>NC_045954.1:4038399-4349045 GCF_004382195.2 Drosophila sechellia
CCCCACCGGAGGTATCGCAACACCAGATGTCGGCCATTTCACAGCCTCTACTGCCGACACCGCATCTGATGAGCCACGAGATGTCAGCCCATGGTTTTCATTCAATTCAAAGATCGGGCAATAAGCCAAGTGGCCGCTGGCGCAAACAACCGCTTCCGGACTTGTTTAGCGCCGTCATGTCACTGGTGACGGAACTGAAGCGATCGGTAAGCTATCCGGAGATCATAGGCTGCCTATCCAAGAGACTCCATCGAGAGCAGGTGGAACTAAAGCGCCATGTACCGCACACACTGCACGCCGCCGTTAACAATGGCTACTTAAAGAAGGAGGGCAATCGCTATTCCCTGCTCCCCGAAGTGGAACAGGCCGAGATCATGCGGCGCAACATCGCGGCTGCCATTCGGGCCAAGGAGCTGGAGAAGGAGCCGTTGTCCTGGCGCAGGCGTTAATGTTCGCAATACCAATCTTTAACTACGTTCACAACCTGGCATCTACACGACGCTTTCCGCATCCTGCATCTTCATCATCACATTTCGTATCCTTCTGCTTCATACATTTTATAATTAAGCTTGCACAGCACTCGAGGCTGTGAGCATGTAGTCCTGTGCGTTGCACAACCCAGAGCCCCGAGTCCTGTGCTGCCGACGAGCCCTGCAATTTGGTTTTACTGTACGTGACCTGTGTCTGCGAAAAAGCGGTCCGTGTGATCCTCGATGCGTGGCCTGTGCGTAAAGGCACGCAATCTTCGATCCGCGATCGACGACCGGAAGAAGTCACGATGACAAAAGTTTATATTGTATACAAGATCTACGCAGTTATACATCAACAATTCATATTTAATTTCCCCTATTCATTTTGTATTTGATTGGTCTGCTATTCATTGAAATTCTGCTATGCATATGCATTCAACTTTGTGTTTATCAATTTAGTCAGTCGTCCATCCATCTCAGGCATTCCAGTCAGTCAGGCAGTCATTTAGACGGTCGGCGGCTGTTCCGATCTGTACAGTTAACTAGCTATTGTGTGCGGAGTGGCGAGTATCTAGAGCTCATCATGATTGTTTTGTAATTGGAATGCGACAATGCCAGGCCAAGAAGGAGGACGGAGATGCTTGATGGTGGATAGATAGAGGATGCCATCTCCCAGTATGCAAGGACAATAACAATAACAACAGCAGCAGCCACGGCAAGCATGGGGGGCTGTGGGTGGAGGGTGGTAAGTACGAGGAGGAGGAGGACGACGAGTGAATGCCAACTCAACTAACAATTTGCTTCAATTATAAAAAGCGTCGCGACAAAGTGGCGCCAAGCAAGCGACGTGCGGCGAGGAGTGGGTGGTTGCATTGGGGCATGAATGTGATGCTGTGCTGTTTCTCTGGTTGTTGCTTTTTCCTTTGCTTTACTGTTGCTGCTGATGAAATGGGTAAACAGTGGACAGAGTGGCCCGGGGGTATGGCCTGGTAATCAGCATGGCGACGCACTGCTCCTTTGAGCCCTGAACTGCCTCCTTCTCGAAGCGAAGCGGCTCTGTGCTGCCAACCATAGATCGCAAAAAGCAACCGAAAGTACTTTAGAATTGAAAACTTATATTTAAATTTTACTCAATTTTAGTGGATGCAATTTCTGAATGTAAATTTGCCAACTAAATGTATAAATTATGTGTCAGATTTTGAGGTAAGCATCTACAATTTAGCTAAAAAATAGCCAAATGGGCAATTCCCTCGAGTCGAGGAGAGGAAAGGCAACGACTCTGCCATGCAGCTGGCCTCGACCGGAATGAAAGTGGAACTGGAACTGGAGCACCGAGGAGCCTGCTCTGGCGTCAACCTCAAACCATCCTTGCCAGCTTTGTCTGTGTATAGGGTCATCAACTTATTTGCATGCTGCAACTCCGGGCCCTGTCATAATTGTATTTTGTTGCCGCCAGTCAGGGATCAGCACTTCGATATGCCAGGGTCCTGTCCAAAGTTTGTTGCTTGAACGCCATTGCCACCGAACCGAACTTGTTGACTCTTTTTCCAACTGGAGGAGCAGACAGATGACAGGAATACGGGGAGCCAGGAACTTAACGCGCCCAGCAGGGAGATGATTTACTGAGCTCGTGTGATTCATAAATATTTCTTCCCAACGCCGAGCTCAGGAATCCCGGTGTCCATTGTCCTTTTGCCCTCTTGTAAATGTGCACTGAGGGAAAAGTCGATAGAATACGGATTTTCATTTCCTATCACACAATTTGCAGTTACTCTTATATCTGTTGTATCTAAATAATATTCCCCAATACTCTGAAGCTAAAACTAAGAGTCCTTATAGTATGTTAATGAACTGCCTGTTGTTCACTGTGTAAGGGAAGAGCTTCAATTCAGCAAGTTTCATTGCTACTCCTAGGATGAGCTGAGTGTCATTTGTCATGACATTGCATGAAGAGAAGCGTGAACCAAGCGCCGAGGCATGTGTGCGAACGGAGTTGGGTTTAAATGTTAAATAGTTCACAGCCAGCTTGATCCTCCGGCACTTGAGCTGAACTGAGCTGCCCTTAATGTTGCGTATCAACGGAATGCTGAAACTGATCTGAAATCCACGCACACGCATTGTAGATTAGCCGTTGATGCAGCTCCTGACTGCAATTTTGAAACACAGAACGAACAATGCTCCCTCAGATTCCTGCTTTTCTGCCATGTAACCGCGCTCAAACAAGTGCGTAACTAAAGACTGCATGAAACTAGTCAAGTAAGTTTCAAAATGTAGCAAGTATAAGAACAGATTCAAAAAACGTGATAATAAAATACAAATCAATTGGCAATGATATAATAAAACAAGAAGGCAACTTAAAAAAAAAGGAACATATAAATACAAGAAGAAGCAGTCAGCTGCAGTAACTAATTAAACAACACAATAAGGTGGAATGTGAATGGAATTTGACCGCCGAAAATTAAACCAGCACCAGCACCACTTCCTTCCTGCGGATTGACCACCCAATTAGCGAATTAACCTCACCGCCCCACACAGTTAAATACCTATACAATCGACAATAATAACAATCATTTAATTTCAGGTTAATTGCACATACTTTGGTTTGTGTCGGGACATAAATTGTGTGCATTCGTCGGCTGGTCCGCTGCCTGGTGTTTGTGTAATTTATTCGCATATTTCAGTGGAGCGTGGAGTGACAGCCTGAAATTATGCTACAAAATGCCAGGAATGCCTACCCCTGTTAAGTTTTTGAGGAGCGGGCGTAATAGATGTGGCCCCAAGTCAAGACAGAAACGAGGGCAGACATCCAGCAGGGGCACGCACAAAAAGTCTGCGCTGCTAAACGCATTTACGTGTCAGAACTAATTTAATGTGGCGCCCCAGGGTGGATTGAAACGAACTAAAATGGAACGGAACGGAGTGGAATGGAATGGAGTGGAATAGCGTGGGGTGTAGACCCGGAAAAGGATAACGGAAACGCATACGCAGCGAGCCAGTGGCGCCTGACCATATTTTGCTTACGACGACACCCGCCCTCGCACATTTCTCACCTAATAAAATTACAATGGCCACACATCCACATCCTCACACCCCCTGCAATGCACCCTCACATGTTGCTGCTGCCCCGCTGGCCTTTTCGTTCCTTTTAGATGTAAATTTAATTTCGGTTTTCACATTTTGAGGTTTTCATAGCCGCATGCTGGCATTAGGATAGTACAGAGGGAAAAATCTTACCGATCTATGCAACTTTCTTTATTCGGTATGGGATTTTATAAATGGGATTTTCCTTTACTTCAATTTCAAAAATACATCAATTAGTTTATTTTTATATTAAAGACCACATTTTTTCTAAGTGTGCACCGTAGTCCTGAGTTTCGAGTCCTGAACTCCAACTGAGTGTCCGTGTCCGGGTCCTATCCTCCGAATTCCTCACCCCTGGTGTCGTAGTGGTGTCCCCGGGGATTCGGGGGAGCATATTCAGCTGCCGTAATGCTTCTTTCATCGCTGCTTCCTTCCACCCAGTCCCTGCTCCTGCTCCTGCTGCTGCTGTTCTTTTCCTTTGCCCTGTCACTCTCTCATCAGCGTCACATATTGTTCGCCTTTTGTCCTTTCGGGGGGATGGAGTAGGAGGTGGTGAGTTGGTACTGCGTCCCCCATATGAATATATCAACTCGATTCCCTGGCGTGTGCTCCGATTCGAGTTTCTGTTTTTTGCGCATTTTTCCCCCTTTTTTCTTCTTGGCGCTCCTGTTTCCGCTGCCGCATTGTCCGCCCGGCTGAACTGCGATTTCAATTAAACCCCTCGCCAAACCGATGTAATCTCAATCTGATTTTCGGGGCATATGCGGGTTCCTAATCGAATAATCCGCAAAACTCCCCGTGTCGTGCGGTTAACTTTGTTACCTAGCAGCAGCTACAAAGCACTTGTGCTAAACATCAACTGGATTAGATTAGTAGATGGTCAAATAATCGTATTCATTGGGAAATCGCCTGGCGAGTTCAGTGCCCGAAGCCGGAAACGATTCTCATACTGCCATCCTTTTGGAGGAAGTTCACATGGAGGGACTTGGTAACGGAGTGGAGTGAACAAGACCCAAACAAAGTCTGACACTCGACACAAGCTTAATTGCTGGGCCCAGAACCCGATGCCCACCCAGATCCCGAGCCAAATCCTGGGACTCCAACACTGACTGTGAAAAGCGCCAAGTGCACTCGTGGTAATTTGATTTAATTGTGCGTGCCAGCCGGCAGCAACAACAAAAGCACTTAGCCAACTTGCAACAGCCGGGCAACTCTTGTTCATACATGTATGTTTGTGGTCGCCATTTTTTATACCCTAAGAGATGGTGTAGGCTTATGCAAGCATTGTTTATTACCTCTCTATTTGATGGTATGTAACAACACAATGAATTAAACTTTATTGAAAGTGTTTAATAAAAAATAATCTATATTATTGCCCTTTCGATATGTTTTTCAAACTACATATAGTCCGACTTCAAAGAGAATCCTTTCATACTGACACGTTTTTTTTTTTTTTGTTTTTGGCATTGGTGCTTATAAGAAATTTACAAGTGTCGGGTGTTGGCTCCTTTTCCTGGCTTGTGGGTCCCAGGTTAAAGGGTCCAAGTCCAAGTCTGAAGCTTTTGAACTCCATTCAGCCTTCGGTAACCCTTGAACTTGCTACTTGCAACAGCTTCAAGTTGCAACTGTTAGTCCGCTCGTTGTTTTTCCTCATGTTCGCCATGGTCACCATTGTCGGTGTTTATTAACTGCGGACCTGCTTTTCTTATATATATTTTTTTTATTTTGTTGCCACTGGTTTCTCGGCTCCTGCTCCTGCTCCTCCTCATCAACGGAATGGCCTTTAATGCATAATTTATCTACCGTTTCAGGATGCCCCCAGCTATCTCTGTCTGCGGTTTTCCTCTCGCTTTTGTATTGTTTTTGAACATGCTCGGTTTTAGAGCTGAGCAAATTTATAGCTGACGAACATTTCCGCTTCCGTTTGCAATTACACGAGCGGCTAAAATAATAACGGACAGCGATTGCTGCATCAAGATGTCTATTATACCACTGGGGACGATTCATGAAATTGTAATCCATATGTATATGTGACGGGACTTCCAATAGACTTGGCTTATATCTTCACTTACTACCAGTAGTAAATATGTACCTTGATTGCTTTCATGTTTCGTACTAGATTGGTTATGCTTCAAAACACCCATTTCGCAGCAAGTTCATTCGGTTTGAACTTAGCTTTGAATTGCATGCCTAGTCCGAGGCTATTTGCCATTGCTAATCAACTGAAAAAACCCATACGCATTTCCACCCATTGATATTCATAATTCAAAGTTCATAATGTCACTTTGCATAGGGGACCGAAAAGAATCCGGCAGGGGTGAAAAGTGAGTTTGTGAAAAGTTGCCCTCCCCCACCACTCACACACGGTAAGCAACTTGAAATTTTAACATTACCATTACTCCGTAGAATGTTTGATTTTCACCGCTTAATTTATGATTTAATTGCATATTTGACGGTGCAATGCAAATATTCACCCCTCTGTGGTTGGCCTGCAATGCCACGCATTTCATTTAGATAACCACAAATATTTGCCACAGAACGCGTCTGCCACCGGAGGGCCGATCGGGCGTGGATAATTTGGTGCCAAATGTGAATTATTGGTGCACCTGTACATTAAGGCAATTAAATCAGAACAAAAAGCCCCATGCGACATGATAACTTGTTAACTGTCCGACCAAATAATAACCAAATAAAACAACAGGATCTTCTGTTATATTCTGTATGTGTACGCTCTGTTTCCGAATATATCCCAAAGTTCATCGGTTTGGCGAGGATCCAAGAGTAGACACCAGTTCTGCCAGGCGTCGGGATCGCAGCGAAAACTGGTTTCCCTGGCGCTTCAGAATGCCATATTCGACCCCATCGCGCAGATTGACTTGCACTTGGCGATAGAACTCCGGATCGTTGCGTCGGTACTGGATGCCCAGGACGAAGTTCAACTCTGTGTCACTCATGGGTCGGCGCGTCTCCTCCAGGACGTGTAGTATGGACCTCAGTAGGTTGGGGACCAACTTCCGCTGTTGCGGCAGTGTGCGAATCCTGTAGGTGACGGGCATGATAATAAAATTTTTTACATTTTTTTTTGTTGACTTTTATATATATATATATATATATATATATTTTTTTTTTTTTTGGGAAACCAAATGTAAAAGTGTAGACAAATTTTGTGACCGACTCGCCGCGCAGCCTGAGTCGTTATGAGCTAGCTTCGGAAACGAAAACACAAGCTACGTGTGACAGTAAAAGTCAAGCCAACTAAATGAATTTCCTGCCTGCTTCGATCCTCGAAATTTTCACCATCACTCCGTGGAATATTTGATTTCACCGCTTAATTTATGATATAATTGCATATTTGGCGGTGCAATGCAAACATTCACAAGTATTTGCCACATCTGCCACCAGAGGGCCAATCGGGCGTGGAATTCGGTGCCAAATGTAAATTATTGGTGCGCTTGCACATTATGGCTATTAAATCAGTTGTAACGTTTAACGTTGGTAAAGCACAGTATCGTGTCCGCTGGGTCTGAAGGCGGTGCTCCTCTGGACACTTACACAGTACAAAAAGCCCCATGGGACATGAAAATTTGTTAACTTTCCGACCAAATAATAACCAAATAAAACAACAGGATTCACTGTTCTATTAAGGACTAATTAATTTGCAAGATCTTCTGTTATATTCTTAAAATCTACATAATGGCGGTTTAAGAAACTTCATCGGCATAAAGATGGTCCGAGACTGCAGCGAAAACAGGTTTCCCCGTTGGATCAGAATGCCGCGTTTCACGCCATCGCGCAGATTGACTTGCAGTCGGTGATAGAACTCCGGATCGTGACGTCGGAACTGGCTGCCCAGGGCGACGTTCAGCTCTGTGTCACTCATGGGTCGGTCCATATGCTCCAGGATGTTTATTATGGACCCCAGTAAGTTGGCTTCCATGTTAGTAAAATTGTTTAATTTTGTTGTCGCTTTTTTTCGATTTTTTTTTTTAAATTTTTTTTTTGGAAACCAAATGTAAAAGTATAGAAAAATTTTGTGTCTTACTCGACGCCTGGCCTCAATCGTTATGAGCTAGGTACGGGAACGAAAGTCCCAGCTACTTGTGACGTTAAAGGCAATGCCAACTACATGAATTTCCAGCCTGCTTCGATCCTTGCTTTTTGGGCTTCCTGCCGGTGTTTTTCAACAGCAGAGTTACTTCCTCATGGCCAATTAATCAGAAGGCGACTGTGGCGGGTTGAACTTGAATGACCTCGAGGCATAAAAACGAAAATTGCGACAACAAAGGCAACAGCCAGAAAAGCAACAAAGAGCAGGAAACACAGCAACTAAAGGAATGCCGATCGAGTTGGTAGTATCTTCAATAAATTAAAATACCCACTAAAGTACCTTGATTTGCAGCTAACAGTGCGCCTCTTATTTAGCAACTTCTAGATTTTGCGTTGCAAATACACAAGTATATTTCTATTGCATCTTTGGGTGCAACAATTTTCCGAGTGTAGCCAGGAAGCGAAGGGCCCACAAACATCAAGTGACATTCGAGCAGAGACAAAAAGTCATTATCACGGCGACGTCGGACCGCTCTCATCTCCACATCTCCGCATCTCCACCACCCGTGCCCCCGATCTCGGCCATATATACATATATGTGTGAATGTATGCCCAGATCCCCTTCGCATTCGCATTCGCCTCATGTTCAGCATATGGAGCACGTGGTTTGGAGTCATAGTCATCGCCATAGTCGCCACCGTCTTTGTCGCCATGTTTTTTGCCTTTTCCGGCATTTTGTTTACGATTACTTTTTGTTTTTGTGCTTTTACGTAGCATCTGTGGAGCTCAGGGTTGCATTGAAAGGGGATCGGTGTAATTTGAGTTATTGGTTGCTATACAGTAGAATATAAAAGGCAGCAAAAGAAACCGCCGGTAATCATAACAGTTTTAAGTTTGTGACAAAATCGTACACAGCATATTTGCTGAGATGTTTTACTGTATAACTAATTTATCCGAAACTCTTCGTTCCAAGCACTAGGTATCGTCTAGTCCAAACATCAATACGATAACTTTCTTATTTGTTTTATTTGGCGTAGAGTTCTCTGCGCTCCCCAGCGTACGCGGATTTCCTTTCGAGATGGAGTTGGCAGACGGCAGTTTTCCCTGAATGATTTTCACTTGTTTGTTCTTGTTGTGTCCTCGTTGGCTGCTTTGTTCGCTTGTTCGGCTGGCCCAGGAGAAAGCCGACCCTGTTTTGCAGGACCTCCGTCCGGGATACATACACATACATACATATACCGACCAGTATTACTCTGGGCCCTCTTCATCAGGAGCAGCCGCCAAGTGCAATTGTCATAAAGTGTCATTGGCTGA
This sequence comes from Drosophila sechellia, assembly GCF_004382195.2. NCBI lineage: Eukaryota > Metazoa > Arthropoda > Insecta > Diptera > Drosophilidae > Drosophila > Drosophila sechellia. The sequence goes on from NC_045954.1 coordinate 4,047,312, forward strand.
CGTCGCGTCCTCGCGTCCTTTGTACAGTTGTTGGTGCGGTGAATCAACTTAAATGAGTATCCGCTTTGTAACTACAAGTGCGTGGCTTCGTTTTGTTCCCTTTTAGCTAACATCTTTTAGCCAACAACCGGCGGCGAAAATAGAAAGAGTGAGTTAGAAGCCGGCCAATTGGCTTTGTGCGCGATTTAGCTTTGTTTTGGAACCCAGGTCTAGGTCTAGGACTAGAGCTCGACTGAAGTATAAGGGATTCGGGCTACAGGATGCATGAGAAAAATCGTAGACAAAGGGCTCCCATTTCAGTGAAAGCAATTGAGCGAAAACAGTCTACAAGTCTTAATCCAAAACAACCGAAAAGTGTTAGAATAAACTCATTTTAAGTACAGATATCCACAATTAGTAACTTTGTATTTATAAAAAATCATTATATGTATTAGAAGCTACTAGACTCTATAAATTACAGTACGATTCACATTTGGTCATCAGCACCTAAGAGCTTAAACACACATCTTTTTTAAACCCCGAGCGCTCCAATTACAAATATATTCTGCAACTTTTTCGCGCGAGCACAACTGTACTTTTGGCATCTATGCAAAAGCGTGGGATAGCAAATGGAAAAGTGATTTATGTAGCAACACTGCCGCATCGCACGGGTTGGTGTTGAGGTGGGGTCGGTGTTGAGGAGTTCAGGAGTTGAAGACGAAAAGGCTCCACTGTCCTTAAGCGGCTTATACGTAACTGCATGGGGCGAATTATGCTGCATCGCCGCAGGACTCGCATAGTGCTCTCTTCCATATGGCAGACGGCCAGTCGCCAGTCGCCACCGATCCGATCCGATCCGATTTGGTCCTCCGAATCGGGCACAACGAACTTGGCCAACTGGCACTCGGCCAATGCAATAGCCCCGTTGAAAGTGGCAGCGACAGGTGGAGAATGTGCAAAGTTTGTGCGAAAAAAGTGGGGAAAAAAGACTAATAGGACGCAGCTAAACAATGTGAAAGATACAACAGTTTCGGATTCCCCATGGGAGGTCCCCAGGTTCTCGGACATCCTGCGATGTTTTCTACGAATTGAATATGCCGCGTTCATTCCGGGAACAGGGACGGAAACAGAGAAACAATTATAAGAGGGCTAAGGTAACGGCTCCAAAACCAGCTCAAACACATAAATGCCAGCCAGGAATGATAAATTGGCGCTTGACGGGAATGCAAGAATGCCAGCGAGAGCGGACTCGCGATGGGATTAAGCTGGCAGATACGACAGCCACTGGGGAATGGGATCTGCACTGAGAAAAGTGCGGAAAATTGCCAAATATGTGCTAAGTTACTTACCTATTATATATATAATATTTGTATGTTTATAGTTCATATATTTTTATTTTGATCAGTTCGCATGCAGTGACTAAGTATATAAGGAAATTTTGGTTTTTTGTGAAAATTTTACGACAATGCTTTTCTTTTCCGTGTAAAACTAGGAACTGGGGTTAGATTCGTTGAGGTTTGAGGGCCAGACAACGGTCGACATTGAGCAATTGCCATGCATAAATATAGCGGCACTCACTAACACATGCACGGCGCGCACACACACACACGCACATGGGGCAACCACCTGTCAGGATGGGCAAAACATAAACAAGCGACGCAAATCAAAACAAGCGACGGCGCCTCGAATAAAATTCCGTCGAAATGAGAGTCCGGCAACATGTTGCACGTGTGTGTTGTGAGTTTCAGGACATGCGCATTCGGCCAGCAACATGTTGACCACTCCGAATTGTTGAGCAACTTTTCGAGGTTGCCAGAGGATAAATTGGCAAAAAGGTAAATGCCAAGCAGTTGCACCTGCGTGAAGGAATTTTAAGTTTCACAGTTCACACTTTATCTTGCCAATGAACTAGCAGCAAAGCTGACTTGATTCTCATAAAGTTTTTTTCCATATTTTATAAGAGAAGGAACATAAATAGATACGAGATACGATCTGCAAGAGTTCCCGCTTATGAATGGCCAACAGAAAGGGAATTCTATGTCGGCATTAGGTGGATTGGTGGCCACTGTTTGGGCATATAATTACTGTGGAATTCCAATTAATGAGTTGCCACTTTAATCCGCGCCGCATGAATGGGTTTGCATTATGCATGGAAAAAACAAAAAGTTATGCCATCGCCGTGTATCTATATACATATATACACATGTACATATGTATTTATATGAATATTTATTGGAATATAACTTTATATCGTTTGTACATCTATATACATATGTATCTATGTGATTACTTTTTGTATCGCTCCACGTGTGGGATGAGCGAAATTACTCGGCAAAAAGAGTGTTTAATTAGCATATGGCGGCAATTAATTAATTTGCAACGCGGCCAGCACACCATCGAGAGAGCCCCAGGAACGGGCCTCATCCCCTTATGCAATTTTCATATTAAATCAAAGATTATTCTATAATTAAATGTGTGCAGCGCACAAACACAAACACACGCACACACACACACAGTCACCCGGAAAAAGCGAGACGAGTGGGGATAAAGTAGTGAAAATCCTTTAAATTGGAGATGTCAGAAAAGTTGCAACTTACAACTGATTGAATAAATAAAACTCGAGCATTCCACACTGATGAGGGCCATTGAAAGCATCGACGATTGGTTAATTGTCGACTGGATGAAAAACAGAAATTAATGAGCGTAAAGAGCTGTTGGCAGTTTTATTTGCCCAGCGAACACACGGTCCAGAAATTGGTCGTACAATTTCGACGGGTTTGCTGTTGCTGTTTGGTTTTTGGCCACCGCAAAGCTGTTGACAGCATAATCGACTTGCACTTAAAAGCGACAGGCGATGTGTTAATTGAATGCCACATTATCGCAGTCGAAAAATGAGCGCCTGCTGAACCGGATGCCAATTTACCAGATCCGTCAAACCAGACAGCATTCAAATAAAGCTGTCAATTGGTCCGGAAATTCTCGAATTGATGGCTAAGTGATTTGCGCATTTTGAGCCAGCTCAGCCACATACATATATGTACATATATATCTATGTCAATGCTGTATTTCAACTCAAAAATCTTTTGCTTTAAAAACGCTCTCCTACTTAAAGGTCCTTGCGGAACATCGAAGACATTTCAAACCAAAATAAAAGACATTTGAATAAATTACCTGCAACACATATACCATCATTACTTATCAAACACAAAACACCACCCCCATCACCCCTTGGGGTGTATCCCCTCCGCCATCGGCTTTATAATTTGCCTGCAATCGTGATTCGTTTCGGTGGAAAATTAGTCGAGGCTTTTGTCTGCGGCAACCGGATGACAGAATTCGGCTTGCAAGTCATCGCAAGTTCATTGACATGTCATCCATCTCAATTTGGAGCCAGTGCCAGCGATAGAGAGAGAGGCTAAGTGATGTTCCAGGCTCGATGTCGACATCCCCAATCGCTTTTTTTTCGCCTGTGCGTGCCCCCTGTTGCTTTTGACCGAAATGACACACTTTACGAGCGCTTGCCTCATTTTAATGCAAATCAATAAATTTATATACAACAAACATTCGAATTGCTCGCACAGCTGTGCAGTGAGTTTAGCATGCAGTGAAAGAAAAATAAGGATTGTCCATATTGAAATGTGAAGAAATCCGGCTGATCTTCCTTGATTCATTTAATTTTTCTGTGAACCCACAGAATGTCCTTGTTTTTTCCGTGTGGTTGAAGGGCATCTACTGGAAGGGGGATTTTGTTACTGGACGGGTGGTGGGGTGGGTGGTTGTGTCCAGAGCCCCTGGCACTTTAAGTTTTGATCTCGTAGCCGATGTTGCTTTTTATGAAGAAAAAAGTGCCCGAGAAGACAACAACAAAGACAAATTTATGCCACATTAACAGCTAAAAGCTTTCAAAATGCGTTTTGCTTACGCCAGAGGGCATCGAGTGGGGAAAAGTTGCCGTGGTGGGGGTGGGTTGGGTGTGTATGGTTTGAATGTCATTGCGGGGGTGTGATCAACATCGAGGAAAAAGGCGAAAGGGGGCATTATCCTGTCCTGATGGGGCGACCCAAAAAACAAAGCGCATTTCTTACGAGTTGCGGAGCTGAGTATGACCAAAATTTTTGGCACATCTTGTGAACACCCCACACACTCGGGCAGGAGTGTGCAGAAGGGCTGGGGGTTGCTGAAATGAGGGGGTGGCAAAAACAAAGGCATTAAATTTAACGCGCCAAAACTTGTGCCATTTTTGGATGCCTTCGCCTCAGTTGCTGCGACAAATTTCAGTTAGCTCATCCGTCGAGCGCTGATACACTCAGAGAAAGCAGTCATATTTGCATTTTATTGCATATAATCAAGGTAGATATCCACTTCTTACGATAACATCAATTAGTCAATCAATTAATTCGGTATTGAGGAAATTCATAGGCGACTCAAGGTGTAACCTCTTCGCTATTTGGCTAATTATGGCAGATGGAAATTATATTTCTCCGTGCTTAGCCCCTCCTTTTGGCCAACTGTTTTGTGCCCGGCTGGCGGGAGGCAGCTTGTAGCGTCAAAAGTGCAGCTCAAAACTTCAAAACGAGCAATGTGCCAACAGCCTGCCACCGTCACTTTTACACAGACCCCAACCCCTCGTAACCCCCTCCGCCGACGACATTGCGTTGTGGCCCCAACCACCCTGTTTCCGCCCTTAGCCAGTTTAAATCCTGTCCTTGCATGCGCTAAAATTAAGATTTATGGAGCCTGTAAAAAACAACAGCGTCACCAAAAGCAGCAACAACAACAGTCCATCCGTTGACGAGCGAGTGAAAGAGACGGAGCAGGCGATGTGGCGATGAGGAAAGGGGGACGGCAGCAAGTGGGAACACAAGCAATGAATGCGCCAAACATTTTTAACACCCAAATGATTACAAATGAATGGCGAGTGCAAGGGGTGCGACAGGGACAGGGACAGGGACAGGGCAACAGGCTCCCAGCGAGCGAGCGAGCGAGCGAGAGGGCAGATACAACCAGCACAGTTGTGCCTGTCAATTATGCGTCCGTGTTCCATTCCGTTTGTTTCGGCATTATGTCGTTGGCCAATCTGTTTAACGATCCACTTGGTGAACAGCAGCTTGTGAGGATTGCGGCCGAAAGGGTTTGAGAAATACTTCTTGGTGAAGGATATTATCTTTAAGGACACATATCTATAATATCACACAATGCCCAACAATTATAGATACCAATCACTTAATATTATTATTATTCAATATTACTATACATACAGTATTCATAAATTTTATTTTACATTTAAATTAGTTCTAAGACCCAGAGCACTCTTAATTTACATTTCAAGTCACACAATCGAGGGCGTACTAATGCGTAGGCGTGGCATGCTAATTAATACGACCAGTTGGCCACGACCCGCATAATTAATTGCCTAAAAAATATGCCAATTTAAAAAAAAAAACAGGAATTTTAAGCGAATTTATTTTCACAACGCATTTTAGATGTATGTACATATGTAGTTTCAATTAAGCAGAGATTAAAAATTCTGTCTATGAAGTGCATTAAACCAAACAAAAAGCCAAGGCGCATGGACGACTCCTTCTCTCCTGCAGCCAAGTGAAAATGTCAGAAATTTTCATTAAACTAACTGATGGAAATTGAAGATGACCGAGCAAGAGCCGGGGTTGAAGCGGTTGCAAAAATGCAGGGGGAGATGTCAACGAATCTGTCAACACATGAACACAAGTTTGCGGCCCCAGGAGGACGGACAGAATGGGGAAAGTTCCTTTTGCGACCTGCTTCTTGATTGTTGCGGGAAAATGGCAAAGCGGGAAAAGTGGGAAGGCGTGGGAAAGCGGGGCAACATGGACACAACAGCCACATCATGAACGGCAGCCAGAAACAACAAGGACAGCACCAAAAAGCCAAACTAAGCGCAGGTAAATTTAATTATGCCAACGGGCGAGCATCGAGAAATAATAGAGGGATTCCCCGGAGAGTGCAGCATCGCACAAAAAAAAAAGGGTAGCCTTAACAATTTGCAGTGTAATTGAATTGTTCTGCTTTTTAGCAATTTATGTTCAATTGACACCGCTCAACATGATAACTCTTTTAATAATTGCTTACATAGATTAATCATACGCACCGTAATCGAAACTCGCTTTTCAACAGACGCCATTAAGTTGCCATTAGTAGGAGGCACCTAACAGATCGCATATTTCTTGCTGCCAGCGCGCAGAATGCAAACGAGTACCAAAATTACACCCTAATGAACCGACCGCGCTATTATGAATATATATTTTCCTGGCTTTTCGCTGCAAGCGAAACTGCATCTTGTTTTGGCCATTTTCGCGCACTGATAATGTTAATGACTTGGTGGCAAAATATTTAAATGCCAAGAGAGACCCACTGATGACACATTGTCTGCTTTCGCCAACGAAAAGGTGGGTGGAGCTGTCCCCGCCCCCCACAGCAGATAAATAAATCTTTGCGCCCCCAGCAGGGAACCTGAACGCCCGAACCAGGAAAGGAACCTGAAAGCAGGAGCAGGACCACGGAGCCTGCGGTTTTCCAGCTAACTTATGGCTGGCTGCAGTACTAACATGATAATAACCTGGCTGCTGACCCGACCACCCAGCGGCAAAAGTCCTAATTCGAATTTATTTCGGGGTATTACGTGTTGTGCGCTTCAATCGGGAAAACTTGGGAATTATATCATATTTCGTAGGCAATTTGCGGAGCAGTTGTATTATAAAGATTCGAGTTTTTTTTTGTTTCTTTATGCAATAGTTTCCAATAATCGCAGTTAAAATAAGAATAATACAGGAATATAGAAATAACAATAGGAATAATAGTAATAATACAGAATAAGACCAAGTCGAACCACAGAAGTACGATTCTTTACTAGCATAACTGATGCAGGCGAAATGGGTGAACAGGGTGTTAAGAGTGGACTGTGGCAACTGTGGCAACATTCTGACAATCCAACCGGCGGCATTTTTCATTTTCTTTGCTGCAGTTTTCGGGTAGCACAATGATATACGATATGGGCCAGCGCCTTCTGCTTTTCCCCCGATTTTGCCGCGTTTTGCCGGATTTTTCTCGTCCTTTTTTTTTTAAACTTCCACAGCACTTTCACTGCGGCCATAGAGAAAAATGCCTTCTCGACCCAGTTGAGTCGCAAATTAATGTCAATATTGATATTGGCCATATCATTCGGCCGGCTAAGCGCTAACGAGTTAGCAGGTGGCACATCCAGACGGAGGAGCACTTCACTACCAGCCTTAACCCACTGAAGCCCCGTCAACCGCGCTGCCAATTTGGCTACTTAACAGCCAACTGAAACAGTTAACTTGGAATTTAGAAGGGCTGCTGGAAAATTGTCTAACTTTATTGTTTACCCCTAATGCCCCTGTTTATGAAGCACAAGTTAACATTGTTTTAAGCTTGAATTGCCAAAAACAAACTATTAACATTTTGCAGTGCTTTAGAATCAGCTTTTTTCCAGTTATAAGCGATTTTTGTCACGTTCACTTTGACAGCATTCGCTATCCGTTGTGTTGGCCATGTTCATTCGTGTTTGGGCCGTGTTTAGTTTTCCGGCGTGCGGTTTTCGCGGTTTCCGCTGCCGTTTTGGTCTGTGCCGCTTTGGTAATTCGGTAATACATATTTCATGCCCGAATATGAGGGAACACACACATGTAATACGAACATATGTATGTGTATGTATGTATGTTCATATGTATAGAGGGGCAGTAGTACATGGTACAGTGGTCGGCCGCTTTTCAGTGGCCAAAATTGTTAGCCGGCATTTTGGCTTTTAATTAAATTAAAACGTTGGCCGCGAATTCCATATGCAGACGTGTTGAGAGGATTTGCCGAGATTTTCGCCGCTTGTCCGAGGACTTTGGCGCCGATTTATAGTCTAATTTGTGTGGCAGCGTTGCAGTGGGTAGCGGGCATAAAAACAATTACCCAGAGGACAGGGCTTATCGGTGTGCTAGGCCGCATATAAGCCATGTTTTCTCATTTAAGCTACGCCACGACTGTAAAATAAATGAGCCATATTGGCTGGCGCTTGTGGCCGATGGCGAAGCCAGTTTACAGGATCGTTAAGAAAATACATATGCTTATGTTGAGTGAAATATAACTACCAACAAATAGAAGGTAACTTAAGCTCAACACGATAAATGTACATATAATAAATGTAATAAAATAACACTAATTAATTAATTTCTCTTGTAGTGGTTTGAAATGGAATAACTGTAAAAAATCACTCACCAGCTATGCTGCAATGCCTCCTAAATACGAATGACCAATGTACACAGATCACTAAAAAAAAAACAGAACTTTCTCTCTCTTTTTCATCACTAGAAAAAAAAGGAACAAAAAAAACACACAAGGCAACTTAATGCTTCTTCATCTTCCTTTTCGCTGGCGTGAGCACATGCAAAAGCGCACGCTTTATTTCACAATCTGTGCACAGATCACCTGAAAAAAAACTCACTTTTCTCTCTCCCTCTCTTCTTTTATGCACTTTCTCACCACTTGAAAAAAAGCAACAAAAAAAAACACACAAAGCAACTCAATGCTTCTTCTTCCTCTTCTCTGACGCCAGCACATGCAGAACTAACGGGACTTGATCCCGTTTCATTTTACGCTTTATTTCACAATTAGGCGGCTTTAGACTAAACTAAAACACTTTCGATGAGCACCTGCCACATTTTCTTATGATTCCCCGCCTTTGTAGTTAACGCACTTAACGAGGATAACTTTTCCGGCTCGTATTGCAAAAATCAACGATCGGCAGCAAAACGCGTCTGTTTCCAATGAAAAAACCGGCGAACTGAACTTTTCAACCTTCTCTTCTTTCCACTTTCTTTTTGTCCTCTTTCTCCTCTCTCTCGCTCACCTAGTAAAGATGGCGCACGTGTATTTAGTGCTGCCTCCGGCCCACAGATGGCGCTCTGTCGTCACTTTGATCTTCAGGTGAAAAACCGTTTTGTTAAATCAAATTGAAGTCTGGCCTAAATTCATTTCTATTTTGTCCAAAATGCCCCGCGGTCCCCACTCAATTTGCCTAATTTGCCAGACCAACAACAATCCAATCATTTTAAGTAGCTCCTTTCGGGGTTTGGCTAAGAAGAAGAAGAAGCGAAATAAAGTTGGCAGCAAGATGACAGATTTTTGCGGCGACGTTTTAGGGCTGTTTCGCAGTGCTGATAATTTTTCGACTTTCACCTGGGGGCGGTGGAGTACCTCCAAAGGGGTGTGGTCGTGGGGGGTGGGTGGTAATGCGAAGTTGCATGGGGCATACATAGTTTGTGCCTGGACTTTCTGCTGCAACAGATACTTGCGGTGCAACTTCCACTTCGGCCGCATGCCAAACAACTATGCCAAAAGAAGCAGGAAAATGGCTTCAAACTTGAGCCTAGCTTGGGGTTTTCCAGCCCCCACCCCCCGAAAATTGCACACGAAAATCCTCCCAAAATTCCCACTTCCGTAAAGAGCGCGCTTCCAAGGAGTAAATTTCTTGAGACATAAATTTATGAGTGCCCAAAACCCTTTAACTCCAGCTTGAACTATTTAAGCACTCTTATTTCGGCCATTTCTGTGCGTATTCCAAATCAAAGGATATATGATCATAGGATATATGTTTAAACCTAACACAATACAAACTTACTTAAGTTGAATGTGATTGTTAATGCATTAAGCTCATGGAGAGGAGATTATGCAAATGAACGCGGATAAATTTTGGAAAATACTTTCATCATCGTGGCTGAAAAGTTTTTCTTGGCCAAAAAACAAGGTTCGAACACAATTGAGCCAAGTTCGCGGCGCATAGGCAGCTTTCCAGCTTAATTCAGTGATGACCACTATAGATTATTCATCTTATTTAGCAAGAAATTACACATGGGTCCTTACTCATTTAATCATATTCCGCTGTTTTAGTATATTACTTGAAAATAGTTAAGTTCTGCGCTTAAAAGCTTTGATTTCCGTTGCAAACAGGCCAAATTAGCCACTCAGTGGCTCAGTTATGACCAGCTAGGGATGCAGTGGCCAGTAAGGATCGTTTTAGTTAGAGGATATATAGCCACGTATATGAAGTACCACATACTAGCTAGCGGGCAATTACGGCCTACATGTTACCAAAAGAATGTTCGAAACTGGGAGCCGGAATTGAGACTCCGGAAATGGCGGACGTGTGGCGGCCATAATCTCGCCGAAATAGACAAGAAAATCCGCTGTAACTCCGGCAACCAACCACGCCATGCACATACATACATACATATGTGTACATGCTGTTTGTCCCAATTTGCAGATGCATTATGTGGGATTTGGCCTTTGCATTCGAATAAAATATCAAGTTGCCGAAGCTCGACTTTTGCAATTTCAATTTTCGCCATAAAAACAACAAAACTTTATCCCAGCGGCGGCAGTGGAAAACCAAACCAGGAAATAGAAATAAATACAGATTGCAAAAAAATATGCGAACGGGCATGTGGGGAAAACTTGGCTCTAGTTTTCGCTGCACTCCATGCACTTACGACATTCGACTCGAACTGGCCAAATCTAATTAAATCTGAAGCAGGGCCACCAAATCAATTGCATATGTCATAAGTCCCAGGAAGCCAAAAAAAAACTTTACTGATTACCTTGGCCAAGTTAGCAACTTTGGGGTTTCTTTGGGACTTGATTTTCCAGAGTGCATATTATCAATTTAGCATGCAAACGAACGGGTGGAAATGGCCAAAAGATATTGGCTTGAAACGAAAGAAAAAAAAAAAAACAAATTTTTGATTTCCATATCAATCTCTGTCATTAGCATAATTCGATTTCGGGCCTTCTTCGCCATATGTTACGTCAATTGGCGAATTGGCCGAGCCCACAAATCGTTGCCACTCAGTTGACTTTTCGCAGCGCATCGAATGGTGAAATAAATCCCAGGATATGTAATGCATATATGAAGATTGCAATGTGGGTTTTAGTTTCCCGCACATATTTTATATGCACAAGGAGGTCACTTGGAAATTGGGAATGCATGCATTATATCATTTTATACCCTTAAATCAGAAGGTCGATTGGCAGCCTCTTGTCCTTCGGACTTGAGTCTTGATTTGCAGGAAAACCAAGCCATAATTTTTTTTTTTTTTTTTTTTTTTTGTGTGAAGAATTAATGAATGCGCTTTTTTCGTTTGTTATTAACATTCGGAATAGCATACTTTTGGGTCGAATAAACGTCTGATCTGATTACAAACTTGTAGTTTCTGTGTGGGACTTTTTGCATTTTTTTTTCCCTCCAACCAGCCAGCTAGATTTATGTGACTCACTTTGCCCACTTTCACCCGGCAGGCAAAAGCAGCTGCATCTGCCCAGCCTTTTTCCGCCATTTCCCCTGCTAACCCGCCGCTTTTCCTGCGCTCTCCAGTTTCATCTTGGGCTTCATCTGGGGCTTTGGCTGCTACTTCTTTGGCTTTGCCAATGGCTCCTTGTGTTTCCCAGGCAGCCACTTCTGTCCAACCAAAATGTCATATGAATATTTTCGCGCTCGACAGTCGCAGATGTGCATAGTCAAAAAAAAATTATACTATTATTATAATTAGCTAAAAAAAGACCATGTGGAATATATACTAGTATATATGTATAAGACCACAGCTTTGAAGGTAGACTTTGAGTCAATGCAAGAATCGGCATAATGCAGGCATTTCTCGCAGTGTACCTATCATACACAGCATCTAACCATTTCCATCTCTATCTGAAATTGTTTGTCTACTTATGTTTTGCGCAATTTTTGTGCATTTTGGAGCAGCTAACACAATTTGTGTGTGCCTGATCTTATGATAGCCCCGTCTACGTTTCCATCTACGTTAGTCAGCCATGTGAGCCCCGCACCCTGGCAGCCCATGCCGCACATTATGTGTACCCACCTACATGTACATATATCCCGCCTGCTGCCTGCCACTAACTACAAGCTGACTGTCGCTATAATTTTCCAAAAGGATTTACAATGTTAAAATTACTTCCTAAGCCATCCGACCATGTCGTCGTCGTTTTGTATGAGGAGCTCCAGCTTGGATTGGGCTCGTAGTGGGAAGGACTGCCAGGACAGGATGAGCGGTTGGAGGAGGACGACAAGGGTCCTGCCTGGCTGAGAAGTCGGCAAATGGCAAAACTCGCGAGGCTTTTCGTCTTTTTCTCTAGTTCCCAGCTAAGCGCAAATCCGCGCTAAAAACCAATGGGCGATGTCATCGTGAGTCACGTCCAAGTAACCATTTAAATAATAATAAATAATAATAATAATATATAGGAAAGTTATACTGTAACTAGAACACTTAAAAGTGCAGATTATCAGCTTGCAAATAATTCCTAAGCTTTAAAATATATTCTATCTATATATATATGTTTGACGTTGGAACGGATTGTCACGATCCCCTCTCCCACCCGCTGCCATCTACTTTCGCCTGTTTGTTTTTCGCTTTTGGCCAACACGCCAATGTCGTACTGGTTCCTGCTTTCTGGGCTTCGGGAGACTATTTTTTAGCCATCTTTCTCCTTGGTGAGCTTTACTTTTTACTTTTTTCTTTTTGCCCGTTTTTTTTTTTTTGTTTTTTGAGGGCATCTTGTCATCCTTAGGCTTTTGGCGTTGTTCAACTTTCGCCAGACGCCCACATGAAATGGCAGATGTTGTCGCCGCCCCGAATCCTTCTGTTGCCGCCTGATTCTCCTATTTCCTCGTATGCCTAGACCTCATATCCCCCTTGATTTGCCAACTTCCCCCGAAGGCCCAAAAAAAAATGAAAAGAAAAGAAAAGGATTGCGTTCTTCTCTAAGTCATTCTGTCGTTGCCTTTTTGAACTTTAATATACTGCAACATTCATGTGTTTGCGAATGCGACACCCTATATATATATAGATGTCTCTTTCCCGTGCTTTACTGCCGTCCCTCTCACGGAGTGCCCATATACAGCCCTCTCTTGTCTGACAGAAGCCCTATCCTTTCGCACATTCTGCCAAAGACAGAGGACAACTCAATTTTACAAAAGGCGTTGATGTAAGCGTGCCACCACACACACACAAGCACACACACACACACCAATTAGAGGGTGTGAAGGAGAGGGGCTATGTGTGCAAAAGAGAGGGCAGAGGACTTCTAATAGTAATTCCATTTATAATTTACTGTCGTCGATTTATAAATGAGCCTAAGCCATCAGGACTTGAGCCGGCGCCTTTGCTCCATGTCCTTGCTCCGGTTGCCACCCCATCGGAAGGATAAAGACTTTCAGTCCTTAACCCCACGTCCCTTCCCTCCTCCATCACCGTAGATTCCGTAGACCAAGAGCAAATCTGCCAAGTGCTTAACATAATTTTAGGCGCATTTGTGGCATTAACATGGTGGCATTTGCATATAGAGCAGGGTACCAGCCAGTGTTTTCGGTGCACACTGAGAACAATTGCAAGCAACTTAGATGGTAATACTCTATCAAATGTATGGTCTGATTCAGTTTCTGCCAGTGCAGTCGCATTAGAGGCCACAGGTGTGGCCTGCAACGGAAGCTCTTAAGCTGACCCCAAGTCTGGCATTTGTACAGCCCGTAAAGGCAGTAGACCCGCATATATGTGGGCATATATATGTATATATATACATATACCCGTGTGCGGGACTAATCGTGCCACATGACACATGCCGTACACTTATTAGAATTTCATAAAGTGGCCGCCGCATGCTGCAGGATGCCGCAAAACCACGCTAAAATCTCAGATTAATGAAACGTTATAAAATTGCTCAACCATTTTTGGCCACAGAGTGGGTTATGGTAAAAATTGCTGCATTTAGCTGGGTAAATGCAACTTTCTTATGCCAGAACCAGAGCCACAACAAAAAAAAAAAAGAAAAAAATATATACAATTGGCAACCATAACAAACACATATTTGGTGGTCAGCAGGCCCTTTTAAAGCCCTTTCCCCATTCGATTGGCAACAAAATGTAGCCATACCATTTCACTAATGGTTTCTTTCCACCAAACGAATAAGCGCACACAACGAGTATATTTAGCATATGCACAAAGCTTTTCATAATTTGTTATACTCGTATGGCAGAAGACGACTGCAGAACCCAAGTCCCAGTTGCAGTCGCAGTTTCGAAACTTATAAAATTATGATACCCAGAAAGCAACAAATTTTAATTGCAGCACAATTTTCGTAATTCACGCGAACAGAAGGAGGAGAAATGTTTTTTTTTGTTTTTTTTTTCTTGCGGGATTTGCAATGAGCAAACCGCATGCATGGCGGCAACTTATCGTTGAATGTAGCACCAGTGCCAGGCTCCACTGTACCCGCACCGTGCACACGCCACAGTAAGGCAAGACAAACGCTCCAAAACTCGCCAAAGTTTTCGGGGACTATGCAACTGTAACTGTGTAACTTTCTCGACTCGTCTGTCTGTCTCGTGGATACCCTGGAATTTGATCGGATAAGGGTAAGGGTATGCATGATGAAAGTACAGCAAAGTATATGCTTTGGAAATTTGCAAATTATATGTGACATAATAAGCTTGAAGCATTATAAGAAGCATACTTTTTTCTCGTTTATTTTAAGGCCGAAATGTGCAATTAAGAGGTATTTCGCTGTCGAATTACATCGAACTTAACTGCACCTTTCTACAACTGTGTGTGCGCATGCTGGCATTATAAATTTATTTAGCAAAAGCGCGTAAAGCGCATAAATTGCTGAGCGCAAGCTGCTCAAGGGCTGGCCTTCGTCCTTTGTCCTGGGAAGGGGAAACGCAAAAAAGAAGGATGAATCCAGCGGAAAACCCAAGGAGTAAAATTCGCCATGAATGCGATGTGTGGTGTGTGTGTGAAAAATTGAAATTTATTGTTACTGTAAGCTCCGTGCAAAAGCACACACATACCCAGCGCAAATGTGGGGTTAAGGCGGCCAAGGGTTAAGGCGGTGGTTTCACCTTTTTACCGCTTGCCGTTGAATAACTCCCAGTCGCCGACAAAATAATAATGTAATAATAATTTTTCCAACTCGTTAACACATGAAAACGTGTATGCTCCACACACGCACACACATCCTGAATACACACACACACACACACAGAAATGAAGAGAGCATCGGGGATTCCCCGCGTGGACAAAATTAATGATGCGAAACCGTTTGTGGGCGGAAAAGAGAGGCTAGCTCTATATGCACCTATAAGTATTATAACATTTAAGCTAATGTAAAGATTTGAAATCTTAGCAAATTATTTATTACCAGCAAGTGTCCTTTTTTGACCCCAATTCGCGACACCTGCTCCTTTCGATATTGTTCCTAGCAGACACAAAAAAGGAACACAAGAAATCCATTTGTGACAAGTGGTCTGTGGAGCGGGCAGCGTTGACAGGACGACCGCGCAAATAATTGAAATCAATTCATCGGCATAAATTGCTTTAATTAAACGAACGGAAATAATAAAAGCGCAGTGATAAAAACGCTAAGCACAGCTGTTCGGGTTGAAAAATTGTGACAGCTATTGAGGAAATTTTTCGCCAATCAATATTATCGAATTCCAAACTGAATTTCAAACTTTTTCAAAAATAGACACAATGCTTTTTTGAGGCATTTTATTTCATGTGTAGTTTACAATCCATAATTCATAACTCCAAACAGTTAGGAAATTGGCCGGTTGGTTTATGTTAACTGTAATTTAAAGGGCGGATTGGGGAGTGGTTTATATGGGGGGGGGCGTTGATGATTATCATCATATCATATATAAAATATATGTACATATGCATTTAAAAGCGTAGAGCTTCGATCATTCGCTCGGTATCGAGCACAAAGCTCTCCATGGGACGCACATTCTCCTCGGTGGTCGAATTCTCGGTAGGAACATTGGCTTTCGGCGGGACCAAGAGCTTCATGCGGCCGACATGCAGAAACAAATACGCATAGATGGCGTCCAGGTTGCTTGTGCGCAAATCGGAATCCATGTTGCGAAAGCGTTCTTCTTGAGCGACTTCTTGTGCTATGTAAGTCATGACCGTGGGAAATACAAGTCTCGACGTACTGGTGGTAATGACCCCGGGCATTGATGCGCCTTCACGCTCAATATTCTGAATGCGTCGGCCCAGTTCCTCCCAACGGTCAGTAGTTCTATGCGGCTCGTCCATTATTTCGCTCAGTAGTAATCGTGTGCTACGTAAGTGGCGAATAATGTAACGTTTGCCATCATTTCGCAGAGATGGCCATTCGGACATTTCTGGCGGCGAAGGCTCTACGAACATCTCCGCCTCCTTTTCATCCTTGTCCTCGGGCAGCTCATTGATGGTCTGTAGATCATCGGAGGGCGGCAAGTATGTACAATCACGCCGGGGCCAACGCTTTACGGCTTCCTTTAGCCGCTGAGCCTTTCCTATCGCGTATTTCGAAATGACATAAGCAGAGACTACATGGGAGTAGGGACCACCAGGCCTCCGCAGATGATAAGGGCACGCAACATCGTATATCCACTCCCTGGGCACATCGACGAGTAAGCCCTTGGAGCGGCAGAAGGCGAGAAACTCACGACGACGCGTAAGCAAGTGCTGCACTTGGGCCACAGTAATCGCACAGCTGATCCTCTCACGAATGTGGATATTGCTACGAACAACGTTCATGAAGGGCTCGTCGGGCACCGGTGGTGTCATGGCGCAGAGCCAAAACTTTTCCAGAATAACCACTGGTAAGAGAGTGAGCCGAAGGCAGCCCATCAAAGGTGGCGTGGCCTTTTCAATGCACTTCGTCTGACAGCTCAGCCACCTTATAATGGCCACAAGCACCTCCACTTCGGAATTGACGCCCAATGCGTCCTGCTGCAGCATGGTCATCACATCCTCGAGGGACATTCGCACAAAATCATCACTGCCCAGCACAGACAGAAAGGCAGCACCGATCCTTTGCAGCATTAATTTGCGCAGCTCCTCGAGTTGCGGATATTTCAAGGCCCTAAGGTAAACCTGAAAGGCGGACTCCTCGCGGAAGCGATTGGTGCACAGTTGTTCATAACACAGCGCTTTCAGTGCCGGCATCTCCAGCTGCACGGCCGTGTGCAGGAGCGTCATCAGTTTATCTGGTTGCATGAATGGATCCAGTGGCTCCTGCAGTCTCATCCAGGTGTAGGCAGCTCGAAAGCCCACGGCAATAAGGTCGATGCCCTCGCGAAAGCAATTCACCTAAGGTATAGTACAGTACTCAGTTATCGACTTTCACAAGAACGCGTAATAAGCAATATTATTGATAATCGATATCTGGTACTTACCGGACAAATATAGCGATTAAAATAGTTGCTATGACATTGCAAAAGTGAAGAAGTACACCAAAATGTTGATGTGCCAATGCAAACGCGAGTCACGGCACCCAGACTTTTAAACATCGTCTCACTGAAGTCCATCCCATCGGTGCCTGGCTGGATGGCCTCCCCGTGGCGGCGATGGGTGCGTGGAGAGAGAGAGATCTCATTGTTCCATGGCACCACGCTATTGAAGGCCAATTCGCTGGTCAACGCGGGACGAGCGCTCCCATTCAGATTTTGTGCGCGATTGATGTGTTCCATGTTTCCTTTAGCGGCAATCGAAAAAAAAAAAACAGAAAAAAATAGAAAATTGTTAACGCATAGAACCCACAAAATTTCAATTCCAATTATTTTCTTAAGAGTGCGCACAATTAATATCCGGTTTTGAAAACCACACGCCGCGAGGCATTGCGCAATTCGATTATGCACGCCACTTCACTTACCGTTTCACAAACGAGTGCAGTAAAATATATACAAAACTTGTAAGAATTATACACAATGACTGAAACAAATGTCTGATCACCAAAAACTGACAGTCACTGAAAGCATGGCATGCCTGGATTTGGCTGGCATGGCCATCTACGATGTTGGGATTTAATGATTTCACAACACAAATAATATTCTGGTACAGATGGTTTAGTTTTTTATTTTATTTAGTTTATTTATTTTTATTTATTTTTATTTATTTTAGTTGAGTTTAAGTATCCAAATATATGCAGAATCACTGATGTGGGCATTTCATTCCTCATTCCCAAGCCGATTTGACGGCGCTGGATTATCAGGGTTGCCGCAGGGCTAGCTTTCCGAATTTTCCGACTGTTCATCAATGTGCGTGATGGGACTTGGTGATTGATTTTGGCCATTCCATGCCATGCCATGCCCGCCCGAAAGCCAATCACTCCTGCTGAGCATATTTCTGGGCCAGCTAATGGAATTTTAACACAAATTAGTTGTATTGCTTAGATGCCAGCTATTTGGTAATTTGGTAATGCCAAGTGCCAAGTGCCAGGAACAGGAAGAAAGAAGCCGGAGTTGACCTGCGGCATTTTTGGTAATTACGATGGAGCCAGGAGAACCGACCGCAAAAGCAATTTTCTTGGCAGGCCAGGACATTTACCGCCCACTTTTGCCAAAGGATGTTTGCCTAACCTGATCTCTCCGCGTCGCCCCCCTACCCCTTTCCTCGCATTCAATACTTTTCTTGCTGGGCAATAAAATCAAATCAACAGGGCAACAAGTGCTGCTTTTCAGCTCCTGCCAGGGTTGTCATCTAGCCGCAAAATGAAATCATTTAACCCGGGGGCCACCGCAATACGAACCGAAAAACGAAAACGGAGCGGGTAAAAAGCGAAATAATATTGAACATGATTTATGCCATTTCACTTTGAGCTCAAGAAAAATATTTGGCGAGTGGGAAAAGCAAAAAACCCCTGGGCACACAAAAAAAAAAAAAAAAAATATATAGCTGAAGCACAGGAAATATTAAGGACTACGTCGACACACCGGCAAGAATTGCGATATGGTAGGGGAAAAATAATTATTTTTGGCAAAAGCTTCGATGAAATGTTCTTGAAAATAGTGCGCAAAGTAAAATATTTAAGGCCTGCGCCACGTGCCCAAAGGACAATTGAAAAATTATGCTAATTTTCCGGCTTTGTGTGTGTATGTGTGTGTGTGTGCTGTTGTTCTATTATTTTCTTTGCTCGTGGGAGAGCGGATTGCATAACCAGTTTCAGGAGTCTAATGGAACTGGTGGAGCCAAAGGAAGCAATATGGAAAAATCTCACAAACCCAAAGGGTTTTCGTTGCATTCCGGCACGTTGGCAATTTATTTGCTGCTGTTCCCTCCAGCTCCTCTGCCCCCACTTCCTGCGCCAGTGGGCGTGGTCCAACTATTTAAAAACACACACAATAGGAGGTTTTGGAGGATTCGAGGATGGGGCACGCTGGGCACGGGGCAGGAGTTTCTTCCGTGATTAATGCCCGTCGTGGGCTTCTGTGCCTTCGTGTGCAAATTTCGTGTAATCTACTTTAAAGCCCGGGCATTGCATAATTTTAGGCAGGAGACCTACCTGCCTGGCACTTTGGCCCCAGCCACACCGATATTCCAGCTGGCCGAAAAGGAGCGGCAGCAGGAAGAGCAGCAGGAGAAGGAGCCGGAGGAGGAGGAGGTAAGGCAGCAGTTCGGGATTGAGTCGAGCTCTGCTCCTTGGACCGGTGGGTCAAAGTGGGTTAAAGGCGGCAACACAGCAGCTATGGAGTGATATTGAAATCATTTTTGACAGCAACATCTGTCTTGGTCCTTCCAGCCGGATCAAGTTGTTCTCCGCTTGAGCTTGTCCAAGGTTAAGTTTCAATCGCGCTGCTTCGAACTTATGTTATGGAAAAATAACATTTCGGAATTAATTCGTATAAATTAAACTTAAATTCGTTGGCATTCGTTATGCTATAGCTTAAACGCATGTAAGCACCCTTTTTGATGGATTTTGGTTGAGCAGACAGAAGTAGCTCCACAAAATGGCGGTTAAGCTTCAACTTTGTTTTGGACTTGAAGCTATATGGCCACTAAAATTGAATCATGGCCAGTTTGAGTGCTCCTACGACGGAATGGATTGAAAATGCGAAATCGCTGGGCCATCGCCTGGGCATGGGCATAAAATTGTCAGGCAGCCACATAAACATTGGCAATATGGTGACCTGCGGTTATGCAGTGGATGGGTGGAGCAGTTGGCTGGGTGGGTGGTCAAAGTCTGTGCCTGCGCCTGATGTCCTTGTCGTGTCGTGTTCCGCGGTTTCCCTTTTAGTGGTCGTAAACAATTTTTACTGCCCAAACATTTGGCCGCCCTTTAGCCTGCCCCGTTTGCTTATATTTATTTATACTCTTATATTTACTGTGCTTATATATTTAAAACAAAATAGCGCACACCATTTGAGGCGAATCCAAGGGCACTCAACTTTGCCACCCACTTGAATATGACTAAAAAAAAAAACTATGCATTCGTTAAAAAATCATTGAAATAAAAAAATGAGAGTAAAATGGCCATATATACATAAGACTTATATTCTATATCCTTTAAGACTGCAAGTAGCTGTCACACTTTTTTCCAGTGTACAAAAGTGGAAAATGAGGGTGGCAACGAAACGCCTGTCGCTGACGCTAAGTAGTTGGCTCAGACGGCAACTTTGGGCTTGGACTCGCGTTCCTATTTGGATATTCGGACTTTCAGTTAGCTCCTTGTTGATTTCACTTTTCCCTCCCGTTTTTCGTGTAAAAGTTTCTCGCATTTATTTGCGTAAATGGCAGGCCGGCAAATCTTAGCATACTTTTCCGCGCAGCTTTTCCTTTGCTTTCTCCAGCAGTCGCGCCTTTCAATTTTCCGCGGCCTTTAAACAGCGTTAATTTATGCATGTCACTGGCAGCAAGCATAGATATGGTTAGGCATAATGCCATAGGAACTCCTCGGACGATAAAGAAAAGCACATTTTCCATTTCCATTTTGGGGCAATGAGTAAGTGGATTTGCAGCAATTTGCGGTAAGAGTTTACTTAAGGTCTATTTGGATAGCTAATATTTCTATGTATAGTCATTGGAAAATATTATTCTTGGATAGATTGCATTCAACTTTTTAATTGCGAATTTTCCCATGGCGATAAAAATCAAATATTTTTTTTTTTTTTATTTTGTGAAGAGAATGCTCGGTAGTCGCTATTAAGCGATTTACGCTCCCTCGCTGCCAAGTCATTTCCCATTCAAATTGACATTGAGCATATTGTAGTCCACCCAGCCAGCTACCGGGCTCCTCCTTGAGTTCCAGGAGACACATCCACTGGGGTGGGCCAGGACAATCCCCGGCAAGTGTCAGCGCCTCCTGTCGCCTGTCGCCATTCACATTCCCTTTTATTGCTGTGCACAACATTTACTGGCGAAATGGAAAATGGGAAATGTAAATGAACGAAATGAGCTGCACAGCAACAGACAAAGATAAACAAAAATAGAATTGTCCAATTGCAGGCAAGACAGACGGACAGACAGACAGACAGACAGACAGACAGTGCTAAGAAGTTGCCGTCGCCATTTCCATTTCCATTTCCCTCATCGTTTGAAAATTTATTTTCGATTTCTATTCCCCCCCCACCCAACTACGCCCAACGAGTTTTCCCGCTTTTCCTCCTCATCATTGGCCTATCAATGTGCGCTGTGTTGACAGTGGCAATTGCTTGAATAAATAAGGGAGCCGAGTGCCAGAGCGAAACCTTCTGGGCAAAGTCAACATACGTAGTGGGGCAGCACCGCCCACCGCCCACTTTCCATGCACCCATGTTGAGGAAAATGATGACCCCTTTCGCCCCGTTTCCCGCTCCAAAGTCAATGCAATGCTAGTGGATGCAGTCATTATGGGGACACCAAGTACTACATATGTGCATTTAAGGAGTACCAAGTGAGGAGACAACTTGACTCGAGTTTCTCGCAGTGCACGTGCGTGGCAGCAAAGTTGCCGAATGCATTTCTCATATTTTGAAATGAAATTTCATGCAGCGACCAAGAGAAATGAGCTTCTGTCTGACAGAGAGCCAAACAAATGACCGGATGAGTGAGACAAAGCAGGGCAAACAGAGAGAGAGAGAGGGAGAGATGGACTTAGTGCAAAAAGTATTAGTAACTAAAGCTAAATAACCGAGAATTATATTTGCATGCCAGGTTGAAATTCATAAAAGCCCCTGCAGGCTGCAGTGCAACTTTAGCCAATTACCCACCTGGGGCAAATAAGCAGCGCCTTGCAGTTGATTAACGAAATGAAAATCTATCTGCTATCTTAAAGATAACAATCTGATTGATACCCATTACCTGGCATATAGCGAATGCCCAGTGATTTTTTGCTCCGTAAGCCGCTTAGCGTTTAATACACATTCCGTGCATTTTGGCATTGCGATACATTCCGTTCGGGATTTCGCCCCATCCCATCCGTGTGCAACATTCAAAGGATGCGTCGATTAAGCGGCTTGCACCCGCCTCTCTTATTTATTATGCCCATGTTGCAGGCACAATGCAAGTAGCTAACACAAAAAAGTGATACTGTGGAAAACGAATTACGCGCAGTTTAAACTGCGGAACAAAAAATATGTATATATATATATTTCAGTGAAAATGCCAATGGAAACAGTGAAAATGTGAAAATGCCGTAGAGGACAATGCGCCGATCCGTGATAGATGGCCGAAATCCCACCATGAATTTTAATTGTGGGTCATTTTCTTTGCTTTTCATGCGTTGAAGTTGATTGAGTGGCAAATAAAATCGGGATTTTTCGCAAATTGAGTTAAGTGGTTGGTTTTAGCCGGAAGTAACGTTAATCAAATGGTGCAGTTTATATATATATATTTATATATATCTAAGAATCCTGATATTTAAGTATATATAAATTCTTTATCTACTAATCGGCTCATCGTGCCGTACATTTTGCATGCACATGCAATAAATATGCGAATTACTTGGGGAAATCGGCGGAAAGGGAGGAAATGCTGTGTGTGGAGTGATGGGGGGGGGATATTTCCGGTGGGTGGACAGGTGAATTGCGTCACGCGACATATGCAATTATTTTATTTATGCTCAGGCGCCGTTCGCCAGGCACACGCACACATGCATAATTCAGAGCTTACATGCACGTACACCTGCCAATATTTGATTTAAGCACACAGGTGAGTGTGTGTGTGCACCTCAGTCGATGATAAAATCCTTTGGTCCTTTGAACGATCACGGTGAAAAGTTGATGGTTTTTCAAGTCAAATTCGCATATTGATACCGCTGGGCAATTGGGAGTTTAACGATTTTATTAAAAAAGAAAAATTGAAAGTAAGCAACAATTTAATATTATTTTCAAGGCATAACCTAAGCAGGGAACATTGTCATTAAGTTTGTAAAATTTCGTAGAAATCACATACCGAGCTGCACGTGATTATGTAACATCACTGTGACTCGCGCATGGTTTGCATTAAGTTTGAATTATGCATTTCTATTTGAACTTCTTTGGCGACGTTTTTCCATTTAACTATATTTTCCTTTCTATTTTCTCCCATACGATTTTGCTACGCTTTTCGCCCTTCCGAGGGCTTTTCCGTCAGCAGGGGGGGTGGGGTGGGGGGGTTGGTGGGGGGGGGGGGGGGGGGGGAACTAAGGGGAGGCAGCGTTGGCAGCTTGGCTTTAATCCACAGCTCGATTCCTGGCCAATAACTCACAGGTGCACATGGCACGGGCCAAATGAAATGAAATAATGAAAACAATTTCAACGCTCGTCCATTGAACTGCAATCGAGCTTCGGACGGAAAAGCAAAGCAAAAGCAATAGCAATAGCAAAGCAAAGAATAAACAAAACTCTCTGGCCAAAGACCTATTAGTTATGCTACATGGGTTTTATGGGTCTTAAGACTTAGCCACCGCCGGACAATCCGGACACGAACTGAGCAGAAATAACAGAAAACCCAGAAATACCGTTGGGGAAAATGAAAAGCAAGAAAACTCCGGAGTCAGGAAACGGACGAAGGCTCTGCTTGTGTGATGACAATCTATCCGGTTTATGGCCAAGAAAATATAGTAATTAAAAATAAAATTAAAAAAATAAAATAAAAACTATTCAAAATGCAGTTTCTAACAGTTTTACGCTGCTTTCATTTATGTAATGCTTAAAGCTAGGCACCTGAAATATTTGCTAAATATTATTTATTTTTATTATATTATTATGGTGTCCGTAGTGTCCGTAGTGTCCGTAGTGTCCCTAGTCTTAATAGTGTTCCTAGTGTCCGTTGTGTCCGTGCTGTCCGTGTGTTGACGTGCGATCGTCACTAGTTTTTACCTCGCCCAGAGCTGTTTTTGTTTGATCTATATTTCGGCAGCACTGACGTGGCCGGAAAACGAATTGGATACGCTTGCGCTGGGTCGTGTGCCGCCTGATCCTTTCGATTAAAATCATACTCGGACCCCTTCATTACTTAGAGGGTTTATGGCAATCCGTGATTGCACATAAACTTACCTTTTGATGATGTCCAGCCCAGGCAAACTTTAATTTGCTTCTATTCTATTTATGTGCCAACGCCGAATTTGCCTCATTTTTGAAGAACTAAAGCGCAGTTTGTTGTGTGTGGGATAGGAAATATCCTTTGTATGCTCATATCTGGGCGATTTCCTTTGGGGCGTGCATCTCGTCTCGTTCCGCTTTGCTGCTCGCTTTGTGGCAATCAAAACATCAATGCAAATTAAAAGAAATCGCTGGCATCTTCATCCCGGCGAATCCAGCCCTTAGCTGCTGCCTTCTAGCTGGCTTCCATTTCCGCAAAATGTCACGTACAGCGGAGCAACATGTCCAAAGATGCAACAAACTAAATGTTTCGCCTTTAAAGCGTCGCGATTCCAACTGCACCATCCGCCGAATATCAAAGGACACAGCAGGCCATCGGGACGGCGCCGGAAGCTCTGGCATATTCTGGCAAAAAAGGACGAGCAGGACGCACAGAAGTCGAGGAAGACTCAATGCTGTGTGCGGGAGTATATGCCTCCGTTGCATGTTTGGCAGCGAGGTTGGATCGCAGAGTTCCGAAAGCTGACTCCGTATTATCCCCCTTGACTCTCCTGCACCTTGTTACGCTCCCACTTTCTTATTTTCTTTTTATTTCGATAGTGGAGGGCCATCGCAACTTTGTACTGTCAAATGTCATCCGCCCGCCGCCATTCGGCCACGCCCACTGCTCGATGGTAGCTAGGCGGACGTGACGTCATCGCGAGTGATGAGCAAAGAAGGCAAAATATAAAATCGCTGAAAAAAAAACCAGAGTAACACATTGATTTCCATTTCCAACACACTTGAACATGCTTCCGCACTTAGGCGAATGCGTAAAGGGGACTAGCGGTGCGGCGGGGTGGTAGCACGGTGGTGCAAGTCCACCCCATCCACCACTCTCGCAACCACCCACGCTCTAAATCAAGTGTGCACTTCACACGCCTCCTAAGGCTCATATTACTCACTTAGTTTTCGTTTTTCTCCTAATGAAGACGATGGGATGCAAAGTGGGGTGGGAGGTTTGGTGACCCCGACGAGGAAATGGTGACCTAACGCAGTAGAAAGAATTGATAATCGATGTTTAGCGCATAGTTAGTTAACCACTTGAGCTCTGCTCTCATGTGTTTCGATCAACTTTAGATTAAAGGACCATTTGGGCAGTTCTAATGGAGCTCAAAGTACATCAACATCAAGCCATAATCGAATTAAAAAGGACGCATTGCCATCGCAGTACCGAGGATAATGGCCCAAAATCCGGAGTTGTGCCCGAAAAAGTGGCCCCAAGGTGAACGCAGCGCAATGCGCGGCCTGCCAGCTGAAAATTTAATTACATCACAATGGCGGAGCGGGTGGAAATTTTCGGGAAAGTCCGAGCCAAGACAGCGTCACATTTTTCACATTAACGAAATGCTTTTAATTGTGCACTTAACGCTCGTAAAATGTGATTTAATAGTTTCGGCGAATGCCAAAGGGCAGGACTCGGAAAAGAGGACTTTTCGCTCTACTCTTTTCTTTCTTTCATTCCTTCGCGAATGAAAAGGGGGTGTGAATGTCCTTGGTGTGGGCCTCGCCGGATGCGGATGCGGAAGTGGAAATGAAAGTTGGCTGCCTTATAAGTTGGCGTAGTTCCTACTTAACCGCAACACGAGCAAACACTTGCGAGCACTCGCAGAAAAGTATCAAGCTAATATACTAAATAGCAAGTACACCACTTGATGTTCCATCAAATGGCAGACTGCCCAAGATTTCTTCCTGTGCAGTCGAACCCACACAATTACAGACTACTGACAGCCCAATTTGGGGCTGCATGTAGTTGCGAGCTTATCGGAGACTCCATCTCTGCCCGACTTTGGGGAGTTCTCCGGCTGACGGCCGGCAAACAATAGAGGCCAACGGTTTGGGCTTCACGATGATGAGGAGAGGCGGAGTGCTGAAATCAATACGAAGTGGGTCACCAAATGGCTCCCAGTGCGGTCACTTAACCCAGAACCGGAGCCCAGAGTTCCCCGATGCCCAACAAACTGGCGGCACGTCGGACTCGGAATTCTCGTTGAGGAGCAGGTTGCAAGTAGCAGCCAAATGATGGAAACACTTCGATTGGAAAGCATTACGGTTTTATTTCTAGCAATTTTCGGAAATTATCCAAACAATTTTGTGCCCTCTCTTATTATTTTTTTTTTTTTTTGTGCAAAGCCCACCATGGTAGAGCGACAAGACTTTTGATTGTGATAGATTCACCATTAACTCCTTAGCATTGCTTTCGCTGTGCGGCGTCTCCCTTTCTTGCCGCCAGACGGCTGCGTCTCGTCCCAGTAGCCGCAGGCCAGCGTGAACAGACCGTCCTCTATGGCCAGGAATCCGTGCATCCAGCCTGCGGTCAGCGTGTTATCCACCGCCAGTCGCACCTCGTCAACAGCCTTGGCCTCCATTTCGGCCACATACGAGGCCACCTCGTCCAGGTTGAGTGGGCGACGGAATACGTTGAAGGCCTCCAAAATGTGGTCAGCGTACAGGTAACGCCCCATTGCCACAACAAATTTCCAAGGGAAATGCTTGGTGAAAATAGAATTTAAGAGTAATCTGTCGTATCTGCTCAGTGAGTAATCTGAACAAGGTTTCTAGACAGAATGAAACTGAATTTGGAAAATCATACGAAACACATAAAACTTTGGGTTATACCCTGGAATTTCCCAGCACTTTAACTTTCAGTTGACTGTTAGCTGTTTTCCATTTTGGCTTCAACTTGGGGGCAGCAACCCACTCCATGGCAAAGAAAAGGAAGAATATGGAGACTGGCGATTATATCGTTTACATTTACAGTTACACCAAATTCAGGAAAATTGGAGCGCATTTTCCCATTTTCCAGAGTCTTTTGGCCCATTTAGTTGTTGGTCGTTTAGCATTCGCATTCACTTCTAGATTTGTCATTTATGATAAGCAGTCTTGCCCAGCAAAAGGCACGATCCAGTCATTGTTTAGCGTCCCTTTAAGCCAGTAACTACTGTACTGTATACGGGTATATAGTTATTTATTGGGGAATCACGCTCAGTCCAGATGCAAATTAAAATGCAGCAGAAGAGCCTGGAAAATCTGTGAAATACATACGTTGGAAAATCTGAACAGAGATGCATATCATTTGGAGCACTAATCAAATAGCAATATACAATTAAACTGAGCAAACAATTTCTCTATTGTCCTGCTGCTGCTCGAGAATAAAATTGGGCAAAAATCGATGAAAAGCACCCCACAGAAATAATTTGACTTGGACTAATGAAAGTGCGAAATGCACTGCATGGCAAATAAAATAATTTCATTAAGTACACAGGCATGAGATACATAAATATGAAAATATACCATACCGTCTCATACGTGGAAATTGGAAAGGAAAGTGCTTTAAATTCCACTTATTCACCCGGCGGCTGTCTAACGTTTGAACTTGCCGCGTTCCAGGTCAAATGCCAATCACAGACACTTTCCCCCACCCATCACATTACCACCAAAATATTTAATGATGCTGCCTGTGGCCAACGATGGCCATTCGAATTGAGCCGGCGATTATTTATTTGAGGGTAGTACATATGCAAAAAACTGGCAATTAATTGCGATCAATTATCGAATTAGTCGGGACAACTTTGTTCAATTAATCCATGGCATTTCGGGCTAATTTCATTTTGCACTCGACTGAATTTCTTTGTGCTCCCCAGCTTTCCTCAGCACTAAGCAGCACTCAATGGGCTCACTAATTAAATGGTAAATTAAAGCTTAAACAAGCTTAGCACTTCGGAATATTTGGCACCTGCAAGCCGCAGTGAAAACAACATGCCACCAAAAAAAACCAAAAAAAATCCCAAAAGCAGCAAATCAGGGATCCGCTCCGTTCTGCAAATCGTTGTCAATGTGGGTGGGGGGAAAAAACTAGCTGCAATGTTTTTGGGGTTTTCGGATCAGGTTCCCTATTGTCTATTGATTGAACCGTTTGTTGCGGCCAAGCTGCGGAAGTCGGGAGTGGAAATGGAAAATCGAAAGCTCAGGAAATGCTGAAAATGGCAGGGGCGAAACCGACACCCCGGGGCCAAAAGCCAGGCAAAATCAGAAAGAAGCAGGACAAGAGCGCTGTAATGGAGTTTTAATTGTGCACCCCATTCGGTCGATGGTCCTCCTTACCCATGCGTTTTCGTTTGCCCGCCACCACCGCCTGGCTGACTTTTGGCCCGCTGGCATTTGCCGACTTTGCCGGGCACAAAGCGCAGCCAATTGGCAAATATGCTTTGACACACACCGGAGCGGATCGCATCGCATCGCATCGCATCGGATCGGATCGGATCGAAAGGCCACAAAGCCAGCCCAAAAGTCCAAGAATCGGACAACGGCAACGGGCAGGCAAGTTTTGGATTGGCGCCGAGCAGGACACGGATGAAAATCGGATGTCTACGGCAAAATTATCAATATATAACATATGTATAAGTTAATATATAGATACAAACTTACAGCTCTTTATTGTTTTAACTCGAAAGTCGAACGTTTTAGTGTCTGATAAGCTCACCTCCATTCTTTCAGTGTATGCAGGAAGCATGAAGTTAGTGTGTGTGTGCGGGCAGAAATTCCCGCCTCATTCCGCAGGACGTGGACACGGAGATAATGCCAACAATCAGAAACACGCTCTAAGCGCGCTTTGCCCAATGAGGCGCAACAAAAAGCGAGGGCAAACATGGAAACTGGGAAACCAGACGGATGGGGATAACACTGCCCGACTGATGCCCTGCAATCTAGTTATAAATTGGGTTAAATTCAAGCGAAACAAGGAGCCATCAATAGGTTGAGTGAGAATCGTAGAACTCGTTGCTGATGATGGCCAATTACCTCGCTTATTGCCAACCAAATGCGGTCTTTCAAATGCACTTGCGCTGCATCGGCGATGGACTTGCATCAATAATCAAACGTTAGCATCATGAAAATGTATTTCTTAATATTTACTTGTGGGTACATTGACAGAGTTTCTTTTATAGATTTCACTGGGGCGCCTCTGCTGATGGATACAAAATTCTGTTTATAGCTGCTTTTCAACGCTGCAGGTGTTCGTTCTGTTAGATGGTAGGTCCTGTGGGAGTGGTGGCGCAGTTGTGCCAACAGACGGCCAGTGCGGGGGCAATTAAAAATTTATTGAAAATTGATTTTTAAGCGCTCATCCCCGATGGCAGTGGCCCAGGCACTGGCTGCAGACTGTGTGCACTGTGTGCATCCCCAGCGGTCAGCGCCACTTGCCGATTGTCAACGTTGTCTGACGACCAGACATTCACTCACCCTCATCGACATCTGCAACTGCATCCGCAACCCATTCCCAAGTCGACTTAATTGCAACGTTTAAAAAATTTCCATAATTGTGCGCTGTCTGTGTGCTCGGCACTTCAGAGCCGGTGGAGTTCTGGTTGCTCTGTCGCCCGTTTCTGGAAAGTATTATTACATAAATTTGTAATTAATATATCATAATCAATGGGGAAGGCGAGGTGGTAATGCATGTAAGCAGAGCATACATTATACTTTTAAGGTCCGTCCTTGCTGGAGAGCATCATCGGCGACCCCTTCTCGATGCGGCTGCCGCCATCCTGAAGCGATTGTGCGATCCGGCGCCAAATTGCTTGCTAGCCGCCAGCAGCGCCGTCGAGCCGGCGACCTCGTCCTTCTCCGGCAAATGGGCCACATGCAGGATATCGTACAGCAGCTTGGCGCTCTCCTGCGACTGCAGCAGCTCCTCCAGCTCCTTCTGGCTGCGCAGCAACAATTGCCGCAGGCTGCCGCCCTTCCGGAGTAGGCCGTGTATATTGCGCGTGTGAACGCCGGGCAGCCGTAGCAGGAAATCGTAGATGCCGCTGTTGAAATGCAATTGCTCACCCGCCGTTGTCTCGTCGCTGCCCAAGGCGGCCGCCGTTTGGGGATCCGGTTCCGGTTTACCCAGCTTCAGCTCCTCGAAAAGCTGGGCAGTGGCATACGGACTGGGTGACCAAATGAGTCGCAGCTTGGGAAAATGCAACGTCAGAAGTTGCAGTTTCTGCACAATATCTGCATTGGCCATGCTGGTCTGTTGCGATAACATAAATTTGCCCTGGAGATGAAAGGGCTTATTCTGATCGAATTCGATCAGAAGGATGGGCTTGGCATAATGCCGCTGCATCTGCACACATTGGTTATACAATCTTCCCGAATTTAGAGACCCAATCAAATCAGAAATGGACTTTCGCTCCACACAAATCTCCGGTGTGAGTATATAATCGCCAATCGTTATGGTCAAGGGCAGCACTTCCAGACCACGCTTGTGAATCAAACAGGGCAGATCTGAGCGAAACTCACGCATATCCACAATCACTTTTGCCGTCTCTTTGGGCGCCTGCGGAGCTTGCCCACCCGCTTGGCGACTCTTGGCGTTCTCGTCCGTCGGCTCATCATCGTAATTCTTTAATAACAAAAACGCTTCATCGGTCTTTCCATCCTGGTACTTTGGAATCACCATTTTCTGTTGGGAAGTAGCGACAAAAATATTGATACCAAGCTAAAGCAAAACATATCTTGAAAAACTTACACTTTTAGTGTCGATAATGAACTCGAAGGCTGCCTTTTCTCGACGCAAACTGGTCAGATAAGCTTGCTCCTCTACTGTGCGTGCATGGATCAGGAAATACACCTTCATGCGATCTGCAGGCGGCAGGCGACGCCTGGCCTCGAAAACCTCCAATTGCCGAATGGCTGTCACATTCATGTTGTACATGACGACATAGTGCGGCTGCAGTTGCTCCAGCATGTGCTCCAGTGCCATGGAGCCCTCCCTCTCCGTTTTGAAGGTCTGCAAGCAAATGTAGGGCTGATTTGACACAGAGGCCAGGGCCGCAGTGACATCAAATTGTTCTAGTTCGGGTATTGTCTCGAAAATGGACACATCCGGATCGGGTTTAATGTCTATCGTTGCTGGCCCGACTTCCACAGACTGCGTCATGGTGAGCATGTAACTCTCTTCGAAGTGCTGGCCCTCCGTTTCCGATTCGCTCAAAAGCTGGGCCAGTTCATCCATACCAGCTGAAGGTGGCTGAGAACCAGAACCCTCTTGCCTACGCAGCTCCTTATTGGAGGAAACATTCTTTGGCGGAGCTACACGAGTTTGGCTCTCTTTGGCGTAATTGTCACTGAGTTTGCCCACCGGCACTTCATGTTGCAATGCCTGCTGGAGCAGAAAACGTGGCCCACCTTGCGTGAGACACTGTTTCAACTGATGACATGTCCGTGCATCCTGGCAGAGGATCAGCACTTTCGGTTGTTGTTCCGATCGCCTACTACGCCGCATATCGCCGGGTATTTCCTTGGTAAGCAGATCCGTAAGAGTTTGCCATTTCGGACAGGGTTCCGGTTCGAACTCTGTGCAATTAATACATTTTATTTAGAGGGCCAACGCTTAATGTTTATGGTGATTTGCCTACCCTGCTGACCATTGAAAACACGCTGCCTGGATAGTTTAAAAATCTGTTCGGCGGCGTCCAGTAAAGTCCACCCTGAGTTGCTCAACGCGTACTCCGTGCTCCGGTAGCGTTTCATAAAGGCATAGGCGCTCACAGCATCGTGGTACATGGTGGAGCTATCAAAATTAGCCAATAGAAAATCGAAATGAAGTGCAACTTGTATACGTACATCATTAAGCTGCGCAGAATCTTAAGATCCGCTACTATCAACTTTGTTTGAGAATTAAGCTGATGCCAGATGCAATCCAGCTGCGCCTGCAGGATCTTGTGGAACGTTTTGGTCACACAGTTCTCCACGGTAACGGCCTCCATATCGACAGTACGATTTATCCGCTTGATCTCCTGCACGAGAAAGTTCATTATCTCCAGAATGTGTGATTGAATGGACGTTATGTTCTGGCTAATAGGAACATGCATCTCGATTGATTGTATCTTCCATGGCTGCAGGACGGCGCGCACGCTCTCATGGAAACGGGGCCAGATATACAAATGCTTTACGAACAGATTTCGCATGGTCCGCTCCACATGCGAGTAGCCAATGGTGAAGGCCTCCGGGCTGCTGGAGAAAGCCTTCACGAATCCGGTTTTGTTCTTCTGACGGAACAATCGCAAGGCGAACGCCTCCTGGCAACTCTCGATTATGGTGTGCGCCCGCAGGACAATGATTCCGCTTATCAGCTCGATGGGGACTCGCTGCTTCAGCAGATCCACCACCAGGATGCGCGTGCTGATGAACTGCAGCCCGCCTTCCAGATAAACGCGCTCTCTATCAGAATAGTCAATCAATCAAAAGGGGTAATTTTATATATTTTTTAGGAATTGCGAGAGCTTACCTTTCGGTGGCCGTGCTGGCCACTTCGTGGAGGTACTTGGGTTCGATTTTGGACTTGTAATACTGCTCCTCCCAGTCAGAACTGTTGATCACAAGCACAAGATTGCCGGAATCGCTGTAGGCCTTAAGGATGCTGATTACAACGCGGTCGTAGCTCAGGCCCCTATGGTATTTCAATATCTGGGTTAGACTGGACTATAGTACTAGCACACACTACTTACTTGGCGCAAACCAGCAGACCATCGGCTTCAACCAAATCGAGGAACATTTGCTTTTCATAGTCGAGAAGGACCATGTTCTTGCGCTTCAAATACTCCTCAACACCCTCCTCCTCCTGAGTGGCGGGGTCGGCGCTGGTCTCCAGCAGCTTGGTGGCCTCCACTTCCTCCGTCAGCTCAGTTTCCGTCCCTTTGGCAGCGTTCTCGGCACACGAATCAGACATAATGAAATCAATTCGCGAAGGATATAATTTTGCAAATCTGCCGGTTCAATCAGCTGTTCGTGGTTATCGGTAGCGAGCTGTGACAGGGCTGCCAGACTGCAGGGAAATAGTTAGCGAACAATTAGTTATTATTTTTGAAAACTTTTTTGTCTTTAATTCAGTATAAAGTTCTATTAAATTTGCTCATTTAGCGCCACTGTTCAGATACAGCAAGAGATTATTGTAATAACATAAAGACATACCTTATAATCCACTTACACGAGGCCATCGATACGGCAGCTCGCAGAAGTTATCGAACAAGTTGTACAAGGAGGCACGTGCAGGAGCGTTTTGAAAAAAAATAAACAATATCATTCTGCTACTATTCCTGCTCATAAGTACGTATCTACAGCCAAGCGAAAAAGTTCTACAAGAAACCCAGTGTCGTGTAAAAAAGCTGCAAAATGCCAAAGGCAACCACATACGCGGTCACTAAGCCCCAAGGCAACAACAAAAAGAAGAAAACGGAAAATAACGGCACAGCTAAAGACAAGAAGAAGCCCAATCTAGATATAGAAACTACTGATTCCGATTCTGATATGCACATCGACGTGACCAAGGGTCCATCAACATCCAGCAACGCAGCCGCCAAAACCGCAGATCGCAAGCGACGTCTTCAGGCCGAGGCGGACGCCAACAATAATGATACCGAAAAAGCCGGTCAGTTGGCCACGGAATCGGTAGCTACTCAAGGAGCCAGCACCACCAAACGGAAGCAAGCGCGTAGTTTGGGACTGGAGCACACGTCGCCGATCCAGGTTAATGGCGCTGCTTTGGCCTGCCCGTTGGTGCGCAAATCGCTGCCCCCAGGGGAGGCCAATTCCTGTCCTCCGCCGCCCAAAAGGGACCCAGCAGCCGTCAACTCATTAGTTAAAATAATAAAGACAGAAGCCCCCGAAGAGAGCAATAATAACAATGATGAAAAGGAGATGTCAACCGAAACATCAGAACCTCACAAAACCGACAGCGTCGAAGAGGGTCGTCGCGTCCTGCAGTGGATACTCTTTCCGATCCAAACCAAAATCTTCTTTAAAGACTTTTGGGAGCAAACCGCCTGCCTGGTGCAGCGCACGAATTCCAAATATTTTCAAAGTCTAATATCATTCAAGATGCTTGACGAAATACTGATTCGCCATCATTTGGACTTCACCGTCAACCTTGATGTGACCACTTACAAGAACGGCAAGCGTGAGACACTGAATCCTGAGGGTCGTGCCTTGCCACCAGCTGTGTGGGGCTTCTATTCGGAAGGCTGCAGCATTCGTTTACTGAATCCTTCTACCTATCTTATTCGCTTGCGTCAGGTGTGCACCGTTTTGCAGGAGTTCTTTCACTGCAAGGTGGGGGCAAATATGTACCTAACCCCACCCAATAGCCAGGGCTTTGCGCCCCATTACGATGACATAGAGGCCTTCGTTATCCAAGTGGAGGGACGCAAGCGCTGGCTTTTGTACGAGCCGCCCAAGGAGACCGATCATCTGGCCAGGATCTCGTCGGGCAACTATAATCAAGAACAGCTGGGTAAGCCCATAATTGATGAGGTACTAAGCGCCGGCGATGTGCTATATTTTCCCAGAGGCACCGTTCACCAGGCCATCACCGAGGAGCAACAGCACTCTCTGCACATTACCTTGAGTGTGTACCAACAGCAGGCATATGCCAATCTCCTAGAGACACTAATGCCCATGGTTCTCAAGAAGGCCGTCGATCGGAGTGTGGCCTTGCGTCGCGGCTTGCCGCTGCACACATTTCAAGTTTTGGGCAATGCCTACAAGGCAAATGACTGCGGGTCGCGCCAACTGCTGGTGGAGAATGTGCAGAAGCTGGTGACCAAATACTTGATGCCCTCCGAAGATGATATTGATGAGGCCGTCGACCAGATGGCCAAGAAGTTCCAGCACGAGGCACTTCCACCGATCGTATTGCCCTCGGAGGAGGTCCGCACTGTTCATGGGGCCCGCAGTGGCGCCGATGATCAGGGCAACTGTATCTGCGATTACAAATTCAATAAAAAGACATCCGTGCGCCTGCTGCGCGCCAACATTCTGCGTCTGGTCACCGAGCCCGATGGCAGCGTGCGTATCTACCACCATGCGGACAATGGACTGGATTACTGCAAGTACGAGCCCTATTTCATGGAGATTCTGCCAGAGGAAGCTAAAGCCGTTGAACTCCTCATATCGGCCTATCCATATTACCTCACCATTGACCAGTTGCCATTGAAGTCTTCGGCTCGCAAGGTGGAGGTCGCCACCGCCCTGTGGGAGCATGGTCTTCTTATGACCGAGAAGCCGTTTAAGTAGACGGCAATCGAAGGCGAGGTGCTGTTGATAACTAGTATTTAGTATCGATGCGAATGTGTGCCTAAAAAACCACCGTAAATTATTACTTTTGTATAAATATTTACCAAGATTTCTAATGCTCCAATTCTGAAGAAATAAAAGCATAAGCAGATGCAATCCAGCTGCGCCTGAAGGATCTGGTGGAACGTTTTGGTCAGTTCTCCACGGTAACGGCCTTCGAGATAAACGGGCTCTCTATCAGAATAGTTAATCAATCAAAAGGGGTAATTTTATATATTTTTTAGGAATTGCGAGCGCTTACCTTTCGGTGGCCGTGCTGGCCACTTCGTGGACGTATTTGGGTTCGATTTTGGACTTGTAATACTGCTCCTCCCAGTCAGAACTGTTGATCACAACCACAAGATTGCCGGAATCGCTGTAGGCCTTAAGGATGCGGATTACAACGCGGTCGTAGCTCAGGCCCCTATGGTATTTCAATATCTGGGTTAGACTGGACTATAGTACTAGCACACACTACTTACTTGGCGCAAACCAGCAGAACATCGGCTTCAACCAAATCGAGAAACGTTTGCTTTTCATACTCGAGAAGGATCATGTTCTTGCGCTTCAAATATTCCTCTACGCCCTCCTCCTCCTGTGGGGAGCTTGTCTCCAGCAGCTTGGCGGCCTATACTTCCTCCTGCAGCGCATTTTCCGTGCCTTTGGCGGCATTTTCCGCTCACGAATCGGACAAAATGAAATCAATTCGCCAGGGATTTACTTTCTCAAATCTGCCGGTTCAATCAGAGTTGTTGTATCAGCGTGGTTATCGGTAGCGGGTTGTGACAGGGCTGCCAGACTGCCGGGAAATGGCAAGCGAACTATTAGTTAATATATTTGAAAAAATTTTTTTCCTTAATTCAGTTAAAAGTTTCAGTAAATTTGCTCATTTAGTGCCATTGTTCAGCGATTTTCGTAAAAACATATTTACGAAATGCTTGCTTTCCTTAGTGGCAGTGCCGCTAACTCGGGCTTTGCTCAGGGCAACATACTCATCGATAACTATCGACGTTTCACGATCTAACGAATTAATTCAAATAAACGACAAAATCTTAAAGTTCTGGTGGTTGCGCAGATGTTATGACCACGCGCATCATGCGGACATCACCCATAATCCACACTTCGGTGTCGCTTCAGACGACTAGGACGGCTTTCTTGTTTTATTACACATAAATATAATCTTTCAATTCTTTTTCATTCCCTCATCACGCAGCGATCACCCTTGATCGTCGACTACTTTTGAAATGGTCAAAGAAAAGTGTGGGATTCCTTTACGGGCTACAAATCACCGCGCCATTGGCGGTGCTTGTTGAGACGGCACTACTATTGACGTATTCACATATGTACGTAGGATCACCTAACCCAGAGGAGCTTCAAGGGATCAGAAGGAACGGGCAAGTAAACGTTGATGTCTGTTGTCTCCCCTGTCAGGCTAAGCAGCTTTTCGCGACCCAAAGTTCAAGGCATGACGACTACAATTCGGACTCGCGATTTACTCGGGAAAATTGAAAAGAATAAATATCTTCACGTGAAACTAAACTAAACTTTTTGCCTTGGCGGTGACCTGCGGAGGCGCGTCGGCATGGCTGCGATTGAGGTAAGATTTGCATTTAATCATGGTCCCGCAATGTTCCCAATCCTCACCCGACTTGGGTCATTGGACAAAATCCGCGCCTTTTAAGAGTAATCCCGAAGCGAACGGGGATAATTCAAACGGCCAGATCGACCAACAGAATCCCAAAGGGGGCCGTCCCCAAAATCATCACCCTATCGCTGTACGTATCATCGACTCCAACTGCAACAACATAAGGACATGCCTTATCCTCCACTTACCCATGCCTTCGATACAGCAGCTCGCAGAAGTCATCGAATGTTCGGAGGCCTATTATCGCCAACACAGTAACAGTAGGCACGTGCAGGAGCGTTTAGAATACTGGCATGTGTCAAAAATATGCAATATCATTCTGCTGCTAGTCCTGCTCATAACTACGTGTCTACAGCCAAGCGAGTGTTCTGAAAAAAAACCCAGTGTCGTTTAAAAAAGCTGCAAAATGGAAAAGGTGACCAATTCCGCGGCCGCTAAGCCTCAAGGCAACAACAAAAAGCAGGAAAGCGCTTATAACGGCGCAGGTAAAGACAAGAAGAAGCCCAATCTAGATATAGAAACGACTGATTCCGATTTGCTATCTGATATGCACCTCGACGGGACCACGGAGCAGAAGGTGGGGACCCTTTTCTCTAAAGTATTCGAGGACACCGGTCCATCAACCGCCAAGACCGCAGATCGCAAGCGACGTCTTCAGGCCGAGGCGGACGCCAACAATAATGATACCGAAAAAGCCAGTAAGTTGGCCAAGGAATCGGTAGCTACTACTGATATGCACCTCGACGTGACCAAGGAGCAGATGGAGCATTGCAAGAAGGTGCAGGCCCTTTTGGCCAATGAATCCAAAGGCGCTGAAAAGGAATCTAAAGCATTAGACTATGGCACCGGTCCATCAACATCCAGCAAGGAAGCCGCAGCCGCCAAGACCGCAGATCACGAACGACGTCTTCAGGCCGAGGCGGACGTCAACAATAATGATGCCGAAAAAGCCGGTCAGTTGGCCAAGGAATCGGTAGCTACTCAAGGAGCCAGCGCCACCGAACGCAAGCAAGCATTTAGTCTGGGACTGGAGCACACCTCGCCGATCCAGGTTAATGGCGCTGCTTTGGCCTGCCCGTTGGTGCGCAAATCGCTGCCCCCAGGGGAGGCCAATTCCTGTCCTCCGCCGCCCAAAAGGGACCCAGCAGCCGTGAAGTCAGCAGTTAAAATAATTAAGGTTAAAGCCCCCGAAGAGGGCAATAATAACAATGATGAAAAGGAGATGTCAACCGAAACATCAGAACCTCACAAAACCGACAGCGTCGAAGAGGGTCGTCGCGTCGTGATGTGGATAATCTTTCCGATCAAAACTAACTTCTTCTTTAAATACTTCTGGGAGCAAACCGCCTGCCTGGTGCAGCGCACGAATCCCAAATATTTTCAAAGTCTAATATCATTCAAGATGCTTGACGAAATACTGATTCGCCATAATTTGGACTTCACCGTCAACCTTGATGTGACCACTTACAAGAACGGCAAGCGTGAGACACTGAATCCTGAGGGTCGTGCCTTGCCACCAGCTGTGTGGGGCTTTTATTCGGAAGGCTGCAGCATTCGTTTACTACATGCTTCTGCCTATCTAACTCGCTTGCGTGAGGTGTGCACCGTTTTGCAGGAGTTCTTTCATTGCAAGGTGGAGGCAAATATGTACCTAACCCCACCCAATAGCCAGGGCTTTGCGCCCCATTACGATGACATCGAGGCCTTCGTTATCCAAGTGGAGGGACGCAAGCGCTGGCTTTTGTACGATCCGCCCAAGGAGGCCGATCATCTGGCCAGGATCTCGTCGGGCAACTATAATCAAGAACAGCTGGGTAAGCCCATAATTGATGAGGTACTAAGCGCCGGCGATGTGCTATATTTGCCCAGAGGCACCGTTCACCAGGCCATCACCGAGGAGCAACAGCACTCTCTGCACATTACCTTGAGTGTGTACCAACAGCAGGCATATGCCAATCTCCTAGAGACACTAATGCCCATGGTTCTCAAGAAGGCCGTCGATCGGAGTGTGGCCTTGCGTCGTGGCTTGCCGCTGCACACATTTCAAATTTTGGGCAATGCCTACAAGGCAAATGACTGCGGGTCGCGCCAACTTCTGGTGGAGAATGTGCAGAAGCTGGTGGCCAAATACTTGATGCCCTCCGAAGATGATATTGA
Organism: Drosophila sechellia; assembly: GCF_004382195.2. NCBI lineage: Eukaryota > Metazoa > Arthropoda > Insecta > Diptera > Drosophilidae > Drosophila > Drosophila sechellia. The sequence goes on from NC_045954.1 coordinate 4,086,599, forward strand.
TGAGGCCGTCGACCAGATGGCCAAGAAGTTCCAGCACGAGGCACTTCCACCGATCGTATTGCCCTCGGAGGAGGTCCGCACTGTTCATGGGGCCCGCAGTGGCGCCGATGATCAGGGCAACTGCGTCTGCGATTACAAATTCAATGAAAAGACATCCGTGCGTCTGCTGCGCGCCAACATTCTGCGTCTGGTCACCGAGCCCGATGGCAGCGTGCGTATCTACCACCATGTGGACAATGGACTGGATTACTGCAAGTACGAGCCCTATTTCATGGAGATTCTGCCAGAGGAAGCTAAAGCCGTTGAACTCCTCATATCGGCCTATCCATATTACCTCACCATTGACCAGTTGCCATTGAAGTCTTCGGCTCGCAAGGTGGAGGTCGCCACCGCCCTGTGGGAGCATGGTCTTCTTATGACCGAGAAGCCGTTTAAGTAGACGGCAATCGAAGGCGAGGTGCTGTTGATAACTAGTATTTAGTATCGATGCGAATGTGTGCCTAAAAAACCACCGTAAATTATTACTTTTGTATAAATATTTACCAAGATTTCTAATGCTCCAATTCTGAAGAAATAAAAGCATAAGCAGATGCAATCCAGCTGCGCCTGAAGGATCTGGTGGAACGTTTTGGTCAGTTCTCCACGGTAACGGCCTTCGAGATAAACGGGCTCTCTATCAGAATAGTTAATCAATCAAAAGGGGTAATTTTATATATTTTTTAGGAATTGCGAGCGCTTACCTTCGGTGGCCGTGCTGGCCACTTCGTGGACGTATTTGGGTTCGATTTTGGACTTGTAATACTGCTCCTCCCAGTCAGAACTGTTGATCACAACCACAAGATTGCCGGAATCGCTGTAGGCCTTAAGGATGCGGATTACAACGCGGTCGTAGCTCAGGCCCCTATGGTATTTCAATATCTGGGTTAGACTGGACTATAGTACTAGCACACACTACTTACTTGGCGCAAACCAGCAGAACATCGGCTTCAACCAAATCGAGAAACGTTTGCTTTTCATACTCGAGAAGGATCATGTTCTTGCGCTTCAAATATTCCTCTACGCCCTCCTCCTCCTGTGGGGAGCTTGTCTCCAGCAGCTTGGCGGCCTATACTTCCTCCTGCAGCGCATTTTCCGTGCCTTTGGCGGCATTTTCCGCTCACGAATCGGACAAAATGAAATCAATTCGCCAGGGATTTACTTTCTCAAATCTGCCGGTTCAATCAGAGTTGTTGTATCAGCGTGGTTATCGGTAGCGGGTTGTGACAGGGCTGCCAGACTGCCGGGAAATGGCAAGCGAACTATTAGTTAATATATTTGAAAAAATTTTTTTCCTTAATTCAGTTAAAAGTTTCAGTAAATTTGCTCATTTAGTGCCATTGTTCAGCGATTTTCGTAAAAACATATTTACGAAATGCTTGCTTTCCTTAGTGGCAGTGCCGCTAACTCGGGCTTTGCTCAGGGCAACATACTCATCGATAACTATCGACGTTTCACGATCTAACGAATTAATTCAAATAAACGACAAAATCTTAAAGTTCTGGTGGTTGCGCAGATGTTATGACCACGCGCATCATGCGGACATCACCCATAATCCACACTTCGGTGTCGCTTCAGACGACTAGGACGGCTTTCTTGTTTTATTACACATAAATATAATCTTTCAATTCTTTTTCATTCCCTCATCACGCAGCGATCACCCTTGATCGTCGACTACTTTTGAAATTGTCAAAGAAAAGTGTGGGATTCCTTTACGGGATACAAAGCACTACTATTGACGTATTCACATATGTACGTAGGATCACCTAACCCAGAGGAGCTTCAAGGGATCAGAAGGAACGGGCAAGTAAACGTTGATGTCTGTTGTCTCCCCTGTCAGGCTAAGCAGCTTTTCGCGACCCAAAGTTCAAGGCATGACGACTACAATTCGGACTCGCGATTTACTCGGGAAAATTGAAAAGAATAAATATCTTCACGTGAAACTAAACTAAACTTTTTGCCTTGGCGGTGACCTGCGGAGGCGCGTCGGCATGGCTGCGATTGAGGTAAGATTTGCATTTAATCATGGTCCCGCAATGTTCCCAATCCTCACCCGACTTGGGTCATTGGACAAAATCCGCGCCTTTTAAGAGTAATCCCGAAGCGAACGGGGATAATTCAAACGGCCAGATCGACCAACAGAATCCCAAAGGGGGCCGTCCCCAAAATCATCACCCTATCGCTGTACGTATCATCGACTCCAACTGCAACAACATAAGGACATGCCTTATCCTCCACTTACCCATGCCTTCGATACAGCAGCTCGCAGAAGTCATCGAATGTTCGGAGGCCTATTATCGCCAACACAGTAACAGTAGGCACGTGCAGGAGCGTTTAGAATACTGGCATGTGTCAAAAATATGCAATATCATTCTGCTGCTAGTCCTGCTCATAACTACGTGTCTACAGCCAAGCGAGTGTTCTGAAAAAAAACCCAGTGTCGTTTAAAAAAGCTGCAAAATGGAAAAGGTGACCAATTCCGCGGCCGCTAAGCCTCAAGGCAACAACAAAAAGCAGGAAAGCGCTTATAACGGCGCAGGTAAAGACAAGAAGAAGCCCAATCTAGATATAGAAACGACTGATTCCGATTTGCTATCTGATATGCACCTCGACGGGACCACGGAGCAGAAGGTGGGGACCCTTTTCTCTAAAGTATTCGAGGACACCGGTCCATCAACCGCCAAGACCGCAGATCGCAAGCGACGTCTTCAGGCCGAGGCGGACGCCAACAATAATGATACCGAAAAAGCCAGTAAGTTGGCCAAGGAATCGGTAGCTACTCAAGGAGCCAGCGCCACCGAACGCAAGCAAGCATTTAGTCTGGGACTGGAGCACACCTCGCCGATCCAGGTTAATGGCGCTGCTTTGGCCTGCCCGTTGGTGCGCAAATCGCTGCCCCCAGGGGAGGCCAATTCCTGTCCTCCGCCGCCCAAAAGGGACCCAGCAGCCGTGAAGTCAGCAGTTAAAATAATTAAGGTTAAAGCCCCCGAAGAGGGCAATAATAACAATGATGAAAAGGAGATGTCAACCGAAACATCAGAACCTCACAAAACCGACAGCGTCGAAGAGGGTCGTCGCGTCGTGATGTGGATAATCTTTCCGATCAAAACTAAATTCTTCTTTAAATACTTCTGGGAGCAAACCGCCTGCCTGGTGCAGCGCACGAATCCCAAATATTTTCAAAGTCTAATATCATTCAAGATGCTTGACGAAATACTGATTCGCCATAATTTGGACTTCACCGTCAACCTTGATGTGACCACTTACAAGAACGGCAAGCGTGAGACACTGAATCCTGAGGGTCGTGCCTTGCCACCAGCTGTGTGGGGCTTTTATTCGGAAGGCTGCAGCATTCGTTTACTACATGCTTCTGCCTATCTAACTCGCTTGCGTGAGGTGTGCACCGTTTTGCAGGAGTTCTTTCATTGCAAGGTGGAGGCAAATATGTACCTAACCCCACCCAATAGCCAGGGCTTTGCGCCCCATTACGATGACATCGAGGCCTTCGTTATCCAAGTGGAGGGACGCAAGCGCTGGCTTTTGTACGATCCGCCCAAGGAGGCCGATCATCTGGCCAGGATCTCGTCGGGCAACTATAATCAAGAACAGCTGGGTAAGCCCATAATTGATGAGGTACTAAGCGCCGGCGATGTGCTATATTTGCCCAGAGGCACCGTTCACCAGGCCATCACCGAGGAGCAACAGCACTCTCTGCACATTACCTTGAGTGTGTACCAACAGCAGGCATATGCCAATCTCCTAGAGACACTAATGCCCATGGTTCTCAAGAAGGCCGTCGATCGGAGTGTGGCCTTGCGTCGTGGCTTGCCGCTGCACACATTTCAAATTTTGGGCAATGCCTACAAGGCAAATGACTGCGGGTCGCGCCAACTTCTGGTGGAGAATGTGCAGAAGCTGGTGGCCAAATACTTGATGCCCTCCGAAGATGATATTGATGAGGCCGTCGACCAGATGGCCAAGAAGTTCCAGCACGAGGCACTTCCACCGATCGTATTGCCCTCGGAGGAGGTCCGCACTGTTCATGGGGCCCGCAGTGGCGCCGATGATCAGGGCAACTGCGTCTGCGATTACAAATTCAATGAAAAGACATCCGTGCGTCTGCTGCGCGCCAACATTCTGCGTCTGGTCACCGAGCCCGATGGCAGCGTGCGTATCTACCACCATGCGGACAATGGACTGGATTACTGCAAGTACGAGCCCTATTTCATGGAGATTCTGCCAGAGGAAGCTAAAGCCGTTGAACTCCTCATATCGGCCTATCCATATTACCTCACCATTGACCAGTTGCCATTGAAGTCTTCGGCTCGCAAGGTGGAGGTCGCCACCGCCCTGTGGGAGCATGGTCTTCTTATGACCGAGAAGCCGTTTAAGTAGACGGCAATCGAAGGCGAGGTGCTGTTGATAATTAGTATTTAGTATCGATGCGAATGTGTGCCTTAAAAACCACCGTAAATTATTACTTTTGTATAAATATTTAACAAGATTTGTAATGCTCAAACTCGGCCGAAATAAAACCACTACATTCGTCATATATCTCGGTTGTTTTTTGATGTGTCTAATGGTTGTAAATTTTATTTTTTCACTAACAAAAAATGGTTGTCCTAGGCGCTGCGGATTTTCTTGCGTTCGCGGTAAAGGCTTTCTTGTTGAACTGGAAAAGAAACATGGGCAACATCAGTGCATATGCATAAAGTCAGTGATGGGCAGCACTCACTGTAGGGATCGAAGCGTATTATCTCCAATTTGTCGGCCAAGCGATCGCGAAAAGCATTATACTGATGGCCACTGACCACACTCTCCAGTACGACCATGATGCGCCTGTAAAAACGATTGGTTTTAAGAAAAGAACACATTGGGTGGACAAATTACTCACTTGCTCTTAACCTTCTTGAACAAAACGTTAGTCAGCCGCATTTTGATTTAATAAATGGGGAATATGGAAATATGCCGCTGAAATTGTTGTGCAAGCAAGACGATAGGAACGAGGAACAGCTGACTGCGCCTATCGATTACCACCCGATAACCGGAGATGAGCGGCTCAAGCTTTTAACCCGCATATTTTGAAAAACAATCGGTGTCCACGAATGATGAGTATATATTTAATATTATTGTATTTATTTTTGATGCATTTATGTCTGTTTGTCTAAAGGCTTCAGTTGGAAACTGCTAAAAAGCTCTCAGATGCCATGTGGATAGTAGTAGTCACTCACATATCTTTGGGTCAAGTCCTTGCACATTCAATATAAAATAAAAAGTTAACATTTAGGTTTGAGTCCTTGCTAGGGACTGCAACCGCGCCACCGAGGTTAACAGAAGCCAATCGATACCTAGCGCAAGCATTGAAATGTATCGGCGAGAAACATCGGTGGTCGATGCATTCGATGCTTTTTTACATCACTAACACTCGTGCGAAACGGACGCGAATTTTCATTTGTGCTGCGGAAACCAACAACAACAGACAACAAATAAAAACAAACGAAAAACAAAACGGTCAAAATTCCGGGTCAAAAAATTGAAACGATGGAAAAATAAAACGAAAAACATAGACGCACTAAAAGCTCGGTGAAGTCCTTCGTGGGCGAAACCGAAATATAAAATAAATCACAGCCACACTTGCTTTTTGTAACTCCTTTTCGCATTGCGCTGCTCTTGTTTTCCCTTTTAAATATATTTTTTACGAGTTGGATTCCCGAGAATTTCCCATACTCGCGCGTGGTAAACAAGACTCATTTTTTTAAAGTGTTTGTTTTTTGAAAGTGCAGACAAGCTGACAAGAAAGAGATAACAACATAAAAACAGAAACAGAAAGTAAACCAAAGAGTGGCAACAACAAACAAACCAACCAAACGGAATCAAAGTCAAACAAACGCGAACGCGAAGGAAGCTTCAAAAGAGAGACAAGAGCGCGAAAAGGAGGTGGAGAGGAGCGGCGGAGAATCTAAGGTAGGAGGCGGATTGCGAAAAATACGTGCTTTTTTTTATTTTTTTTCATTTGCATTTGCATATTCAAAAGTTCTCTGTTTCGAGGGTTGCAAAAGCGAAATTAGTTTTTAAGGCCAGCTTAGTAGCCAATTTGCCGGAATTGGCATTCAGTGGGTTCCTAAGTACACAAATCACTAAGAACTAACGGCAAGAATTCAAATAGCTTTCAACAAATATTTACATTTACTCATTGATAAAAATGGTAATGTAATCCATGTGTAGTAGTTCAATTATGTTCGTAGTGCATCTGTGCTAATGAAGGACTGCAGTAAAAAAGTTTTCGATTGCATACAGATCGCTTTCTGTGTTTTAGGAGAAAAGTTCAAGTATCGAACAGCTAGTAAAGTAAGTCATCGAAGTCACCTCAGTTTCTTTCTGTGCATCTGGCTCGATTGTTGATATTTCAAGAGGGGGTTTCCGAAAAGCGATCGGGAACCAAATTGTAAATGATTTACCAAAAACGTAAACTTGGCCGTGACGAGGGGCAAGAAGTGGTCGAAACGTATGCTGGAGCGGAGCAGGAGCAGGTGAAATACATAAACAAGGGAAGGTTGCCCGAAGGAAGGTTGGTTGGGGGAGGGGCTACGCAAATACATAAGTATTTGAATAAATAATATAAACAAAATATTAAATTAGAAGAAATTTACTTGCGCGCACGCCGACGCAAACACGAACACAAGGTGTTGGTTGTTGTTCTTAGGATGGTGTGGATGTTGGTAGGGGAGGGTGAGGGGAAAAGCACACATAAAATTGAAGCAGAGCAAACAACAATTTGCCAGGCCGCCCGCCTTCTCGCTCGCACCCATCGGCACCTGGTCGCCGCGTCTCGCTCGCACTTACGACGGCCACTTGTTTTGCCCTCTGTCGACGTCAACGCAGCCACTGTGCACTGAAAGAAACAGAAGACATGGTACAACATAATTATGAACCGCTTGTAAGATTGATATTTTTATATAAACGCCCACTTTTCTGTTAATGAGACAATATTTTACTCGACAAATTTAAGAGCTTAAAATGTTTTTTAATGTTTTTTCTTTTGTGTAAAATCTAACTCAGTGATTCGTCACTGTTATTTCAAAATAAAAAATAATAATGATGCACGACCGATAAAACAACAAATTAAAAAAAATGTAGCCGCAAACACTTTAAAACATCCAATTCCCATTTAGCTTTATCATTATTTTTATTTTTTTTTTATGTAGGTGTTAAATAACAAATACTCATATTTTTCATCTCTGGATCGAGCTGTAAATGCGCATTATCCAAGCTCTACTGTAGTTCTACGTAGCTTACTTTTTGTGGCAAGTGTGGCGATCAGAAGCTTTATTCTGCTTCTTCCTCGTTTCCTTTTGTTTGTTTGAACTGCAACCGAGGGAATGGGGGGCGTGCCAGTGGGCGGTGGGTGGCCCGGGATTGTGCAATAAAGCTATAATAATAAAATAACAAACAAACCGTTAAGGCGAACGCCGTCGCACACTCATCGCACCAACACAAACGCACCAAAGGTATAGGTGTGTTGGTGCATGAGGGGGTGGAAGATATAGGGAGAGGAGAAAGGCAGGCGAAGGAACAATAATCATATTTGCACTTGCTCTCTCGCACGATCATCACCCACGCAGAAAGAGCGGGCAAGAGCAGCAGAGAGTGCCGGTACAGTAGTCATTGGTCGCACGTATTTAGCTGGCCATAAAAGAGGATAGTCATCATAGTGTACTGTTTAGTTTCATAGAATTTTGTTTAGTTTATTTAATATATTCATATGCAGATTATTTATTTAAATCAGCACATATCCGTCTGCACGAAAAAGCCCCACTGTACTTGAGATAAAAGTTCTCCGTTGCTGCCTCTCCGTTCTCAGTTGGTCAGTGGTCGTCCGCCGGAGCTTTTCCCGTTAGACCGCTCGCATAATATAATCCGCGATAAACAAGGGAACACGGCACGGCGAGAGAGCGAAACGGCAACGTGTTTCGTTTTGGTTTCAGTTTCGGTTTTGTTTGCCGCATGTTTACCCATTGTATTATTACCTGTTCCATTTCTTTTTCTTTTTTTATGTGTGTACATTTTCACAGCAATCGCATATTTTTTGCAGTGGCTGTGAGCTGAAAAACAAAACAAAAAAAAAAAAAACAAGTGCAACCAAATACAGTGTCACCTGTTGTGAGTAAAATTAAGGAAACGCGGAGAGAGCGCGAGAGAGAGTGCGACAGCCGACTGATCAAACTGTAAATCTTGCAATGCTCTTCAAACTGAAATTCGCAAGGCGGGAAAAAACAAACAAATATAAATAAACAAGAATAACAAACAAAAATAGGTAGCAAAAGCAAGAACAACAAAAGCCGAAGCCAATTAATTAAATACATATCTACGTAAGTTAAACACTCAAGCCAACACGAACTATGATCAGGACACTGAGAGAAAAAGTGCTGCAACTGTTAGCTATTGTTTCACAGAATAAACTGCAGAAGCATACATAATAACAACATGGGTAACGTTAAGTTATGTTTGATTTTAGATTATATTGTGAATTAAAAAGTTCTTAGTCATGGCATTCATATTTCGGGGTATCTTAAGTTCATTTGCAAGTTTACTGAGTCATCGTTTGCTTTTGAAATAATTATTGTTATTATTATTACCCAGAGAGTCCATTATTAAGTCGCAGGCATTATAGGGGATTTGAAAGGGCGCCCAAGCACATGCCTCACTTTGTAATAGATAGTGCATATGTACAATATTCCCAGTTCCGGAAATATGTATTGTTATCTCTCATATGGAAATTGCTTGGTAACAATTTATGGTCTTGTATGCAGTAAATAATCTTGAATTATCGTAAATTATCAAAAATCGCCGAGGATTACCAATGCGCAGATAAAACGTTGGAGTTTTCGCCCTCCATTTGTGCGTAAAAAAAATAATCGCTTTGTTTTGTGCCTATATATAGAAGCCCGGGTGAAGAGTGCAGGTGTTTGTTTGTTTGTTTGTTTGTTTGTTTGTTTGGTATTCATAGTTTTGTATTCGTCGATGAGTAGGCGAAATATCAGTGCGCTGAATTACATTCCTAATTACAGATTATTTTGTTAATAAAAGTGCCTATCCAACATCGAGTCTGCGTGCTCCATTTGGCATATCCATTTGGATGATACGTACATACAATGAACACCATTGCCATTCGCACTTTCATACCCATTGCCACAATTATGGTTCGCATTGTATTATGCATTTATCGAGTTAAGTAAGGCCTTTGTGCCTCCATCGACTCAGTTCACCTCGCTTGAGTTGAGCCAGCGATTCCGTAATTCGGATGACATTGGGCCCTCCAATGAATGCCAATATTCGAAGTGAGCACACGTCGTATGCGTAATTTTTGTAAAGCAGTTTCGCACTTTGTGTCATATTTACTCGACGACACTCTTTGTGTCCAATGTCCCATCATTAGTAGCTACTTGATGATCAGTGTTTATTAATTAAATACTAGACTATTTCAGTGTTAGGCTAATAATTATTGAAACAAATTAATCCCACCAAGTACTTAATGTTCAAAGTAGAGAGCGCGCATTATTGTGTGCAAAAGTACTGGGTATTTTATTGACCAAATACAAACAGTCATAACATTCTGGCAGGCTATTGGCTATTCACTACCAAACTGTCAATCGTGTTTGAACACCATTTCGAAATTAGAATGAATTGTGTATTTTGCGGTCCGCCGCAACGAAACTATAATGTGTGAGGACAGTCGTCACATTCGGATGTTGCAATCAAGTGAGTTGGAAAGAATGGGATTTGGACATGTACGCTATGAGTTTAATTCGCTTAAGTTTTTAAAGAAAAAAAAGAAGAAAAAAAATCTAGTTTAAGACAGGTAGAAAATTTTATTCGAAATTTGTTTTTTGTTTAGAAAAAACCGTGGGCACATTAAAGATGAAATATATCTAATATACGCATAAAATTTGTGGTATTGTGTTATGCTCAGCTACCTGCTTCTAAGTTAACAAACGCTTCTCAGTCATCGTTGCAAGACCCTGGATGCGCCGCCAGAGTCCTTTTCGCATCCTTCAGGCCAAATCAATACATCTTAGCATTTAGCAGAAAGAGGGCGGCCATGCTTATTCGAAGAAAATTGTCCTTCATTGGGGGTGAGGAGTACGCTGGCGCCAGGCAGTCGAGTATTCCGTCCACCACGTGGTACATGCAACAATGGAAAGTCTGCCCCTTGAAGGCAGCCAAGTAGAAGATCAGGCGGCGAGTCAAGCTCATTTTCTTCTTCAGACTCGAAACCTCCTCCTGCAGTTCGACTTCCAGTGCGGTTTGGCTCAACGTCTCCCGGTACTTACTGTTCAAAAACGTTTTTTAACAAAATTCTAGTGATTCTAGTGTCTAGGGACAACTTACATCTCCAGAAGAATCAGTTCCTGTTCGTAGTATCTTAGTGTCTCATAGGCAGCGTCCAGTTTCCGCTGTTTCTCGCCAAGCGCCACCGACATTTGATCGTTCTGCTTGATAAACTTATCCTTAATCGTTAGCAGTGCATCCTCCAGCTCGGCATTTTCATACTCCAATTGGAGGGCCCGTCGCTGTTGTTTGGCCAACTCGGCGGCTCCCTCGCGATAATTGGCCAGCTCGTGAAACATCCCGCTGCGATAGGAATGCAGCATTTCGTCTACATATTCACACTCCAGGGACTTGCTGGCTAACTTGTTGTTCAGCTCAAGTTCCCGCTCCTTTACCTGCTTCAGTTCGATGTCCAGTGCGCTGCAGCTGTCAATGGTCACGCGGAGGCGATCGACGGCCTGCACCAGCTGGTTGCTCAGCAGCTGTCCACGTCGCTGCAGCGTGCAGATCAGTTGGTTGCGCGATAGCAGCTCTGTTCGGGTGCGAACGGCCTGCGGAGGAGCGCCAACTTACATGTGTTGTGTGTTACCTAGGTACATATGTGGATACTACTTACATGGGCTTGGTACTTGCGAACCAGCGTCTGTAGATCGTAGACTTCAGCCTTTCGGCGACGCCAAAGTTTTGCCAGCAATACATTAAAGAACCTGATGGCCAGGAAACGGATTCCCGCATCTATTTCTAGTTCATCTGCCTGTTCTGATTCTAATTCTTCGATCTCCTTTTCATTATCCACTGTATTTTGAATCACATTACTATTACTAGGGCCACATGATCCCTTGGCAACTGGCAGCGGACTATCATCAAAGTGGTGGATTATCGGATTGGATCTGTGATTGTGTCTACTGTCGTTGGGCAGTCCTTTTCCCGGCAAAGGCGGCGATATGAGTCTATTAAACACGAGCTCCAACTCTTCTGCGGAGCACATGCAAGGGAAATACCACAAATAATTATATGATTCATGCCAAATTATGGCAAGAAGTCGTTTCCCCAACTGAAAATTATCACTTATTCCACCTTTAAAGTGGCCAAAATCAGTCGATATATTGACTGTTATACCTCGTTGTGCTCGTATTTTAATTCCCAATCGATTGGCATTCAAATTTGGAAACTTTAATTTTTGCCAATTTTTGCAAATTTTTCAATTTTTCAAATTTATCAAAAATGTGAAAATTCACCGAAAAATTAATTATTGAAATACAACTTAAAAGTGATAAGGGTAGTTAGCATTGGTTATTAGCGTCACAAAACAGTTTGTTGTTCAGCTTTATGACAATTTTTAGCCAAGTTGTGCTGAAAGAAGTGTTAGTAAATATCGAATTTCTTAGTAAATTTAATTTTCTAATTTTCCGTCAAAAAATAAACCGATTTTTGGCCAGAACATTAAGATCGTTATTTAAATTTGATTTTTTAATGTCCTGTAAAGCTTAAATTCACATTGATTGCCAAGCTCACCCATGCCGTCTTCCAACTGGCGATCCGCGTCCTTCCAGTCAGTCATTAGGTCATTGCCCCCGTCGACGGGATACAAATCCTTCAGGTCCTGCTGATAGTCAGATGGTTGCTTAGTGTTTGACCGCTTCGTTACGGGCATGGTGGGTGGCCTATGCTAAATTGAGTTTTAAAATAATACTGTCTTCTATGTATTCTATAACTTTAAGGGTCAAAATGTGCCGAAAAAGTTATGTGTTAAAGAAAATTTGTTCTGAAACTGTTTGATTCAATGTGGAAGTGTGAATGTCATTATCATCGACGACTGGCAGTCCAGTCACAGCAGTCTACCGTTGGGATTAGTTTGAAATATTTTCGAGGCTTCTCGAAGGTGAGTTTCGAAGTTGTCTTCAGAGCTTCGTTGAATTCTCCGTGCGGATGCAACTGCTTGGAGGATCCATATGCGAAGCAAATCTAGCTTAGCTCTTGCCTTCGAGGAATGCTGCTGGGTTCAGTTCATTTAATAGCTTGCCTTCCACTCATTTCCTCATGCATATACGAATACCAACCAGTATGTAGTCGAAATATCAAACGAGAAAAGAGAAATTACATTATTGACTCACTGACGTCGTTGCCGTTCTCGTTTCTCTTGCTGTTTTGGGGTTTTGGTTTTCCTTTTTTTTTCTTTTTTTTTTATGGCCAGCGCGCACCGCACGCCATTTTGACAGTTTGAACGCTTTGCAAATAAACCGTTAGGAGGCATGGCGTTGACAGCATGGCATCGCGACGCCTGACGCTGCACTGCGAGAAAAATCTAAGTGAACAATAAGTTATTTTCTCGTCCTTAGCTGAATCAAACCAAGAGAGTTATTTGAATAGAGTTACGTGAACTCATCCCACGCCTATATAATTAAGTTGCATTATTTGAAGTCCTTTAGATTTTTCTGCGTGTGCTGATAAATGTTTGCTGCCCGTTACTTTGTAATATCAGCGATGATGTGGGGTAAACGGAGGAAAAAATGGTGAGGGGGGGGGGGGGGGAATGCTTAGGGATTGGAGTTGCCTGTAGTGAGTAACATGTTTTTTTCCGACTGGCCAATTACCTGGCACACAAAACGGCGGCGGATACATGACAGAGAAGATTAGATACGACCCGGGGACTCTCAGATACAGATACATTTGACGAACTGAGTGCCCTGCAGTTTGCAGCCTGCAACTGTTGGTATTTTCAAGAGTCAATGTGGATATATAACTGGGTTTCGTTTCTATGATCCAAATATATTCTATTTATTCTATGTAAGTAGGCTAGAAATCCACACAAGCCCAGTAATCTGTTTATCTTGCCCTGCCAAGGAGGTTAAAATCGTGTTAAGCTCGTATCTATATCTGGGCATCGATAAATGCCCAAGTGCATAGCGTAATTACTACTTCTCGCCGTATTTATACGAGAGGTACAAGTACTACTTGAAGCGAAAGTATCTCAAGGTATTCCGGCAGCCAGAAGTATCTCATGGCTTTCGCTTTCGATTTGATCAAAGATTGCTGCCGCAACACGGAGGCTAGCGAATAAATTCAACAAACCCAGGCCCCAAGCGTGTGGTGGGTGGTGGTGGGGGAATGTGGAATTTTCTGGGAAATCAACGAAAATCGAATCAGGACCAAAAACACACGGACACAGACAGACACACACACACACAGCCCACGGACGGGCGAAAAGTGAACAATTTTATTAAAGCAGCGTGTTGCGTAAAAAGTCAAAAGGTTTTCCCCGAACCGCTGCTTTCGCTTGATTGACCAACTGACGGAATGGGCAAACTGAATGACTGAATGGCCGATTGACAAATGGACGGTAAGCTAGCTCAGTGATTATTTGCCTGAATAGTATGTATTTTAGGACATTATTTTTGATTGTTCAAGCATTTGAGAACGAAGTTTGTGATACCTAAACATTTAGATGCTTAAATTCAAAACACGGTGTATTCCAGTGCGATTAGCTTCTTCCGTAGCCCAAAAAGTTGGCATAGTTTTAATTAAAATATCATTAGGCCAGCAGAACGAATGTTTTCCGAGCCTTGGCAACGCACTAAGCCATAAACCAAGGGAGCGAAAGAGGAAGTAGTAGGTTGACTGCAAACATCATCAAACTAATTATGAACAAGCAGAGCAGCAGCAGCAGCAGCAAGTCGAGTATCTTTTGCATATGAAAGCAGCTGGGAAATTGGAACGCTGTGAAAAACCCACCGCCCCCCTTCCAGCAGCTCAGACCTCCCACCCGCTGCCCTGGCCACCATTGATTAAAAGTTTGCTGAAAAGTCAACACAGGAGCTCTGGTTTTTTGACCAGACCAAAATGCAATTTGCAGTGAAAAGAGTCACAAAAGTTGCGCTGAATTATTCAGCGCATCAAGATGAATTTTTCAGCTGCGGAATCATGTTTTGAATGTCCAGGAAAACTGCGGAAATCTACACGGCGAAAAAATGCGAGCACAGAAAGCAAAATTATGAGCGAAAAATTGCCGTTAAAATTTACTCGCTACTCTTTTTTTTTTTTTTTTTTTTTTTTTTGAAATATTGTTTGCCAACGGAATTGACTGTGGTAAATGTTTGTTTTGCATTTTCTTGTTGTGTATTTAAGCGAAATCGTGCGTGGACGTGGCACTCTCTGTCTGCCGCCCCGTTTTTTTGTGTATGCCGTAAAGCTCGAGAGCTTATCCCAGGCCGTAATCCTCCGTCCCGGAATTTCCCCAATCCCCCCTCTATTACGGCCTGCCCTTTTTGCAATTTCGCTGCTCATTTGCCAGCTTTTTTATTTGCATAGCCGTCGTCGTCGTCGTCATCGCTGTTTGTTGCTGCCTTCGTTAACTTTACCTTCGCTCCGCCTTACCTGGGCTGCTGTATTTTATTTTATTTGCATTTGTTTGTAAATGATTAACAAAGAGGTTAATGTGCACAGCGAGCGAGATAAACAGCGTGCAGGGAACGCCAGCTGGGTTTCAGCCGCTTTTTCCTTCATTTTTCCGCACTTTTTCGATGTGTTTGTGTTGCAAGGCAAGGGCAAGGCACTGGGTGTTTTAAGGGGGGGAGGAGGGGTGGTGCGGCAAGGATGAGGTTCCGGCAGCTGGAGCAGAAGGCATACAGCGTACACCGAGGGCAAA
Source organism: Drosophila sechellia (assembly GCF_004382195.2). Classification (NCBI taxonomy): domain Eukaryota; kingdom Metazoa; phylum Arthropoda; class Insecta; order Diptera; family Drosophilidae; genus Drosophila; species Drosophila sechellia. Next base: position 4,101,609 of record NC_045954.1, read on the forward strand.
TACACGCCACTTGGTTTAATACACTGCAAATGGCAGCGGTCTAAAATGTAACAATAGTTCGAAATCTTTCTTAGGAAATAATTAGTAGTACTTTATGTTACCATTTATGTTTACAGTGCACTGAAAACATGTGCGGAGAAATGGAAATTTAGTTAATTAGACACCTCTACGCATTTGTGTATGTGTGCTTTTTCCGTTGGTATCTTGGTGTGTGTGAGTGTGTGTGGGGATGCAACATGGATGACCTTCAATCACACACACACCCACCCACAAGCAAAACCATTGCACTTGTGCTCGGCTCTTCTCTTCTTCTCTTCTTTTCTTTTTTTCTTTTCTTTATTTTGTTTGATTTGGAAAATTAAGGCCAAAACTGCAGTAGCTGAGGGATTTGAAATACGTGGGAGCTGCATATGTACGCGTACTTCCTGCAAACCATTTCGATTTTAATACATATTATTTATTTTCTTTTCTCTCTGCAGTTCTGTGCATCGCCGTGCTCCCATCAAACTAAACTAAATGTTGCGGTAAGTTCATTATCTCTAAAGGGGTTAAAGATGCATGGATGGATGGGTTTGTCCAATTTCAACGATCATGATTACTATTTGCTGAATTTATTTCACTCTAAAGAAAAACAGTAAACGGGCAATCGCAATCGCGGTTGTAAAGTTTAACCGATAGCCTGCCGCTCTTTTAGTTCTTTGGTCTCAGCTTTTCTTTGGCCAACAACTTTTGAGCATGGTGAAAAGTTTGTTTTGGTTTTTATTATTTTATTATTATTGGAGTTGGTTCGTTGGTTCCTTTGGTTTATGTATGTATATTTCATACGCCGTGTATGGCCCACACACGCATTGCTACACACACACACATACTGATACCGATACAGATAGAGATACACACGCATACGAAAGTTTTGTCATGGATTCGAGTCGGCACGCCTCAATGTTTGCAACACACTTGTGGCTCATGTTGTATTAATATAATCACTTTGGGAATTTTCCCTGACTTACCAAGCGAGCACTGGGCAAAAATCTGTGCTTAAAATGCGATTGTTTTCCTACTTTGCTATATATACAATTTTAAAACATTGCATGCAATGTAGCATAAATTGAAAAATTCGTGATCGATTGCGGTGAATGTGTTAAACAAACTTTTCCCACTGGCTTTTTGAAATAAACATAAGCAAACAGTAGGGGTAATGTTTACCTTTTCTGAAAGCAGATGCCAAATCCTTGATCTTCCAAATTATTTTGTGCTCTAAGCATTTCTCTCAGTGAAAAGCAGAAGCAACAACACGAGCATGTTAAATGGATATTAAACTATGACTACTGCGGTTTCCTGTACTTTTTTTTTGTTTTTGGTTTTAAGGGTGTTCTGGTCCTTTACTTTATCCCCCAGTTTGGCCAAAACTTGCCCATTATGTTCCAGTTGATGTTTTGTTGGCTACCGTGTCCGCATCCCTGATTATGACAGTTAAATGTCGTGCGGCTTGTTTGGCGAGTCTGTTTCTGTTTCAGTTTCAGTTTCATTTTCAGCTTCGGCTTACGGGGCGTATGAGTAATCTGCACTTGAAGCTCCCTTAACCTCAAAACTGCGGACAACGAGAGTTTCAAGGAAAGGAGAAGGGTTTAAACAGATTTTAATGTCGGGCCACGATTTCATTGATTTTACAGTAAGACTGGGCTACTTCTAAAATATATCTATATGTTTCTATTGAAGAAATTAAAATATAAAATAAAGCTAAGTAGCGAAACTCGAGTGTTTGTTTATATTGACTTGAAGTTAATGCCTCCAAATGTTATATTTCCTGCAATAATATTGCTCAAGTCAATGATTTACGGAAAGTATTCTTTACTAACGATAGTTGGCCATCTCTATTAAGATGAAATAACTTTGGCAGCGTACCATATTCGCCGAATGTTATTAGCACGAAAGTTTTCTAATCTCACTTTTGGCTTTTCCGGTCTACAGCAGAAGTGCCCCGCCCTGGAAAAATACCCCCACCCACAATTGGAAACCATAGTTTTTGGGGCCTTTGTTTTAGCCTCGTTTTCCTTTTGTTATAATTTGGGCATGTTAATTTGCCGGGCTTATGGCTTTTGAGTGGCGTGCCGTGCGTATCGTTGTCGACCCTCAAACGCTGTCCTTTTCCCCCTGCCCTTCACGCACCCAATTTTCCTCAGTGCTTTCCATGGCCAGAAATAACACACAGACATCAGCACAAACACACAGACAGACACACACACACATACGCACACACTCAGACAGATGGATGGGTGGCCATCAAAAAGTGTAGCATACAGTTTTGCGTCGCTTATGTAATGCAATGCTCTAGCATCTGACGTTGTCTGCCTTGACTTTCATGCGTACGCACCACACAGAAGTGTGCAAGAAGAGGAACGAAGATAGAGACGGAGAAAGCAGGAGAAAGTGGTAGCGGGACGAAGGGAGAGTGTGAGACAGTGTATGGAATGGACCTGGGCTACGTGCACATACATACATTACACGCTCGCCTAATGTTGGCCTCATTAGCCGCTCCACCCATCGAAATAAAAAAAAAAGAGCACCCCTTTTCCTTGACCTACGCCCCCTCTGCCGCCAGCTGTTCCTCGAACTTTTACCTTTTGCCCAAACTTTTCACCATGTTCATGCCTTTGGCAAGACTTTCCCACTGACTGAACTCTCGCCAGGAATTTGTGCACTCATATATTGCTTTTCTTTTGCACAAGCACAAACTACTTTTCCTTTCCAGTTCACATGCCATTTATTAAAGTTGCATTGCAAATTATAATATACATCGACTGCATTTCTAACTATTAAAGTTGCATTAGTGCAAGTTTAGTGTGTTTTCATAAATATATATGGCATTTGGCACCTCCATCGCCGCCCAAACCCCCCAAACCATCCCCTCGTAATGCTGATGACATCGGTGGCACAGACTGCACTCAAAACAGCGAAAGTCGGGGCAATCTTGCGCAGGCGGCGCATCTCATCAGGCCCAGGAATGTGGAATATAAAATCATGAGCAAGGGTCTGGCGGGGGTGTGAAGAGGGCGAGGGGAGAATAATGGCGTCACTCACACTAACACATACATATACACACGCACACACACACACACACTGTTACCACCATTTTGTTGACTAATGATTTACAAAATATCCTGCTGAGCTGCCGTCACATGCATGGCACACAAGTCAGTCCGTGAGGAGAAGGACACCACTTGGCTTCTCCTTACACTCAAAAAAAAAAAAAAAAGTAGGAAATGATTTCAGCTTTTTCATCTGTTCTTATGCGCAAATAATGTGGTGATTTTCTTTTTCATGCACAAACATTTATTAAATTGCCAAATGTTTAATTATATTATATTTCTTGCTAAATTTTCTAGTATTGTGTTATATTTTTTTTTTTTGTACAGTGTGGGACACATTGTAGCCCTTTTCTTATTTCTTTGGCTTTTTATCCGTCGATTTGATGGCAATTACCAACAAGCATCGACGGCATCAGAATTCAACTTCTAATCGGAATGGATCAATGTCAAGGGCCCCATTTAGGAGGTGGGACATATTCACTTCTGTCTCGGTCTTCAATTAGAGCGCCAAGTGCAATCAAAATCGTATGGCGGCAGCCCGGGGTTTTTGGGGGTTTCTGTTGGCTCCAGTTTGTTTGTTTTTTTTTGATGTCCTGGCGCGTCCTAGGAACGTCGGGATGCGAAGATGACGATGCCAACGACGTGTCTATGGCCGGCACATGAATGTGTAACCATGTCTAACACATTATTTACACAATACGCCCAAGTTAATTGGTGGCGGGGCCCAAGAGGGGCTCCATGGCCATCTTCATCTCCACTAAGCCTCTCGCACATCAGACATATTTGTGTGCTGTTTATAAATGGATACAGGAATCCACGCAGGACAAGGACTGACTGACAGGCGGGCCGGTCGAGGGAAACACGATAGACAGTGGGCCTTTTGGAGGACCTACACCCGTTCTTCCGTTCCGTCAAAGTGTGCGCAATTAATTATTTGTCATTGGTTTCCCCACAGTTCCGTTCAATCCCTTTACTTGTCACCACTGGAGTGGCGTTTTGAGAAGCAAATTATCGTGACTTTTAAAGGCTTTGAACTCGCCGAATGGGATTGCAAATGAATTTAGTTGAATGTATTTCAAAAAGTATGCAACAATATATATTTTGGTTTTGATTTTGATTATATTTCTGGAGGGACAACCAGCGATTGCCACAAACTATTGAGAAAAGGTTCATTGAACCGATATTGTTTGTTTGCATGTGTGTATGTTGTGTCTGAAGTAAGTTCTCCGTCATTTGAGCATTTCAAATTGATGATTGTTTTGTGGCAACTGTTTTTTTTCTTTTTATATACGCACTTTTTTTTTTGCAATCAACGAAGCTAACACCATTGTGCTGGCTATTAAAAGGGAGGCTGAGTGGCCTGGTATTCATTTTCAACTCGATATTGACCGAGACAAAATATTTGGATGATTTTTCTCCTTTTTTTGGTCGGCACTGGCCGCCGGCCTGCCTTTCCACTCACTCCGCTTCGTGTTCGCCAGTTTACCCGGGTTTCCCGACATTTTCCACGGAAAGTTCATTGTCCTGCTGGAAGCGAAAAACAGATGACGGAAAAAAATCGCCTGGAATTCCTCTCGAGCTCTACCCTGAATTTATGCTACGGTTATGGTTCTGTTTTGGTTTTTCCCTGTTGATGGTGCTGAAAATGATTTCCGGGTCGCTCATTAACTCCAAATTTGATTATATTTACTTCACGTTTCTCTCTTTGATCTTTCCTTCGCCCGCTTTTCCAGCAGGGAAAACTTGTGAAAAGAAAATAAATAAACGAAAATGTCCACTAGAACTGGGACTTTCTATTCCACCTAAAACCTACAAAAATCGCTGCATAGTTTAAGAATGTATACAAATTATGGGTACTTAATCTTTTCGCTTGATATATGTATATATGATTTTCCTTAGTTCAATTTGCTTTGTGACTCGCAATTAAGTTCACTGAATTTCATCCTTAATATCTTCACCGCTGCGCGTGTAATTCGATGAGCTTAACCTTTTCCGATGGTCGCCTTGGAAATCCTAAAAGGCGGCGAAAGGGTAAAAATAAATTAACAATAACAATGGCAGACTGCGCAGCATTAGCACCAACATCACTTTATCAAAATAATAAACAAAATGCGTAGTATATACCTAACGATCGGAGCAAATTAACTTAAACGAGATTTGTGTATGTTGTATGGAACCAAAAACATTTACACATACAGCTCTCTCGTTTTATATACACTACATTGTATATATAAACTGGCAAAATAGAATTGAATTTCTATTAGCTCACAAGCTTTCGGTTTCAGCATTTTGATTTTGATTGCATTTATGGCACTATTCACAGGTTTTTTTTTTATTTCCAAATCTTTGCAAATCAATGGCATTTTCGAGCTTCCGACTCAGAAAACTTACTTCTGTTTAAAGCAAATGAAGCGATGGACGCAATTCGATAAATATATGTATGTGAGGGAGATTAGTTTTGCCTTAGATAATAGTGCCAATATGAAAGGCACACAGAATCAGCTGAAATCAGAAGAGCAAATGCAGATGCCCTCTGACCTCTCGACCCCTAACCACACCGAAAAGAACTTTAGCACCCAAATGCCACCCACCTTCTTTTTTTTACCGTCTGCGGGTAATTAACGCACATTAATATTTCAGCATTAACAACCTTCGATGCCTTTGTTTGCCTTTGACAGCCAACAACAACAAGACTCAACAGCAAAACCAAAAACCAAAAAACCAAAAACCACCCATCGCCCCGAAATACTGTTAGATAAATATTTGCCATAAAAATAATTGTTGGTGGTGTTGGCTTTCGCTTCGCTCTGGGCGCTGCGAAAATGTTCATGAACCTCAAATGCGCATTCTTTCGGCTTTTATTGTTTATAAACAAATAACAGACAGCTAATAAATAAATCAAATTAATTTCGATTTCACTAAAGTTTAAAATTACTCAATTGGCTCTCCGAATTGAAGAGAAAGCCGATTTCCAGATGCGGATGCCTTAAGCTTTTGATTTGATTTCTTTTTCTACTATCTTCCAATTTTTTTTTATTACTTTACTTTACTTTACTCGTTTAATCAGAGATCCGTTGTGGAGATGCTCTTGTTTTTGCCTTGTGCAATATGGATGATGCTGGATGATGGCCTCGCAATCAACGTAAATAAATCAAAACACACCAACAACAACGTTTATAGTCGGGCATTCGGGGAAAAAAACAAAATCAAGCGAATTGTATGCGAAAATAAATTATTATGTAATTACGATGCGCACATACACGCAGCTAGATATCGACTAACTAAACAAAATGTCCGCACGTGTAACGGGAAATGTGTTTACGATATATACCATATATATGTATGTATGTATGGTGTATGGTGTATATGGTGTACACCCCAGCCCCAATAGACCCCCATATCGTTTAAATGATGCGTAGGCAACCGGCCGCCTGGAATGCCATTCAAATGACAGACTATAAATAGGCATTCAAACAAACAAGTTGGCCAAAGTGACTGCAATCGAATTCCCAGAACAATGCGACCGACAAAACGGGAGCGAATTTCTGGGAAAATAGACCAGCAGTACGAGTAGCACTGTGGAAATGTCAAAGATGCATAATTTAAGGCGTGTGTGCTATCTACTTTGAAAACTGCCCAGAAAACTTTCAGTAAAACCATATGAATTACCTATGAAATAATTGCATTTTATTTAATTCCCGGAAAGTGTGCTTAAAGTGGTTATATTATCTGAATAATAATAATAACATCGTGATTGGAAGGGCAAGGACTACTGTCTTCGCTCTCCTCCACATACATCCAGTTGTTGGCATCCTCGAACATGGAGCAAATGAGCCTCAACTTCTTTACCTTCTCGATGCATTTTCGGTGCTCTCGGATGCGTTTACTGATTTCCAGGACCTTTTCTTGCAATGCGACATATTTATGTGTGCTCCTTCAATAGGTGACCTTGGGCCGTTTTGAGAACGCATTTAAGGACACTGGAGTCGACCTTGCCCACATCTTGGTTCTATTCGTCCTACTTGCGTGTCATTCCCATTGCTTTTAATTTTGCATTCCACTTCAGTAGCAACTTTCGAGTTTTAATCAGATTCTATGTTTTTTTTTTTTTTTTCAAAAACTTTTCAAAACACGCAATAAAAAAATTGGAATCCCTGGTCAAATACGAACTGAATTCGCGCTTTCTTCAAATTTTTTTCAAAATTCAGTAAATAGTAAAGTGTCAGTTGGGTGCAAACAAACAGTTACCTTTAAGCCTTGATTTGAGTTTATATCCATATAAGATGACCATGTTATCTGATTAGCTCCTGTATAATGAGCTGTCATTTACCAACTTTTGCTTACGAATCGCTCAATTGTCGCAGGCTGACCAATTCCAGGACTGTGTGTAATTGCTATGACTTCGATTTGGTTTTCCCCGTTCCGAAGGTCGACCCGACGAGCCGGGAGCAGGCAATGATTATTTGATTAGGCGACAGCGGCTAAGCTGATTACGTATACATAATGCACCATGACCACCTAAACACAACTGGGATGCACTCAACAGCACACGGCTAATCAAAGTGGGTGTACACGATACACTGGCCGAAACAAATATCAATAAAAGGAGTCCAAAGTGGTTACAATCTCAACTGCATTGCATACATAGTATGTACACGTATGTATGTACATAATGTAATGGTTCGTCCTTAAAGACTGTATGCCATTTCTCAGTGTAGCTCTGCGAACAGACTCTCGATTCCAAAATGGTTCTGGTATTGGATGTCGCAATGGCGTCACTGTTTGCCCATTCAGGTGAAGGTTGCCCGTCTGCCGATTGCAAGGGCTGTACACTTAGCCCCGCACCACTCAGTTAATTAGTGCAATTGGAGTAGCTGGTCGTAAATACGCTGCACTTCATGGATTGGCCCAAATTTATGGCATTGACACGTTGCAATTTTGCCAACAGCAGCTGCGTTTTTTCCATGGGTTTTGAGACCATTTAGATAAGGTTAGTGCCAACAGCGAATTAGTTACTTGGTGGATTAGGGGCAAGAGTTTTTCGTTTCGTCACTGCGCTTGCAAAAGAGTAATTTGGCAAATGCACCTATGACTGTGAGACCCTAATAGACTCCATCGAAAACAATATTTATATACGGCGGGAAAATGGGATAAAAAGGCGCTGGCGAAAGGGACAGATAGATGGCTGCGAAATGAGACAGCAAAACACAAAGGCCAGCAAACATAAAGGACAAACTGTAACGAAAACTAAGAGGAAAATGCGAAAATGCGAAACGGGAAAATGAAAACAAACTTGTTTTTCCAATGCAGTCATCACAGGCAGCTAGAGAAAAGTTTTTGCGAAAAACCAAAGGCGGCGGGCACAGAATTACAACTTTGGGATGGGACGAAAACTTTTATGATGGAAAACTTCTCGGCTGCTGTTGGCATTTCCATCAGCCGTGAGTTTTTCGGTGGATGGAAGATTCAGTGAGGAAAACTCATCCAGGAGCCCGAAATCAGATGAACTCTTCCTGCTGAAAACAGAGAAACACGAGACAGTTTGACTAAATGATAAACCAGCGCCAAACTTTTCGACTCTGTCGCTGACAATTGCCCTGCCATTCGGCGCTCCAATTTGTAACTTGATCTCACTTTTGTTATTTGCTTGTTTTGTTTCACCGACCAGACGCACATCCTTTTATTTTATTTGAATTAGAACTTATCGAAATCATTTAGTTCTTGAATAACTGAACAAGTAATGCCCTTATATTTTTCTGGTTTTTTTTTTTTTGCCTTGGCTCCATTATTCCTGTGCCACGAATTAACCCAACTCCTGTTTGGGGGGTGGCTTATCTATCCGGTTATCTAGGGCACATCGCATGTCCTGCGGTTCCGTCGACCTTGCCGACTGCTATTTATACGGCAAAGTGAAAGTAAATCAATTCAATTAAAAGCTCATCAAATATAATTGTGCACGGCAATCGATAAAATGTCTATTAGACCTGCTCACTTAGTCGCAGGCAGCTCAATTCCCATGTCCAATTGCCATTGCCGTTCCCCCTGACCACTTTGTCTCCCGTTAACATAAGCGGCCATTTTTCGAGCTCAGCGAAATTATCGACAAATTAGTATAAATGCCGCATGCCCCATGCCCCATGCCCAAAGCCCCAATGCCGCCGCCCCATGAACCAACCAATACATCCATCGAAACAGGCTCGCATTCAGGCGAAGAATCTGGGCCTGGGTTTTGGGTCTCTGGGCCGTCGGTTTTGCATTTTTGGGCCGCTTTCCCATGCCGGAAAAGCACTGTGAGGCCAAAGGTTTTTCGCAAAACCTTTGTCGAATCACAACACGCAAATTGTGTTCTGCCCTTTGCATATTTTCATACCCTCACGGAGCGTGAAAACCACTGAAAAGTGGATGTACTAATTCAATTATCAGTGTCATCGTGAGCGATTTAAAGCTCAATGAAGCTGGGTTCGGAAAAATCGAATTTTTGAAATTTAAAAGCTGGAATCGTTTGCCCATTTTTTGCCCATGTTTGCCCACCAATTAGTTTTTTTTGCCCACGTCCAGTTTTTGAGATATGAATTTTCGAACAAGTTCGAAAATTTTCGAAGATCAAAAATTTCACTTTTTTCAAAATTTTTTTTTTTTAATCGCAATAACTTCGTTTGCCCACGTTTGCCCACCCTTTAGAATTTTGAAATTTTCGAAAATTTTCGAAGATCAAAAATTTCACTTTTTTCAATTTTTTTTTTTTTAAATCGCAATAACATCGTTTGCCCACGTTTGCCCACCCTTTAGAATTTTGAAAAAATTTATACTTTAGAAAATATAAGACATTCAAGTTTACCTCGGTCTACTTTGCCCACCCTTCGAAATTATTTTTTTTCGTTTGCCCACTCTTAAAAATAAAAAATTTCGATTGCCCACCTCTTAAAACTAAATAATTTCGTTTGCCCATCCTTTAAAATTAGTTTATTTCGTTTGCCCACCCTTTAAAATTAGTTTATAATGTTTGCCCATCGTTTAAACTTAGTTTTTTCATTAGCCCACCTCTTTAAAATATATATTTTCAGTTAAAAGCGTTTGCCCACCCCTTAAAAATGGTTTTTTCGATTTTCCATCTATAAAACCAAATTTGTACAGATGTATGTAATAACTGTAAGTTGTGGCGCCAATTTACATATGTATCTTAGGATCGGCGGACAGAAGCACTAATATTATTTGATTATGATGAACACATATATGTATGTATGTACATAAATATATATGTATATATACAAAAAACTATATATATGTATGTTCATCAACACTTGCATGAAATTTATTAATGATTAAGAAAATTTGATAATTGGTCCGCCGATCCGGTGGGCTAATGAAAAAACTAAGTTTAAACGATGGGCAAACATTATAAACTAATTTTAAAGGGTGGGCAAACGAAATAAACTAATTTTAAAGGATGGGCAAACGAAATTATTTAGTTTTAAGAGGTGGGCAATCGAAATTTTTTATTTTTAAGAGTGGGCAAACGAAAAAAACTAATTTCGAAGGGTGGGCAAACGAAAAAAACTAATTTTAAAGGGTGGGCAAACGAAATAAACTAATTTTAAAGGATGGGCAAACGAAATTATTTAGTTTTAAGAGGTGGGCAATCGAAATTTTTTATTTTTAAGAGTGGGCAAACGAAAAAAAATAATTTCGAAGGGTGGGCAAAGTAGACCGAGGTAAACTTGAATGTCTTATATTTTCTAAAGTATAAATTTTTTCAAAATTCTAAAGGGTGGGCAAACGTGGGCAAACGATGTTATTGCGATTTAAAAAAAAAAAAATTGAAAAAAGTGAAATTTTTGATCTTCGAAAATTTTCGAAAATTTCAAAATTCTAAAGGGTGGGCAAACGTGGGCAAACGAAGTTATTGCGATTAAAAAAAAAAAATTTTGAAAAAAGTGAAATTTTTGATCTTCGAAAATTTTCGAACTTGTTCGAAAATTCATATCTCAAAAACTGGACGTGGGCAAAAAAAACTAATTGGTGGGCAAACATGGGCAAAAAATGGGCAAACGATTCCAGCTTTTAAATTTCAAAAATTCGATTTTTCCGAACCCAGCTTCTTTGAGCTGCGATTTAAGGCTATTTCTCTTTGCCATTACATTTGGGCTTTTGCCATTTTTTAATCCTAGCAAAATTATTAAATGCATGCTTTTAAGGGACCCTAATAATTAATAATTTTAAAGAGCATTTCTGTTGCCTTTACCTCGGTCACAAGAGAGAACATTGAATTTCCATATTTTTTTTTTTTTGTGTTCGCTGCTGTTTTTGTTCCCGCACTGTCACAGATTTAATATGCACAATTTCACCGAAGGACCAAAAGGAAAGGGCATTCGTTTTCTCGAGCTGCGTCCGCCCCATGATAATGTATTGTTTTGATTCGGGGAATTCGAAGTGTTTCACGGCCTGTGGGGCTAAAAATAAAACCACCGCCAGAAAGGAGAGGAGCTACGTGCCGCAAAAGTCCGCCAACAGCTGTAAGCCATATGACAAAGCCTCCTTTTCCCATCTATCCATTCATTTTTTCTTTTTTTTTTTTGTTGATTTCGATAAGGTTTTGGGGCCGATCTGCTGTCAATGTTGTTTTGCTACGCTTTTTTCCTGGCGAGCCACACACACACACCACCCACTTTCCTTTGTTTTATTTCGGTTTGGTTTAACTTCTTCTGACAGTTGCTGACAGTTTGTTTGAAGGATGCCCGTGCTGTCGCTCCGCCCATCATTCGGTTTTGATTTGCCTGTGCCACGCCCCTTGCCCTTTGACGCCCCTGACCCTGCCACGCCTACCTCGACGACGCCGGCAGCCCTTGGAGCCTTTCTGGGGTCGTCTTCTTTTCTTGACGGATGGTGCGTGCCTAAGCGAGTTTCTTGTCCCAGGACTTTGCATATTCCCACACATCACGTATACGCCAGGGTCACCTGGGTGTGTACGCTTGTATATGTATGTGCACAAGTGTGTGTGGGTCTCTGTGTGTGTGTGTGTGCGTAAGGCGTTGGTGGTTAATGATATGCCAGACAGACAAGTGGCTTAGTGTCAATGCTGACTTTTATTATTTCACAATCAATTAAATTATTAACTATTTCCAATCCTTTTAAAGTATTTTTACACATTATAAATTATTAACAAAAATAGGGGTGCTTAGTTCATAGAAATTGAAATAAGTCTAAGCTCCTGTCTATATTTAGAATGCCATGATGCAGGATACGTAAAGTACTACTCAAATAAACAGAAACGTGCTGGTTTTTCTTGCTGCAATTAATTTAAAAAAGCTCGTCTGGCCTCATGGAAACATGCAAAAGTTTGCAATTTCCACAAAGCGGAATGGCGCTGGAAATAACTCATGTTTGCAAACATACACAAAGCTGGCATCTGGCAATTTGTTAAGTTATTTTCCATATTTCCTGTCGTTTTAAAATGCGAAATGCATTTTCGGTCAAATCCTTTCTGCTCACTTTTAGACACGCTAGCCATCTCTGTCGCCAGCAGTCTGGCTAGCTCTTTCTCCTTTTCAATGTGTGCACAGAATATTAGAGGACTTGTTTATCAAACGTAATTACTTTTGGTCCTCAGTCATGAAAGTCGAGCGAGAGAAAAAGCCCATTTGGTTTTCGGTTTTGGATTACCTTTCCCGCTTGATTGATGTAATTGAGCGGGGCGCTTGATTGATTGACCAACTGACTGCATGAACCGAGTGTGCAGTGCCATCAATTTTGATGGATGCCCGGCGCCACTGACAAGGTCAAGTTGTGTGACCCCTGACCCCACACTCCACGCCACTCAACCCATCCCTCAATATAGTATTTCATTCGTGCAATCAGTGTTCACAGTTCACTGTTCGAATCGCTTGCCTCATTTGGCCCTTTGGCCAGAATCAAGAAGCCGGCACTCAAATATTTTACTACCTGCGATTCGCTGCGCATTTCCCTTTGCTTGTCTCATCAAATATTTAAATGGCAATTTCACAAATATTATATGGCCGGCAAATTCAATTTCCTAAGTGTAATGGCCAACAGCAGCAACAATGGCATACAAAGATCGCTAAACCAATTGATTGGACTCGGTAGGTAAAAGGCTGGACTTAAAAAACAGCAAAATTAAAATGGAGAATAAAATGTAAACACAAATGTAGCGAGGTACTTATGACCAAACCAAAACTATGCAAACTATTCACTAGTGAAATCAAAACTACAATAGCAACATGAAAAGATTTTCGATATGAATATTGCAGCAACGTTTTGCCGTAGAAAAAAAGCAATTTTATTAACTGCAATCCCAACAACAATGTTTACAGATACCCAGATCTTGCAATGAAAATGAAAAATAAACAAAATGCCGCACGGTCATAAAAGCTGTATCAACAATTGTTACAACCATAACCATGAGAGCAACAAAAAGCAATGACAGCGGCTAGTAAACTTCGGTTCAAGAAAAATGGAACAAGCATTGGAAAATGTCTTGTCTAAAACTTTATAGGGCATTAAGTAGAGAAGATAATCATAAAAAAAAGAACGAATACATTTAAATTATTGCCAGATATGACAATCACTTTAAAAAAAAAAATCACTTGGAAAACAATAAAAGTGTCATACGCTATTTAAATGTTTTTATTTGCAGCACCAAAATAAAAAAAACTAAAACTACATTATTATTCATTTTTACTACTAATCAGGGTAATTTCTTCATGCGTGATTTTATTTGTGTGTATATATATATTATGAGTAGTGCAACATAACTTTATTAACTTATTCTACCAAAAAAAAAAAAACCGTCTTAAGGTCAAGTTCAGCTGACCACTTAGACTTTAAAATACTTTTTCGGCAAGCATTGCGCAACTTTTTGAACGCGGTTCCTAAATTTCGCCTTTGTCCAAAGGCCATCAAAAGCAGAAATGCCGCTAAACTGAAGATAGTTATGGCCTATAACCGTGCACCTGTAACCGTGCACTGCGCATATGTGTGTGTGTGTGCTAAAGCTATATAAATGCTATATCTATGCGAGTGTATATGTGTGTGTCTGTATTCCCCATAGATAATAGTAAGTACATGCAACAGAAGCCGCGAAAGGATGCCTGCCAAGTTTTATGGCCGCACAGTATGCAATAATAAATTGAGCAATTGTCGCTGGAAAAGGAGGAGTGTCGAGGGAGTAGGCGGCGGGGGCGTGTCCTTTGGGGCTGAGGCTGCCACTTGGCGCGCACGTAATGAGCATATTTGTAGCACACTTCTCGGCATACGTGTGTGTGTGCGTCCTTTGAGGGAAAGTTTATGCAAGTTATTTTTACTCTGTAACCCGGAAAATCGGGAGCCTTCCTTTCACCCTTCGCCGAGAAACCTTCGAGCTGCGAGCCGAATTTCCGCTCGATTCCGGGGAACGCAGGTGCTGAGGCGTGGCACTTGCCGAACGGAAAGAAAAAAAAATGAAGGAAGGGAGTGGAGAGGAAAGGAAAACCCCCAGCAAAAGGACCGTTGTCATACACTTCTTCGCACAAAAACTCCTGGGAGGTGAAAGGTAAAAGGAGAGGGTGCTCTCCGCACCTACATAGAAGGACGATTTGATTTCGTTTCGTGTTGTTCCTGCCCGCCTGCGTTCCCCACTCCCCGCTCCCCGCTCCTTTTCGTGCTCAAGTTCCTCCTCTTGGTATCTGCATTTAATGGTCGCCGGTGAAAGATGAATTCAAGTGCTTCGATTTCGGGAAAAGTGTTGTGTTCAAGGGCTTTGAGCGAGTGAAGAGGGCGCTTTTCACGGCACGACCTTATGACCCGCCATCCGGCACTGGCACCACTTTAATGGCCATGAATAAATTCGCACTTTTTGGCAGCCACTCCATTGGAAACGGAACAAAGGGATCGAAGCTCAAAACTAGTCATTTCCAAACGCAAACATTACTATTATGTATTTGTAAGTAGTATTTGTATCAGTTGCATTGATGCCCGTATCCTTGCACCTCGCTCCCACCTTCCTCCTCCATTTGAGCCGTCGTCCTTGGCGCTTCCCTTCCAATTCGCCAGACGAAAGTTCAAAAGCGCAAGGAGCGTAAATTCATTAAACATTCGTGGAGGAGCGGGCGTGAAAGTGTTTTTTGTGCGTTTTTTTTAGAGTCCTGGCTGTGCGCTTGTTTGTATTTGTGTTTGTGTGTCGTCTGGCTAACAAGCTCTCCAAGTTTAACAATGAGCGAAATTTCGCAGCTCATTGAATTTGAAGTCATGTGTAACACGACAGCGGCGTCGAAAAGAAAGCGGAAGAAATCACGGGGCTGCCAGTAATCAGTCAGCTTTCTATATATACATATATATACATATATATACATATATATACATATATATATATATTTTGTATATACGATAGCTGTCGTGGGGGGTGGCGCATAAATGTCACACAAAGGACTCCGACAGCCGTGAAGAGCGTCTGTCACAGACTCCGTATAAATAAAAAATTAAATAAATAAAACGCAGCCAAGGCGGCGGACTAAATATGTACACACACAGAAAAAACGTTTAGCAATATGAAATATAGTCTACTAAGTAAATGGGCTTTAATTTTGAATGCAGCTACTGCACATATGTAGTTACATTGTAGATAAGCACTAGAACGTGATCTTGAAAAATGTTAGAACCTAGCTAATGACCATTTGTAGTTATTTTCGGCCATCGCAAGTGGAACGTGATGTTTCCGTGTAGCTAAATTGAAAAGCCAACAATGTGTTAGGTACAGCAACAAGCTGCGAAAACGGCAGCCACTTGAGTTTTGTCCCCGAATTGGAATCAAAGTCAGGTGCACGAGGCCATGGCCATGGTGTTCCGTTCAGTGGGTGGATGGTCGGTTGGGTGACGGTGGGTGGGGGTGGCTGGTGGCGGGAAGTCCCCAAAGTGCGTCAAAATCGAATCGCAGCGAAAAAGAACCTGTGGCCATGGCCCTGGCAATGTCGTCACTCGCTAATTCCATTAGTCTTAGTTTTTAGATGTTTCTTGGCTTCCGGCTGCAACGATGTGCTGTTAGTTCAGTTGTCTATCAGCTATCAGCCGGTTTCGTTAGAAAAAATCAAAAAAGTGCTCCAGAACAGACTCCTGCTCCTGCGAGTCCTTGCTTGATAATTTGCTCAAACCCTTGCTCGGGGTAAACTTGTGCCAACTTTAAAGTGGATTTTTGTTTTGTTCTCATTTTTTTTTTTACCCATTTTTAGAATGTGTCGAACTCATAAAGTGTGTGCAGATTGCAAATTGGCAGGCGGATTTGTGCGTGCGAAATTAGTTCAATTCGAATGCTAATTCAATTTGAAAGTTTTCCCCCTCTCCCAGCAATAAAACTCATTAAACTTTATGCCGAAATTATTCGCAAATTGGCATGCGATTGGCATTTCTGTTGATTATGCTCATTCTGAATGCAATTTTTCGAAATATTTCATCATTTATATAGCAAGTATTTTAACAATCTTGATTAAAATTATTCACTCACCATCAGTTCATTACTTAATCAGTTGGGCAATTTTAAATTCAATTTCAATGTGCTGAACGTTGTGAGGGAAATCATTTCATTTCCAAGGGCAGTTAGTTAGTTATCGTCTCTAGTTTCTCATGTTGAAAGTGGCATAGCTTGCATAATTAATGGTAGAAAATACGCTCTCTTGTAGACATTTTACCGCAAATCGAAATTGAAAATTATATGTTGCATTCGGAAACTAGAAGCTAACCCTTGATGGCAAAATGGAAAGGCAAAATAAAAGCAAATTATTGAATTTCCTATTGTTACATGAGCAATCAAGGCGCACTCCTGATTTTCGTATCATACACTGCGATAAAAGCGGTAGCAAGTGTGGGAATTATGAATAAGATAAATACAGTTACAGTTAAGAATTGCCTGGAATATAAAAGGAAGTATACGAATTGTATCTTATTTTCAAATTTTAACCGCTTTTTCTGCCACTGCAGGATGTCCGTGTCTTAATGTCTTCATTTTGTTTGTGGCCTGCCGCACAATTATTATTGCAGGAGTGCTCGAACGCACAACCCCAAAACCCGTTGTGCCTGTCATGTCTAATGGTCGAATCTCGTTTTACATTTGCAGCTGCGTCGAGGATTTTAAATAAAAGGGAACCTGCCGCTCGGAAGTCGTGGCAGAACTGCAGCAAGTGCTGCCGGGCCAAGTTCAATTAGCCGGAAAACGGACCATGTGATCTGCTATAAATGCAATTGTATATACACACACACACATTCGTTGGGAGCATCGATAGATAGGGCCAGTATATAATATGTCCGGAAATTAAGTTGACAGTTGAAAAAGAGAGAGAGAGAGAGAGAGAGAGAGAGAGAGCGAGCGAGAGACGGGGGACAGATCTTGATCTGGCTTAGATATATATCGCATGTGCAGGGCAACGGAAACGGAAGCGTCAGCGGCAACGGAAACAGCAACGGAAGTGGAAACGGAAACAGAAGTGGCTAAGCTAACGTCACACAGTCGGCAATAATGACCAAGAAGTACGAGTTCGATTGGATCATTCCGGTTCCACCGGAATTGACCACGGGCTGCGTTTTCGATCGCTGGTTCGAAAACGAAAAGGAGACAAAGGAGAATGACTTTGAGCGCGATGCCCTCTTCAAGGTCGACGAATACGGATTTTTTCTGTACTGGAAAAGCGAGGGCCGGGTAAGCTATGGCAAATATATTGAGAAATAGGAATTACGGTGGCTAAGCATATATTTTATATATCCTTGCAGGATGGCGATGTCATAGAACTCTGCCAAGTGAGCGACATTCGTGCGGGCGGAACACCAAAGGTGAGTAAATACATATGTATTATATCTGTTTTGGGGCGGTACTATTTAATGTCGAAAGAGTAACAATCCAATTGGCAGACGTATTTCAAATCGCAATTCCAATAAATCAAGTTAATCAAGTTTTCCGCCAATTTGTGGTTTTACAACCATGAAATGGTTTAATTATGAATTAATTTAATTTATGAAATTTATTCCTTGCAATGAAATTGATTTAAAAGAGAGACCCCCTCACAAAAAAAAAAAAATAAATTTCCTGCAAATAAATGATGTTTTCCACAGATTTATTTTGTGGGATTTTTCGTTGAATCGTTGGCCTTAGAATAATATTTAAATCCCTTTTTTCCGCTGTTTAATTAGTAGGTTTACTGTCAATAATAAAACATAATTAAGTGCAGAGGGAATTTTAAACTGCATGCAACAAATAAATACGCATTTTTAAAAAAACTTTTGTTAGAATGGCGAATATTTGCTCCCATATCCAATTAGTTTGAAAATCAATAATATATTTAATTTAAAATTATTATTTTTGTGTGCTTTCTTCTGTGGCACCTGTCTTCTTTTCCACATTTTCCCATATTTTCCCCGCCAAGTTTTGACTAAGTGCAGTTTATTTCCTTTATTTTTCCTATTTTGCTGGCAGGATGAACTATCACAAAGCCATAAAACTGTCGCCTGTGTGCATGTGTGTGTGCGCGCGTGTGTGTCTTGATGTGTGGGTGTATGCATCGGTTAATGTGTCAATATGTCACTTTTGCTCTCAATTGTTTTCATCCAGCGCCATTTGTGGATCAAAGTCGCCGTCTTCGACTCGAAACGCATTTGTTCCATGCGCTAGATTTATTGTCACCGACCGGCCACGCCCCCTTCTATATATTCCCTTTAACCCGACATATGGCACGTCTATATATGCCATATACCGGGGTGTATATAAGGTGGGAGGCGGACTGATAGAGTGACGTATTTGTTTGTTTGTCTGTCGTCGTCTCCTAAATGAAATTTATGACCGAACAGCAACAGCCCGAAATGAAGCTCCATTTGCGCCAATCCATCTATACGTCGTATGTATGTGTATGTGTATGTGTACATACATATATATATATATATAGAGTCTTTCATACATATATTTATGGCCGATGCAGGTGCTGCCCCGAGACTCGAACTAATGTAGACTTGCTGTCCAGTTTCCTCCCCCTCTGGTGTTTCCCCTGCCCTCCTTTGACACACTTTTCCGAAGGGAAGGACTGAAAGTAAAACTGAAACGAAGGTTCGGTTGAGTGCATCCAACTGGCAACCAATAGGTATGCCCATATCCACTCCCATCCCATCACATTTTGCACAGCCAGAGGGCACACCCAGTGCTGCACATTTGGATCTGTCTTTATGAGTTCATCTTTTCGGTAAATTTCGAAATTAAAAGAACATGCATTGAATTGAAATTTTAATAATATAACCCATAATATTACCATTTATTGGTAATAGTATTACACCATACATTCTACAAGCTCGCCTTTAAGAAGCATTGAACATTTTCCGCCCTCACCCTCCACGTTCTCTTCAGTTTGCCTTTGAGCCTGGGGCAAACCCTTTGACTATTCTGCATGTGGGTTACAGGTGCATCTGGGGGAAAATGAAAATGAAATGTGGGCGGAATGGGAGAATGGACACGGCGAAAGGGACTACTAAGTGGCTTCCAGGTGCGGTCGTCGGTAGTGCTCCATTCAATCGTGAACAGGTTGCACTGGAAGGCAAAAATACTGGAAGGCTGAAAAATATCTAAGCAAATGAGACCTTAAATGTGCCCAAAATGAAAAAGAATACTTTAAATTATTATATTTTCTTTTTTTGGACTTTTCTTAACCCTACCAACATCTTTGTGTTCCATCGATTCTGCTTTGCTCTAGTCCTCGGGCAAATTCAATTAAAATACAAAATAAACACCAAGGAGCAGAAGTTGCAAGAAACTCACATAATGATCACAGCTGAGTGCGTGTGTGTGTGCCAAAATTGTTGACCACAAATAAGATGCCCGAAAAGAAAATGCCAACTGAGTAAAAGCAACAGACACAAAATGCAAAAAGTTTTCAGCAGAAAGGAAAAAAGAAACGGAGAGGGTTTCAATATGGATACACTGAAAAAAAAAGTAAAGTGAGTCTCTTATGACAAATCTTCTTTTTTCTCCGTGTCAGTGTGTGTGTGTGTGTGTGTGTAAGTGTGCGTTTAGTGCTCTGCCATCACTTGAAATGTTTGGTCATCAATATTAAATCAGTGAGCGACACACACAGGCAAATAAATGAAAGAGAGGGGACACATTAGGGACAGAAAGAGAAGGAGCGCCAAGTGCGCAAAAGAGACGGCATCATTTAGTGCAAGAGAGGCAGAGTGCTTGCTGAAAAGCCTTGCACAATGAACCATTAAAAGTTGCTTCGTTTGGCAGAGGGAAACCGCAGAAAAAAGTCGGCAAAAAGAGTGAGTGAGTGAGTGAGTGACAACCGAAAAAAATATTGAAAACGAAAAATTTGAGCTTGGTTGCAGTTTTTCGTTATTGCCCCCGACTTTTCCTGGCTTTTAGTTTGCTGGCGCTTTTCAATAATGCACGAAGCTCTGCAAACGTAACAAAGCGAGTGGCACACGAAAAAAGGAAGAAAATAACGAAGAAAAAAAAATATATATATAAAGTAAAGGAAAGAATAAGGGAACAAAACTTTTATAACATTTGCTTTCACTTTATTTGGTTCAAAGGAGCGACAGGGGATAAAATCGTGGAAGTCTGACTTATTTAGCACTCCAAAGTCTGCTGCTTTCTTGCCCCGACTTTCCTCACAAATTGCACTTGAACTGATTGAGCTATTGTGCCTGTGTGTGTGTGTGTGTGTGTGTACCTGTGTGTGTGTGCGCCCTTGGGGGCGGGGAAAAATCCTCAATGGGGTCTTTGCATAATTCAATTTCCTTTAAGAAATTCACCATTTAAGTGGAAGACTTTGAAACGGCATTTAAGGTGGCAAACAACAGGTTTCTCTCATACAATTGCACTTTTCAAATGGCTACAGGGTTAGGAAAATCAAGTGTTTAAGGTATTCTGCCCCATGATTCAATATGTTAACAGTTTGTATTCAATTTGGAGGAAGACCGAAAATGTAGCATACTTTTTCGCGCTCTTAAAGGTACGTTACAGAGAACTGCAAGGGTGGCATTTTTTGCCACTCGACTCACACCCTACAATTTTGTGTGCGGGTGCTACCCGCCACGCACATCGCGGGTACTTACAAACACACAGTATAAATCTGAACATGCAGACAAGACACCCCGTTGTGCGCGCACCCGAATCAATACGGTGCTCTGCGTCGCGGGTGCCGATCACACTCGGTCACATTACCGTTAAACACATGGGTGTTTCCAAAAATACTCGGGTGGTCTCGTAGATAGTCGAGTCACAGACAAGATGCGTAACTCCATACGTTTACACACTATTCTTTCGGCGTGGCTCTAGACTTTGTCAAATACGTTGTATAATATGCCCTTCATCGTATTATTATATATTATTATAATTATATATATTATATTATATATTATTATATTATATATTATTAAAATATATATATATATATATATATATATAATTTAATTATTAATAATAAATAATAAAATTAATTAATTAATAATAATAATAATAAATATTATTATTAATAATTTAAATATAGATTATAGTAAAAATAATAGTAATAGTAATAATGCTAATAGCCGAATCTATGTACATAATGTCACAAAATTCATTTCAAAAATGACTTTATTTAAGAATATTTTTCATTAGAGTATTCAGCCAGCGACGTGTGAAAAATTACAAGGCAATAATTCAAAACGGGTGGCACACATTGAGTCCATCAAAGAGCAAAGACATGAGCACGAAAATTTTCTTGGGTATTCCCTTTTACCCTTCATTTCTTATTCCCGTCACGCTTCCACCCATACAAATTTTAGGCGTACAAAAAATGACCAGAGAACTGCAGCCCCCGTACAAAAAATGACGTGCGGCCGATCGTTGACTGTGCGTCCACTCACCCAAACGGTTATTGCGCAGCAGGCCTCGGGTGGTTTTTTTTACTCGTAACAAAAACACCACGTTGGTAAAACACTCGAGTATTTTGTGTTGCCGCAAGTAGGGTGTCAAAAAACACAGGGGTGCCTAGAGTACCGAGTGTTTATCGGGTGGACGTAGAGTGCCAGTGGCGGGCTGCAGTTCTCTGGTACGTTAACTGCACTTTATTGAACTGCGCAGCAATTTCAATGTAATTGCTGGCCAAAATTGAAGGACAAGGGAGGACGGAGGGGTTAAGGTCGAAAGAAGTACAAAGCATTTAATTGTTGCTGACGGCCAAAGGGAAAATAGAATGAAAATGTATTTGTTTTGGCTCCGCGAATGCTGCACAAATGTTGATAAATGTTCTGTGCAAGCCTTTATTAATGATGCGACTGGAGATTAATGTTCTGCGATGGCGATTCCGATACAACACAGCGTTCAGTCGGGATGCGCCAAATTGCAGTCAAATGCTAGGCCACGGGGCGTATGCGCAATGTGCCGTTGAAGTAGCTGAGCTGATGATGACTATAATTTGTATTTGTATTTGCTTTACTTCCGACAGGATCCGAAGATTCTTGATAAGGTGACGAAGAAGAACGGCACCAATATACCGGAACTGGATAAGCGATCTCTGACGATCTGTTCGAACACGGACTATATCAATATAACATATCACCATGTTATTTGTCCAGATGCGGCAACAGCCAAGGTAAGTCACGTCCTAATAGGCGGGAGCAGGCTAAGTCCGGAAGCGGAAATGACAGGGAGGATCTATTATCTCTTATGTCAGTAATTTGCATTTCCCTATCGCAATTCAGTCCTGCATTCATTGTGTTTTTTAAGTTTTTAAAAACAAATAACCATACGCAGTGGATCTTGCTTCAACTATGGAAGTCTTTGAAGAAGAGTAATGCAATATATAAAAATTAATGCAGAAAAGCAACGAAACTGATATCACTCATTGAAATCACACATTCCCTTTATCGACTCTTCTTTTAGATCTGGCTAGATGGCATACGAAAAATAACCCATAATGTCAAAGCGAACAATATCTGCCCCATGATGTGTCTGCGGAAACAGTAAGTGGGCGTGTTCACTACTTACCTCACCACTTACCTCATCCCCCTACCTCACCACTACCCTTATCACTAACCCCACCTTTAACCCCTTCCTCCCCTCCCCCACCCCTTCCTTAGCACTTGCTGTCTGTCTTTGTTCACATCATTGCAACGGCCTCGGTGCTTCCCTTTCGCCCTGCATCCCATGTGCCCTATGTCCCTTCGCCTTGCCACATTAATTCCACTTGCTGCACCTCACTCGATTACACTGTGTACATAATTGCATCGATTGTTCCGTTCTCTCTGTTCTGCATGCTGTTCCTTTTCTTCTACTTCTTCTTCTTGTTCTCGTTATTGTTGTTGCTGTTTATGTCGTTGTCCTTTACGATTGTCTACTCTCTCTTTCTCCATACATATATGTATATACCACATATATATTTATGTGTACAACTGTCTCACTCGAACAGAGCTGGCAAAAGAACTTGCGTCTCATCACGCATAATAACCGCGCCACGAATGTGTGTCCGCGCGTCAACCTGATGAAGCAGTAAGTACGATCACACTAAAGTAGAATGAAACACCTGTTTAGGCGAATTATGACTCTATGACACTAAGCTAAGATCACATTAATCAGCTGATGAGGAAAGTAAAATTTAAATTACGGTTTTCAGTTCGAATTATTCGTAATCAAAAGTAACTGGTGTCATATAGTCATAAGTAGAAGAGCTCGAGTAAAAGCTATAAAGAGTGCAAATACTACGGTGCTACGGTAAGTAGTTAACAACCTAATCTCGCACACTATCAACTCGTTAAAACATTAGTCGAAAAGACTATTTTCAGCTCTAAATATGCTATAAGCTACTATTGGAATGCCCGATGCTGCTTTATCCTAAACCTGTTATTTCATTCGCTAAATTTGCATTTTATGGAGTGTTGGACTGTCGTTATTAATTTCCTAATTGCTGATTACGTAATTCCGAGAGTACCAATTCGATCCGCCGCCAAGGGACTCGACTCGACATTTCGCCCAATACCATAGTTGTTGATTATCCTATTCCACGGGTGCGTTTCACGTTTAGCACAAAATAAATTCACTTTATTTGCATTTCCTGTTCCGCACAAAATGGGCAGAATGGGAATAAGTACGGGGAGATTCAGTTGGCCTGGGCTGGTGCTCACTTTCCCACCGAAGCCATCATGAATAATTCCAGGAGTGGGTGCGGTGCAGTGTGTGTGGGTGTTCGGTCAAAGGGCTTCATACTTTATGCAGAGCACATTTTGAAAAATAAGGGTATTAAGGGTGTCATAGCATAAACAGCGAAAATAAAGCAATCTTTATTCACAAAGAAACTCAGGATGCGATGTCAAGCGAATGTTGCAGCGCATTTGCGATGGTGATGAAAACATACGAGCAGTACGGTTTAAAGAGGTTTTTATTTTGTAACTCAAATAAAATGTTTTCATATTAATGAGAGGCTTAAGTATATAATTGAAGACGTCTTTAAGTCTCATCGCTCTGCTCTGAAAAAAGCAAGCAGAAATTGTTTTAGTTGAGTTTGAATCAAATGGGCGCCGCAATGAAAATTCCAGCCTCGTCAACCGAAATTGGGTTAAATTGCCCAAAGTTTGCTGGACTCCCTTCCGATAGACAAGTGCAGCGAATGCACTCAATGGCCAATGCTCGCTGGTCAATGGTGGATGGTCCAAGGGGTCCAAGGATGAAAGGTGGGAGCTAAAATGCGGTTCATTGGATATGCGATGCCTTGCGGTGAACTCTCTGCCCAGTCGAGTGTGTTTTTTGGGTTGTTCAATGGGTGTGTTTACGGGTAATGGGTGTGTTGCATCCGGGATCACACACCTGCCAGCGAACAGTGAGAAATATCGATTCGGATTAAGGGTTTATATAAATATATATATATATATATTATTGGTATTGCCTTTGGATCAAACGGGCAGAAAGAGCCGAGGAAATACCTGCTAAAAACTATACTTGATTTTATGCAAATCAGTAAGACTTTCTCTCAGTGTGCAAATGTTTCTGTGGTCTTTCGGGCGGAATGGTAAAAAGTTGCAAGGTGCATTCAACGAACAATCGTGTTAACCGCCGGCGTAGCCAACACCTTGGCCAAATGGGAGGCGGACGAGAGGTGGCTGGAACGTGAGTGGGCGTGGCACGGTAGCAGTTGCACGTTTGTATTGTAAATTAGTTGTCCTAGTTTGCAATTTGTTTCTGATTGCATTATTTATGCGTCATTCGGCGCATACGGCGCATTTTGCAATTACTTGGCCCGAAACCGAAGGATGGGGCCACATTCCACGAATGGATCCCAATTGCAAATTGGACACAAGTGCGAGCGGCCCTCGATTCAATTAGTTATGAGTTCTGTTTTCGGAGCGGTCGTTAATCATCTGCGTAATGGATCGCCTGGAATTGATTGCTAATCAATATTTGATTCGATTACCGGTCAGCTTAGTTCACTAAACAGTCGTTAAATGAAAGTGAAATAGGGAATAGGAATGGCAAGGACCTTTGACGTAGTTTCAAGCCAATTTGATGGCAATTTCCTGCTGCTTTTGGTAAATTCCAAATTGTTATTTACTTACGGTTCGAAGTAGATTTTTAATTACATTTATGAAGACTTGCGTCCAATGCGACATTAAATGCATTTTAATCTCATCACTTCTCTGTTTAATCATTTAATTATAAGATCTTTGCTACTCTAACCACTTTTCCATTTGCAATATCTTATATACAATTCAAATAGTCATTCGTTATATTAATCATTTAAATGTGTAGATAACATAATATGTAGTTTAATTAGGTTTAAATATCTCCAGCTATTTTGAGCCAAGGTATGTACATATGTACCATATATATTTTGAATGTTGTTCTCGCTGTTGTCGTTTTAATTGCATCATCCGAAAACCCCTAAAGCAACTCAGTTTCTTTCCGAGAATAAAGTGCAATTATAACTGATCTGACCTTCTCGAAATTCCTAAACCCAATAATAGTTGGATGCGATTGAGTTACTGCGTAGAGAAGAGTGGCAAAATTCCAGTTAAAACGCTGGCCAAAACCTTCGCATCCGGCAAAACGGAGAAATTGGTGTACACGTGCATAAAGGATGCCGGTCTGCCCGATGATAAAAACGCAACGATGACCAAGGAGCAGTTCACCTTCGACAAGTTCTACGCCTTGTACCACAAGGTGTGTCCCCGAAACGACATTGAGGAGCTCTTCACCTCCATGTAAGTAGAAGGCGCTGACCTCTAAAACATAATCGTAATCACTTGTTATTATTTACTCTTCTTTTCAGCACAAAGGGCAAGCAGGACTTCATCAGCTTGGAGCAATTTATCCAGTTCATGAACGACAAACAGCGCGATCCGCGGATGAACGAAATCCTGTACCCTCTCTACGAGGAGAAACGCTGCACGGAGATCATCAACGACTACGAGCTAGATGAGGAGAAAAAGAAGAACGGTAAGAGCTCCTAGTTCTATTGGGAAATGTATATGTAAAGATTTCAATTTCGATTCCAACTCAGTTCAAATGTCGCTGGACGGATTTAAGCGCTACCTAATGTCCGACGAAAACGCACCCGTATTCCTGGACCGGCTGGATTTCTACATGGAAATGGATCAGCCACTGGCCCATTACTATATCAACAGCTCGCATAACACCTACCTATCTGGTCGTCAGATCGGCGGCAAAAGTTCCGTGGAAATGTACCGCCAGACACTCTTGGCAGGCTGTCGCTGCGTGGAGCTGGATTGCTGGAACGGAAAGGGTGAGGACGAGGAGCCCATCGTCACCCACGGCCACGCCTACTGCACCGAAATCCTCTTTAAGGTAACCCTCTAGTCTCTCAACTGCTGCAAAAGTTCAACAATCACTACGAGAGAACGAGTTCAATTGGTAGAATGAGCTTTTAATTGAAACATTAATCATTTCGCATGTAATGTCAGCATTCTCAATGGTCCAAGTGCATCTAATATGCACAGTCCGTTTGGGAATACGACTGCATTGTTTGGAAACTTTGCGGTGGTAAACAAATTACATGCAGATTTGTACAAACTATAGTTCCGAGAATAATTTGGTTTGAGTTAACTGTATAGTTTGCAAAGCAAATTAGGAAATGCATGTTGAGTACATACATAAAGGATAAGCTTTTATAAATTGAGGCTTGTAAGGAATTAAATATAATGAATATGTTTTTTCCCACATTCCTTGCAGGATTGCATCCAGGCTATTGCGGATTGCGCCTTCGTGTCCTCCGAGTATCCGGTAATCCTGTCCTTCGAAAACCACTGCAACCGCGCCCAGCAATACAAGTTGGCCAAATACTGTGATGACTTCTTTGGCGATCTACTGCTGAAGGAGCCGCTACCAGATCATCCGGTAAGTGGCGATAGTCCAAACCAATGTGCATCATATTGCTAATCCCGATTGCATACCGATTTAGCTGGATCCGGGCCTTCCGTTGCCGCCACCCTGCAAACTGAAGCGTAAGATCCTCATCAAGAACAAGCGAATGAAGCCAGAAGTGGAAAAGGTCGAGCTGGAGCTCTGGCTGAAGGGCGAACTCAAGACGGATGACGATCCGGAAGAGGACGCCAGTGCGGGCAAGCCGCCAGAGGCAGCCGCCGCCCCCGCACCCGCCCCGGAAGCAGCCGCCGCCGTCGAAGGAGCGGCCGAGGGTGGCGGAGGAGCGGAGGCCGAAGCCGCCGCTGCCAACTACAGCGGCTCCACAACTAACGTGCATCCGTGGCTCTCCTCCATGGTCAATTACGCGCAGCCCATCAAGTTCCAGGGCTTCGACAAGGCAATCGGTATGTACCAGCATACCAACAAGACATTTACTGAAATGTTGCTTAAATATATATGTAATTTCAATACATTCCATTATTAATGCATATTAATTTGTGTCCTACCCACAGAAAAAAACATTGCCCACAACATGTCCTCGTTTGCGGAATCGGCGGGCATGAACTACTTGAAGCAGAGCTCCATCGACTTTGTCAATTACAACAAGCGTCAGATGTCGCGTATTTATCCCAAGGGCACACGAGCGGACTCCTCAAACTATATGCCGCAGGTGTTCTGGAACGCCGGCTGCCAGATGGTCTCACTCAACTTCCAGAGCTCCGATTTACCCATGCAACTCAACCAGGGCAAGTTTGAGTATAACGGCGGCTGTGGCTATCTACTGAAACCGGATTTCATGCGTCGAGCCGACAAGGATTTTGATCCGTTTGCGGATGCGCCGGTGGACGGCGTGATTGCGGCCCAGTGTTCCGTGAAGGTGATTGCCGGCCAATTCTTGTCCGACAAGAAAGTGGGCACCTATGTGGAGGTGGACATGTTTGGATTGCCCTCGGACACGGTGAAGAAGGAGTTTCGCACGCGTTTGGTCGCCAATAATGGCCTGAATCCAGTTTACAATGAGGATCCCTTTGTGTTCCGCAAAGTGGTCCTTCCGGACTTGGCTGTGCTAAGATTTGGCGTTTATGAGGAAAGCGGAAAGATTCTGGGTCAACGTATTCTGCCGCTGGACGGTCTACAGGCTGGCTATCGGCATGTTTCCCTGCGCACGGAGGCTAACTTCCCCATGTCGTTGCCCATGTTGTTCGTGAATATCGAGCTAAAGATCTACGTACCTGACGGCTTTGAGGACTTCATGGCCATGTTGTCGGATCCGCGAGGATTCGCCGGTGCCGCTAAGCAGCAAAACGAACAGATGAAGGCGCTTGGCATTGAAGAGCAGAGCGGCGGTGCCGCCCGAGATGCTGGCAAGGCCAAAGAGGAGGAAAAGAAGGAGCCACCACTAGTCTTTGAGCCCGTCACGTTGGAATCTCTGCGCCAGGAGAAAGGCTTCCAAAAGGTAGGCAAAAAGCAAATCAAGGAGCTCGACACCCTGCGCAAGAAGCACGCTAAAGAGCGCACCTCGGTGCAAAAGACCCAGAATGCAGCCATCGACAAGTTGATCAAGGGCAAGAGCAAAGACGACATTCGCAACGATGCCAACATCAAGAACTCGATCAATGACCAGACCAAACAGTGGACCGACATGATCGCCAGGCACCGTAAGGAGGAATGGGACATGCTGCGCCAACATGTCCAGGACTCGCAGGACGCCATGAAGGCACTAATGCTCACCGTTCAGGCGGCGCAGATCAAGCAGCTGGAAGATCGTCATGCCAGGTGAGATAACTATCACACAACGACAACGCATTCTAAACAAGTACCCATAATATTTGATGCGCAGGGACATCAAGGATCTGAATGCCAAGCAAGCAAAGATGTCGGCGGATACCGCCAAGGAGGTACAGAACGACAAGACCTTGAAGACCAAGAACGAGAAGGATCGTCGGCTGCGTGAGAAGCGCCAGAACAATGTGAAGCGCTTCATGGAGGAAAAGAAGG
Source organism: Drosophila sechellia (assembly GCF_004382195.2). NCBI lineage: Eukaryota > Metazoa > Arthropoda > Insecta > Diptera > Drosophilidae > Drosophila > Drosophila sechellia. The sequence goes on from NC_045954.1 coordinate 4,131,063, forward strand.
TTAGTTCTGTTCTATTCTTAATAACTCAACTGAATCTTATATATATGGATTTATTTGCTTACAGCAAATCGGCGTTAAGCAGGGCCGTGCGATGGAGAAACTAAAGTTGGCGCATTCGAAGCAGGTCGAGGAATTCAGTACCGACGTGCAAAAGGTACTGAACGAAACTCGGCCGCAGACCGACACTATAACCAGTATTGAGACTGTACTTTAGACAACCACACCTGTACAGCTAGAAAGCGATAAACCGTAAACGATAAACGTTATAATCTATAACCTAACGACATAATATGATTCAAAAACGAAACAGAAAACCCGAAACTGAAACCAAAGTGAAGATATGCATCCCAGATACGATTGTAGTTGCTGTAGCCCCTTAATTTTCGATCGAGAGAGAGTGAGAGAGAGAGAGATTATCGACTGGGGATGCATCTTCCGATAAACGATAAACATTAACCGATCAAAAACGAAAACCCAACCTAACCGAACCCATCCGTACTAACCTGAAACGTAATCGATCAGTCTGTAGCTGCTAATCTTTCACACTAACTGCTAAGATGTAATTATCTACTGTTTCCTATATATGTATTATATATTTATTGGTACATGTTCATTTTGTTTATTCATCGTGTGTTCTACTTTTACCTAGTTTTCGACTTGTTCAGATAATTTTGGAGCACGGTTTCGCGATCGTATTAAAAATGAGATCTCGTTTTTCTTTTATGTGGTTCCTTTTTTTGCCTTGCTTTTAAACATCTTTTTGAATTACTTTGTTGGCCGAATACTTTTGATTTGAAAATAGTCCCACGTTAATACTGAGTTGGCTTAACAATTTTTATTTATTTTTGCTTTTCTGTGCTTTTTCATCATTTTTGTGTGCTCGTGTCAAAATCACTATATCCCTAAATCTTCTGTCTTAAGACTCTTTTTTTTTCACCAATAATTATAAGTGTTATATGATTCTTGGCTTGAATCCCATAATCCGTAATACCAAGCTCGCGGATCTACTATCGAACTACCTTATGGGCCTCTCTCTCCCTCTCTCTTTCTCTCTCTGTCACTTTCACTCTCTAAATCTGTCTCTGTCTGAAAACCCAATCTGTCACGTACCCTTACATTAACCGCCTAGTCATTTATTGTTTGCTGTGTCGCCCCAAATCGCAAATGGCAAAGTAATTGAGAAAAACTAAATGGATATTCTATATTTTCTCTTGCTCTTTCTCTCTCCCTATCTCTCTCTCTCTCTCTCTCTCTCTCTGTCTCTTTCTAACACACATACTCATATGCCCATTGTCTCTCTTTCAATTTAAACCACCAAAAATCACACAATTTGTTTACTTTTGCAATATGTTTTGTATTTGCTGTCTCACACGCTGCCGTCTGTCAACCAAAATCCAACTGCCGCTTCAAAAACAAGCTTATGGACATGTACAAAATCGAGGAGGAGGCGTATAAGACGCAAGGAAAAACGGAATTTTATGCCTAAGATTCCCAGATCAATGGTCAAAAACGGGAAAGAGCACCGCGATACCAAACAGAATAAAAAAAAAACACAAAAAAAAAAAAAAACAAAAAAAAAATGCTGATTTAGCTGAAGATGCTAACATATATACTTTTCCTTATAAACTACATTACACACCCATCACTCGAAAACACACACTCGCCCACATCTTGAAAACGTAACTTAACTTACAAATATTTATGTATATGTTTTATGGCGGAAGCATAAGCTTATATTCTTAATACCTAGAATTCAAAAACACTTTGTGCTTTATATTTATTTAAGATTCTGATGAAGATAAAAGAATAAGGAAAAAATGAGTCAATGAGGAGGTCACGCAGTAATGTGTGCAGTTTATGGGGACTTGCTCCTCTCGAATTGATTGTAATTTATTTTGAAAAACATAAAAAAAAAAACAACCAATGAAAAATAAAGGATACCAAAATCTTGTAAGGTATTTTGTGCTAACAACACAATAAAAACGGTACACCGATAAGTATAGACCACACACAGTGCGTTTCGCAACTAAAAGAACTATATTTTTGTTCTTTGATCGGTGAACAGTTCGCACTGTACACAATCATATATGTATACATAACACCAACCTAACATCCTGCCCCATATGTTTCAAGTGAACAACTTACATGAGTTTCCGATTCTCCACCTAATAGCTTAGCCAATTAACTAACCAGTAAGCCGAAGCCATCAATTAACCAGTTAAGCAATCCAAGGCGCCCACAATTAACCGGACAAACAACCCCAGAAATGTTTATGTAATTCGGAAAAAATATAGTAAGAGCTTGGGGTCTTTTGAAGAGCATTTATTTTGCAAAAACTTCAGAGGAATACCCTTTCACACGTCGTATATAATATAAATATAAATACCAATGTATTAAATGTGTAATTCAGACAAAGAAACACCCCTACCGGCAGTTATATATGCACAACACGCTCACTTACACCTACCACACACGAAAGAAATAATAATTTCGGAATTATTAAAAACGAAATGGTTTACTTACATAAAATGTACATTTTCATCCGCTGTGTATTAGTTCCGATCTTATTTCCAAATTAAAAACCCGAACGAGATAAAGATATTGCGATTGTGTACTACCAGAAAAAGTAGCCAAAAATATATACATATATACACACACGGAACAAAAAATACATATGTAGATCTAGTAAATATTATACCAAAGTAAGAGACAAATATAACAACTTAAGATAGATTCTGTTTGAATTGTCAAAAGCGTTTATGTTGCAGTCAAAATTTGCTGTTTGCATGTATTGTAGTTGTTGCAAAGCCAAACGAAAAAATTAACAAAGAAAAAGAAACCGAAAATGTAGAAAATTAATTGAACGAAACTAAGGCAAGGATGCAAAGAAAGAATGTAATTTCCCATTTGAATTGAATTTAAACTTAAATATGTGCTCTAAAGATCGAAAACGGAGAAGCGTTTACACTGTGCTATTAACGAATCGAAAACATTTAGTTAACTCATACAAGGTAACTGTACTAAATTATGTACAATATTTAACCAACGCCTACGACTATGTATTTAGAGAATTGATCGAGTTTTATGAATGTGATAAGCGGTTACATTTTATTACACGAACGCGAGAAAAAGCGAATGCCAACTACCCTTTATCTCCAATACTTTCGCCTTTGCCAACACTGTCTTATTACCATTTCTCCCCAAGGGCACGAGTTGAAGGTTGGATGGAGGAAAACGATTGCAAAGCTTTGTATGATATGTAATATAATGTGCCAATCCCAATGTTAACCAAAAACTAAAAAAGAGAAACGAACATTGTCTAACTGAGATCGCAACTAATTTATTTATTCGCTCGTATAATGTATACATTAGATAGAGGCCTAGCCTCTTAGTCGAAAAGCCCTCAAATTTGGCACACTTATAACACACAAAAATTATTGGCGCGGGTAAAAACTATTCCGGTACATACTTCAAGGACTTGTTCCTTTTTTCCCAAGTTGTTGTTTCAATAATTGAAGGTACTACATCTACTACGAATATAATTCATACATTGGCTTCTGAAGAGCACTATTAGTGAAGGTTTTTTTCAAAGGCAAGTGGACTTTTCCCTAAAACCAAAGAAAGCGTATAACGAAAACGAACAACATTGTTGCCATATAAAACCAAACTGAATCACTCGAGGTCAATTTAAGAAACTTTACCCCGCCAATTGACGGATTCTCTACACTTAGTAATGTGTCAATTTTTTTGTTTATTTTATATATATATATATATATATTTTTTTTTTTTTTTTTTTTTTTTGTTATTTTGTAATCTTAATAAGTTGTAGTCTTTAATGAAGCGCTAGAGCAAAAATGTTACAGGATATGCACGATGGTGTAACCCATACACTTGGGGCCACCCTGTTGTAGTTTGTACTTCTGTGAGAGCAAAAACACAGATTATTATTATGAATAGCGATAGCAAGCGAGGCAGATAACTCGCGGATGTATCTACTATCTACGTATTTATTGATTATGTTTTTGCGAACAAACAAACAATGTGAAATGAATAGTTTAAAGAGGTCGCGAGACCAAAAGGTTCTTGTCGATGAAATTAACTTATATTAAAAATGCTGCGTATGAACTTATGATTATATACTATGAACTCTATATATTAAACTATTATGATTACCATTATTATCTTTATTATGATTATTATTACGATTGTTCCGATATCGAATAACTTTAATTGCAATAAATCCTATTCCAAAGCGACTCTAGAGATTTTCCCTAGATTTCTCCTTTTAAGTTGGATTTTCAAAACACTTACTCTTATATGTAAGCCATTATTTATGGCCAGCACTAAGCTTACTTTATATTTTAGTTTTAGCCTCATATCACCGCTGTCCCGAGAGATGTGCTATTATTTGAATCCGACAATTCGGCCCCTGCAAAAAATAGTTTAGTTTAGTATCCTATCAAGTTTTAAGATGTTGCGAACTTTCGCGAAAAACCAAATGAGCCCAAATGTTAGAACAGCCTCACACACTAAGCATCATACATATATCCAATCCAATATATACAGATACAGAAACGGATTCTCTATTGCTAAGATTCTAGCCTGATTGCGTTTGTTGATTTAACGGAACAAGCTGAGAACATAAAGCATACTAGTTAATGGACATTTAATAAAAATCAATACGAAAATCCTTTGGGTTGCAACAAAGATTGTAAAAAAACAAAAGATTTAACAACTAAGAAGTTACTGGGTGTTTTGGTGGTTATTGGAAATAAATCTTAAAATGAAATTCGCCTATTTTTGTCTTTTAAAGTTGTTTACTTAACCATTCTCTTTTATAAAAATCAAACAAAGAAGGATGGATAAATATATACAAATTTATATTTCTTTTTTCCGGGGTATGCGATTATGCCATCTTATTCCTGAAAGTATCACTGACGACTGGTGTATCAAAAACAGTATATTAGGAATACTCACAGGGGCGTACATATATGGTTGTGTTAAAAAAAATTCACAATTTTTTTTGCAGCTGTAAAACAATTAAGTTCAAGGACAAATAACAATAAATTGATGTATAAAAATAATCTACTTGATATTTGTCCAAGATCTAGCATGATTTCGTTTTTTAACTTGATATATTCGTTCCCTTTCATTCAGAAATATTTGTATGCGGCTGTACCATCTGGAAGTATCACTAACGATCACTCTTTTCAGAACTGAAATCAATCTTAGATTAATGGATTGATTTGATGATGGATAGGGATATGTTTATACTTATTTTTGCAGCGTTATGCCATCCTTATCTCGAAAGTATTCCCAAGGTTTGTGTAATAATAACAGACTATTAGGAACACTGTCCAGGATATGAATGGTAATAATTTGTAATATTCTTAATATTTGTAAAAAATTTCACAATTTTTCTTGCAGCTCTAAAACCATTAAGCTCAAGAACGAATATCCTGTATTTGATGTAAAAAAGCAATTTACATGATATTTGTTCTTGATCTAGCATGATTTCGTTTTTTAACTTCATACATTCGTTCTTTTTTATTTAAACATATTTTTTATGCCATCTTATTCCTGAAAGTATCACTGACGACTGGTGTATCAAAAACAGTATATTAGGAATACTAGGTTGTGTTAAAAAAAATTCACAATTTTTTTTGCAGCTGTAAAACAATTAAGTTCAAGGACAAATAACAATAAATTGATGTATAAAAATAATCTACTTGATATTTGTCCAAGATCTAGCATGATTTCGTTTTTTAACTTGATATATTCGTTCCCTTTCATTCAGAAATATTTGTATGCGGCTGTACTATCTGGAAGTATCACTAACGATCACTCTTTTCAGAACTGAAATCAATCTTAGATTAATGGATTGATTTGATGATGGATAGGGATATGTTTATACTTATTTTTGCAGCGTTATGCCATCCTTATCTCGAAAGTATTCCCAAGGTTTGTGTAATAATAACAGACTATTAGGAACACTGTCCAGGATATGAATGGTAATAATTTGTAATATTCTTAATATTTGTAAAAAATTTCACAATTTTTCTTGCAGCTCTATAACCATTAAGCTCAAGAACGAATATCCTGTATTTTATGTAAAAAAGCAATTTACATGATATTTGTTCTTGATCTAGCATGATTTCGTTTTTTAACTTCATACATTCGTTCTTTTTTATTTAAACATATTTTTTATGCCATCTTATTCCTGAAAGTATCACTGACGACTGGTGTATCAAAAACAGTATATTAGGAATACTCACAGGGGCGTACATATATGGTTGTGTTAAAAAAAATTCACAATTTTTTTTGCAGCTGTAAAACAATTAAGTTCAAGGACAAATAACAATAAATTGATGTATAAAAATAATCTACTTGATATTTGTCCAAGATCTAGCATGATTTCGTTTTTTAACTTGATATATTCGTTCCCTTTCATTCAGAAATATTTGTATGCGGCTGTACCATCTGGAAGTATCACTAACGATCACTCTTTTCAGAACTGAAATCAATCTTAGATTAATGGATTGATTTGATGATGGATAGGGATATGTTTATACTTATTTTTGCAGCGTTATGCCATCCTTATCTCGAAAGTATTCCCAAGGTTTGTGTAATAATAACAGACTATTAGGAACACTGTCCAGGATATGAATGGTAATAATTTGTAATATTCTTAATATTTGTAAAAAATTTCACAATTTTTCTTGCAGCTCTATAACCATTAAGCTCAAGAACGAATATCCTGTATTTTATGTAAAAAAGCAATTTACATGATATTTGTTCTTGATCTAGCATGATTTCGTTTTTTAACTTCATACATTCGTTCTTTTTTATTTAAACATATTTTTTAGGCACCTTTAACTGACTTTAGGAAAATAAAAACTTGTTAAAAGTTGACTATATAAAATCTATGAATTCTGCTATGCGTATTTTATAATTCCCACTCGTATTATAATAATCTTCACAATTTTGGTTGCAGCACTAAAACCATTTGGTTCATGGAAAAAAAACACAGTGATTGATGTATAAAAACAATCAATAAGAAATTTTTTCCAAGGACCAGCATGGCTTTATTTTTATACCACAAAGATTTGTTTGTCATACTTGACCAACGCGTGGTTATATATTGTTGATTGATTAAGTAAAAAAAAAATAATAATTATCAAATGTTAATGATTGCGATTAACAACACTTTTTTACTTTTAGAAAGTCCTATTAGATTTAAGAGATGGTCAATATGTACATGTCAGTTTATTGTGTAGTTTAGCGAAACCTTTTTTTCTCATATTGTTAGGCAACTAATAAACGAATTTAGGGAAATAAAAACTCGTTCGGAATGGGCACCGAAAAATTAATGAATATTACTAATAATTCATCGATGCGACGACACATGATGTAATGTTTAAAACCTTAGAGGAAACTAGTTTTCGTAATCAAACTAGATTCCTTTAAAGCCAAAGCAAGAGATCACATTGGTTTTTAACACAAGGATACAGCGCGCGGAATTATACTATTAATAATTACTCTTCAAGTTACCCAAGTTTCACACCATGGATCGAGTCTCCGCTAACCGCCTACCGATAATCATCGATGTTTCGACCCATCTCTAACCCCAGTCGCATCTGGTCACTCTATCGCTGTGTTGTTATTGTGCCGAAAGCCAATTTACCAATCGAAAGCACAATATAGCGTATATAAATAGTGCCCTCCAGTGAATCCGGTGACCTGCAGTAGGAACCGGGTTAGTCCCATGAGGTTGTGATAAACACATACTTAACGTTTGCGCCGGTGAGCAAGATGTGGAAACTGCTGCAGCGTTCGGGGAATGCAGTTTCTGTATTTCCCAGACGGAGGTATTCACCTGACCTTTCGGATGCAGTGCGCCTATCTAGTAGCCAGATGGATTCGGCTGATGAACGGGTCCTGCGGAAGCGGAAGTTTCAGCCGCAACAGGCGGCGGATCTCAGCGAGGAACTGGCCGGTCAGCTGCCCGTCAAATCCCGGGTGGTCATCTGTGGCGGCGGCATCACCGGCGCCTCGGTGGCCTATCACCTCGGACTGAGGGGATGGGGTGGCGAAACGCTGCTCGTGGAGCAGGATCGCGTCGGTGGCGAGCTGCCCTGGACCGCCTGCGGATTGGCGGGTCGCTTCGAACCTAGCTACACGGAACTCAAGCTGGCCGAGTACTCCATAGATTTGATCAAGCGACTGGCGGAGAACGGGTTGCCCACGGGATGGCGGCCAGTGGGTAGCTTGAATCTGGCCCGAAGTTGGGACCGCATGACCGCTTTTAATCGCATGAAATCGCAGGCCCTGGCGTGGGGAATGCATTGTGAAATCCTTTCGCCAGAGCAGTGCGCCCAGCACTGTGAACTGCTCTCCTTGGACGGCATCGAAGGTGGCCTTTGGATACCTGAAGACGGGGTCTGTGATCCGCAACTCGTTTGCCAGGCCTACATGACCGAGGCCCAGAGATTGGGAGTCCGCATAGTCGAACACTGTGCCATCAAGAAGATCCACAGCGAGCATGGCAAGGTGAGGAGTGTGGAGACGACCGCTGGCGATGTGGAGTGCGAGTACTTTGTGAACTGCACGGGCTTCTGGGCACGCGAGGTGGGCACTTTGTCCAAGCCGGTGGTTAAAGTGCCGCTCAAGGCGGTGGAGCACCACTATCTGCACACGAAACCCATCGAGGGGCTCAGTCCGGACACGCCCTTCGTCAGGGATTTCGATGGACGCATCTTCTTTCGAGAGTGTGAAGGTCACATTCTCGCAGGCGGCTTCGAGCGCGAGGCGAAGATGGTGTACGAAGATGGAGTGATTCCCCTGTCGCAGACAGCTCGCCAACATCCGCCGGATTGGGATCATTTTCACGAGCTGCTCGATGCCCTGTTGCTGAGGGTTCCCTCCTTTAGAGATGCCACGTTGGATAGGCTCACAAACTCGCTGCAGGTATTCTCTCCCGACTGCAAGTGGATCCTAGGGGAAGCACCTGAAATCCAAAATTACTATGTAGCCGCTGGCAACAAGACAATGGGTGTGTCGGCATCCGGAGGCATTGGACGCGTCCTCACCGATCTAATAACCAAGGGCTCTACTTACCTCGACCTGCACATCCTGGACATCAGCCGGTTTCTGGGGCTGCACAATAACCGAAAGTTCCTGCGAGATCGCTGCAAGGAGGCGCCGGGCAAGCACTTCGAAATCAACTACCCCTTCGAGGAGTTTCAGACCGGTAGGAACCTGCGCATGTCGCCCATCTACCCGCAACTTAAGGAGGCGGGCGCAGTTTTTGGTCAGTCGATGGGCTACGAGCGACCCAACTACTTCGATCCGCAGGACAAGCACGGTACGTTTATGTTTCTAGGTTTTTGATCACATCTATTGTCGATTATTGAGGTGTTCATATGATACAAATGAATGCGCCATTCACAGATAAATACGCTCGAATCGTACATCACAAGTAATTCCTCATCCGCCAGCGAGTTGAATGTTTACAATAACTAGATAATACCTAACGAACTCATGAATGACTGAAAATCATATGTTCGAAAGGTATTACTAAATTACTGCAACATATCATATGCAAAGCAATGAAGTAGATAGTAGAAGCCATTCACATTCACTCACCGAGTTGACGACTCATTCCTTCTTCTCCGGCTTGATTCTATATTTCAGATGAGTTCGGGTTGCCGCGCTTTCGTATTGCCCAAACACGCACCTTTGGAAAGCCGCCGTGGTTCGATCATGTGGCCTCAGAATACCGGGCTTGCAGGGAACGCATTGGCATAGCAGACTACAGCTCCTTCACCAAATACGACTTTTGGTCGAAGGGAAACGAGGTGGTAGACCTACTGCAGTACCTCTGCTCCAACGACGTGGACGTGGCCGTCGGCTCCATCATCCACACGGGCATGCAGAATCCCAATGGGGGCTATGAGAACGACTGCTCCTTGGCACGCCTCTCCGAGCGGCAGTAAGTAGCCTGCCCATCCAGCTCAACATGGCCAGTGAGACGCTCATTCGCTATTTCAGCTACATGATGATTGCACCCACCATTCAGCAAACGCGCTCCATGTGCTGGATTCGCAAACACATGCCCAATCACCTAAGGGCCAAGGTGAACGTTGCAGATGTGACCTCCATGTACACGGCCATCTGCATCCTAGGACCCTACTCCCGTATCCTGCTGTCAGAGCTCACCGACACCGATCTCACGCCCAAAAGCTTTCCCTTCTTTACCTATAAGGTGAGAGATCCCGAGAGTCATGCTTATTAATATTAATTATTTTTAATCTAACCTAATCTTTACCAGGAATTGGATGTGGGATTGGCCGACGGCATCCGAGTGCTAAACATTACCCACACGGGTGAATTGGGCTATGTCCTTTATATTCCCAACGAATACGCCTTGCATGTGTACTCGCGTCTGTATCAGGCGGGCCAAAAGTTCAACATACAGCATGCAGGTGAGTCGCTGAAAAGAGAACTAACTACTCGGCTTCATTACTTGAACTACCTATTTGCCCATTTTAGGTTACTACGCCACCCGCGCCTTGCGCATTGAAAAGTTCTATGCCTTTTGGGGACAGGATCTGGACACCTTTACCACGCCGCTGGAGTGCGGACGCAGCTGGCGCGTCAAGTTCAATGTGGGTTAACAGCCAAAGAATAGTCACTTAATACCGAAAAGTTATATGCCATACATATTGTCTTTGCAGAAACCCATCGACTTTATTGGCCGCAATGCGCTGCTGAAACAGCGCGAGGAGGGCGTTAAGCGAATGTATGTGCAGCTCTTGCTGAACGACCACGATCACGAGGTGGACATGTGGTGCTGGGGCGGCGAGCCCATCTATCGCGACGGTGTCTACGTGGGTATGACCACCACCACCGGCTATGGGTACACGTTCGAGAAGCAGGTCTGCCTGGGCTTCGTGCGAAACTTCGACGACGAGGGACGGGAGCTGCCGGTGACCAATGAGTACGTGCTGTCCGGCCACTACGAGGTGGAGGTGGCCGGCGTGCGCTTCGAGGCCAAGGTCAATCTACACTCGCCGAATCTGCCCACCAAGTTCCCGGATCGGGAACGCGAGGCCTACCAAGCCACACGCGACAAGCCGGACCAGGCGGATCTTCTATCGTATGGCGGTGTGACCACAGTCAAAGGCACCGGAATACCAACGGATGGGCACGGACTGTAGGGATCGACGGAGCTGGCTCCCGACCAATATCATCTGCCATCTGGACATGCCAAGCAATGAAGCACTACGTTCATTTCTGGTTCAACTCGAGAGTCTCAAAAGCAAAGCGATATTATTCAACATATTATACGATAGGGAATCGACCGAATATGAGATAGGCAAATGGCTGATTACAACCAAGAGGTTAGACTGCTTAACTTGGAAGGAACCCAAATGTGGTGGAATGTTGAGTAAGTCAGGTGGGTTTGATGTGGTCAACTGGATATTTGCAAAAGGTTTTTTTGTTCAATTTCAATTTGTTATTTGAGACAATTTTAACAACTTCTGTTAGATAACTATTATAAAATCGTATTCGTTAAAGCATCGAAGCCTAAGTACCAAAATGCCAGATCTGGTTAACTTTCGGGTGATTTTGATTGTTTGTCAAAAGTGGTGTCAATTAAACGTGTATGTACAATAAGCTTCACATGCGATGTATATATAAGATAAAATCTTCCGTGATATTGGAATAATTGAGGTTTTGCACATTGTTAAAAAAATGACACAAAAAGGTTACACATTTTGCTCATGAAGAAAAATAATAAATAATAAATGTGTTAATGAATATATGAGCTAAAAACTAATAGAAAATATTTCTGAGCAGTTTTTTAAGACAGTTTTGATTAATCTTTTTTTTTTACTAACCCAGACGATTGACTTTGTAATTAATGGTGTGCTACTGTGTGAATCACACCTCATATTATAATTATATTGTACTATATTTATACAAATACATTTACTGTTTACAAATGCCTTATAAGATGTTGATCACCCAAAGCTGCCAAAAAGTTGAGCAGCTGTTTGTTGCTCGGGGTGTATTGGTTTTTCGCTGGGTTCTCGGTTTTTGGCCAAGACAGTCAGGCAGGCATGTGCTAATGCCCAGAAAACTCTTGTCCCAAGATTGCAGCACATGTTTTGGGCTTCGGGCTTGGCTTGGTTTGCTTTTGCTTTGCTAGCAAAGTTTGCTTCCCCAAAAATGCAGATTCAGAATTACGGCTACTGGTGGTCGGTGTCTGTTGTTCCAACCCCAAAGCTCCCCACTACCCCCTCCTACTGCACCCTGTCTGTTTGGCCTGGAGTCACTTTTGGCCACGCTTGGCTAACTCTTCTGGCCAAGTTCTCCGCTTCTCTGTTTCTCGGTCTCCATTCTCCATTCCCGCCAGTTGTGTAGGATTACAAACTATCTTTTTGTTAGTAATTAGCTGCACACGATAAACGTGACATTATTATTGTTGCCAGGCAGTTGGGCAAAAGTTTGGCTCTGATCTGAGACTGGAAACCCTACCCCCCTGTCCACTATCGCTCTTGGACCATTTGTTGGATTTGTTGGCCCGGCTTTCTTCGGCTGTGGCCCATTTAAATTTTGCGAGGATGAGGATGTGAATGTAGTAGATGAGGACGAGGAGCTGGGCTCGCCGGGCCGTTTTACAAATGAGCATTTGTTAAATCAAAAATTCAAGTGGCAACGCCGCACTCCAATGGCGCCAGCCATCCAGCTCTTCGTCATCCGCAACCACATCCCAGCCAGAAATGATCAATTTTGAGACCCCCCACCCCACCCTTGGCAGCAAAATGTACTCACCGTCTGTCTGGTGGCTCCTCCTTCGGGTCGTGTAATTTATGCCCATTTATTGTGTGGTCGCTCCTACCGTCTTGCCTTTGCCTGTGGTTTCTGCGGAGAGCAATCACTGAATTTGCATACAAATGTCCCATCTCCATGGCATCCCAGCCCGGCGTGGACTCCTGATTCTGATTCCGATTGAGAATCAGATTTTGATTTCGGTTGCCATCGTCTTCGCAATTCTTGCACCGCGTGTCTAGGGTCAATTTCAATTTGTGGTCTGAAAAATGGAAACCGTAGACATGAGACTCTATTGTGGGCTACACATACATACAAAAAGTTAAAGGAAAAATGGGGCTACGCAGAATATTTCGGCAAATATTATCAATCAAAATTGTGACTGATGACAAATCCGTGGAATAAAATGTATACATGTGCTTCGCTAGAATTCTAGATCTTTCTTTTAAGATTCTGATTAAAAATATTGGCAGAAATATTTCAAAGACAGGATTTCACAATGAGATAATTCGCACAGAAAAGTAGTTGCGTATAAGCACGCGCATTGTTGAAGTTTTGTTTTTTCTTAAAACTACATAAAATGTTATTGTAAAACACAAACTTTAATTTATATAATTCTCGGAATTCTAGTTTACTGGAAATCAGCAAATAAATAAGAATGCTTTGCTTATATTTATAAATTATTTACTATAAAAGACAAACTTTTATTAAATTATAAATCAGTAAAGAAAAAGCGTGGTTTGCTTGTATTTGTAATTTAAACGTCTCACATAACCCAACAATTTATTTTCTGGGAATCCGCGAAGAAAACGATGCATTTGTAGGTTATACTTCAAATCAGCAAAGAAAACGCATGGTTTGCTTGTATTTGAACCTTAAACATCACTTATTCATCATCATTATTTTCTAAGAATCCGCGAAGAAAACGATTGCTTTTGTAGGTTATACTTAGAATCAGCAAAGAAAACGCTTGGTTTGCTTATATTTGTATATAACCCAACTTTTTATACTTCTCGGGGCTTTATTTTCTAGAAATCCACACAAAATTTAATCTATATAATCCTCGGGAATCGAGTCTTCTTTAAAACCACAAAATATATAAATCGCGTTCCTTGCCCACTTACCATATTTTCTTATAGTTATTGCAGACAATTATTATATATGTAACTGATTTTTACCAGACTTACACCTTTTGTCCATGCACAGCTCTTAGCATCATGCGTCCGTACTCCACGAGAGCTCATCAAGAAAAGGAAGAATGCTAGAAGTTCGATAGGGACTTTAAAAGTAGGGACTATCGATTAGTCCACTCCATTAAAAACTGTTATACAAAATATCGATTATCAGAAAGTTCCGATATTAGAAAGCGTAATTCGTTAGCATGATTATTAACCTGATTCTAATAAAAACCTATCATAAAGCCTTAAAGAGATCATTAGTTTCAAAATTGAAGGTGGCTTAAATAAAAAATAAAAGTGACCCTTTCTTAAATATCGGGGAGTTATGTGGTCACCCTAAATTAACATTTGAATTTTAAGGGCTTCTTAATCGGTATTACAGCTTTAGGGAGTTGCCAGCTCAAAATTTGAATATCGTACTGATTTTAACAGTTGTACACATTTTGTAAACAACATTTGGATTTTAGAACATCAAAATGGACATTGCATTTCATTAAGTTTCAAGCGCCAACAGCATGGTGAATACTGGAGATCAAAGAAGGCCCAGCGAAGAGTCAATAATGCTAACCATGCTTTTCCAGTTCCCCCGGTGGCAAGTGCTGTAATTTCACAACTTTATTTAATATTCCTTAATAACACAAAGGAAAGTTTGTGGCCAAGATCAGGATAAAACACACAAGTCAGCTGAAGACGGAATCGAAATCAGTGCAGATTCTCCTGGATTGTCATGGATCTTCATGTGCTTTTGAACAGGTAATATAATCTGTATAGGAGCAGAAAAGGTGCGCTATATTCAAAGTTTAAATGTATAGAGTAAATGTTTCGATGTGGCCTAATACATTATTCGTTGCTCTTTTTGTTATCATTTCAAAATCTGATATCTTGTTCGCTTCATGGCAGTGCCTATGATAAGCAGACCAGTTCTCCATCCAAGTCCCCAACAAAATGCGAACAAAGGACGGTCCACAATCATTTGGGAGCAGGCAGTGCTCATGTCCTCGTGGCCATTGGTTCAGTATTTGCCCATCCGGGGGATGCGGCTGAGGCCCGGAACTCCGAGGTGGGGGCCTCCTCCCCCCGATGTTTGTACAAAATTAACAAATGCCGAAATGCCAGAGACCATGAGCCGGATTAGTTTCGATGGGATAATGATTTCAAATCTCTGGCCAAAAGTAATGCGCCTCATTAGTGGCTAAGCTCCCGGCTCCATGGTTTTCCACCGCCTTCGGCCATGTGGATTCCGTCCGGATTTCTAGTCCGGCAAAAGACAGACTGCGGGATAAAGAGAGAGAGCGCTTTTGTTTGCCTAATTTTCCACGTTGATTTTCTAGCCGCAAAACAAATGAAACGTTCGCTGCATATTAAGCATCTAATTTAATTTGCCAGAGCGCAAAACCAAAAAGGAAACTGAAGCCGGGAAAAAGAAGTGGAAAAGTCAACCCCCGGGACGACCAGTGGGTGGTGGGATATGGGTGGGTGGCTTTGATTTTGGACTGGCTTAAATGCTTCATAATGAAAATCTGTGATATCTTGCGGTACGGCTTTGATTTTTCCCTTCTGTTTGCCGTCACTCAAGTGGTTGATGTTGATTGTTTGTCAATAGAGGACGGGGACTCAGGGATTCGGCGACAAGTCCGTTCCTTTGGGGGAGTGGCATTGGGATTACAACTTTGGAGTGCCGGGCACGTTCCAAGAAGTTATTAGTGACCGTGCCTAAGCCTTTGATTGCCCAGCTCTTATACATACATACCTCTCTCTATATCCCCCCTTTTTCTGTGGCCAAATCCATCCTAATTTGCTCAAGCCATTACATTTAAATGTGCGGATATCTCGGACTCGGATTGGTCCGCCCTGGCCGCAGTATCTTCCTATGGTTGGGTGGCTACGACATGGTGTCTAAGCCACGCCACTGTGCTTTAAATGCTTAACAGTGATTAGATAGGTAAAATATCCATAAAATCAAATGAACTTAGTATTCAAAATAAAAGCTTACAAAACCTCTATTATTCTTTCAGATCTTCGAACAACCTGGAGCACACTGTGTTCACCCAAGTGGGCACCTTCCTTGCCGCGACACCACCACCACCACCCACACCGGCGTGACAAGGCAGGCTTCGCTTTCCGCGCCTTTGCATGCGACAAGTTTGTCACTGTGATTTATGCCTGAGAGGAGAGGGTTACACCACCGAACCGTGGGTGGGGTCGATGAAGAGTCAAAAAAGCGGGTACACACGTCCGTGCCAGTGGAGAACAAGGGGCGGCAGTCAAAAAGACAGACGAGCAGAGGAAGCTGAGCCAGTCGGGCGCTGGCAGGCGTCAACAGGATGCGGAGGACGAAGGAAGGGGTGGATCGGCGTCGGATGGCGACTGGCGGGTGGCGGAGGAGAAAACGGATGAGCAGGCGAGGGAGCGAACGGCGGAGGGTTGCGATTACAGTGTCATTGGCAGCGTCGACGGCGTCACTTTGCGCACTGCCAAGTGCAGCCACCAGAACCGAATCCAATATCCAAATCAGAGCCACACCACCCAGCCAACGAAACGGGGAAAGAAACGACGAGCAGGGCAAGGGCGAATCCACGCCCAACAGCTACAATTGAAAATTTTATTTCATTTTTATGGCTTTTGGAAATTAAATTGTTGTCATCGCATACAAAATTAACCAGAGCAGCGGGATTTGCATAGCCAGCCAAGAGGTGTGACCTCTAACCCCCACCATCCACCCACCATCCACCATCTACCAACTGGCACCCAACAACCACACGACACAGTCACCGATGTTATTGTTATAGCCGCTGTATCTCACCCGCTGGGCCTGCGGTCTTTAACATTTAGCAAAACATTTGATTGCCATCAGGATAATCCCGATGGGATGTCCCAGGACGCGAGGATGTGGGCTGCCAGGAGCTGTTAGATTGCCTGGGAGGAGTATCACATCTCCATAAAGCTCACAAAGCCCGAGGCCTTAAATAAATGTTTATTTTAAGCAATATAGTCAGGCATTAAAATGCAAAACTTAAAGACTGTCAAAGAACTTTAATAAACGGGCTCGAGCCAAAGTCAGGAGTAAATAAGGCCTGGAAAAAGGTAACATAAACTAAACGTATTCATTTGACACCCCTTCCATATAATGGCCATATGGCTATGATGATATCATCCACTGTACAGTCTTTGTTTGCTTTCTTTTCAGCTAGGAGAAGGTACTTCGATGGTCAGCAGCCAAAGTAAAATCTTAGATTTCCAACTTTAAGCTTCCCGGCAGCCGGAGTCAATTTGCAATTAGATGTTATCCAAAAGCAAACGGACACCCAGGATACGGGGATTTGAACAAGGTCCCGCATAAAAAACTAAACACGCAGCAATCAATCGATTAAAAAAGGGCAAAGGAGGAAAAGTTTTGCGCCGGCGGTGGGCGGTGGCACAGACCAGACTAGACGCGGCGGTGGACACCACCTATGGTGTCCAGGTCGAGGTCCTGCCGGAAGGACACCCCAGGGACCCGCAGGCAGCTCAAGGAAGTCGCCTGGCTGGCTTTCGTCTAATGCGCCGCTTATCTTGATATTATTTGGCCATAAAAAAGGACACGGACACATGTTCGAGAAGAAGCACGGATAACACTGGAAGAAATGTTCCACACCTTCCGAATCGGGGCAGTGAATAAAAGGTGTATTTATTTTTGCCCAAACATTTTTATTCGTTGAATTCACGCATTTTGTTTATCCACTTTTTTCAGAGATCCACGCAGTGCTCTTTTGGCTTACTGATTAATATAATATAATATAACGGAGACACCGAGATGTCCTTAAAATCTTTGACATTCTGCACCCATTTTTCGGCTGTAACCCAATCCTCCAGCCAAGTCAGTGTGCTCCTAAGGGCAAGGAAAATTGCAACATTTCACATGTCACAACGAGGGCGATTTCCCTACCCCAAATAAAATGGACCATGTCGAATTCTGCGGGTTCCGTTGATTTCCTCGCCCGAAAAAAAACCCAGCCACGCGCGTTTCAAATCCCTTTAGTTACACTGTTTCAAAATTAAATATTTACATTTTGTATGCGGAGGCGGATGCGGCGGGCATGAGGCCTGAATCTCGATTCACATGTGGGTGTTTTGGCCGGAATGGTGGTATCTAGCAACTGGATACACTGGCCATCTAATCGGTGGTGGCTGCCACTCCGTCAGCTGCCCGTGAGCACTTGTCGTGGACAGAGGCGCAGCTGGTCAAGGGGTAATTTCGTTTCACATGTGTTATATTGTTAAACTGACACGGCAGTAACCTCTACCTCCATTGAATATACTAGTCTTCCATCTAATTCATTAATTTCCTTACAGGACTACCCCACCGAGGGACGCCCCTGGCAGTCGCATATGAGCTCAGATCATCAATTCCCCGTTGGTCGGATGGGGTGGTGGCCACCATGCAGTTTCCGATGCGCGTTTATTTAGTAATTTGTTTGTCTCCCGACTTAGTCACGGTTTATGGTTGACATTTATTTTATGAGCGTGAAAAATATATCACTCGCCAGTGGCAGCCACGCCACCCACCGCGGGATTCCAGGCGGGGTGCAGGCAGGTGGCTGCACCACCCACTCCACCCACTTGCGCCACTTAAGCCAATTTTGATAGCGGCTTATTGATGGTCGAGCGACTGGCGATTTGTGCATTGGTCTCGCTCCAACTTGCTGATTGAATCAGTGCGGAAGTGGGACGAGGACGAGATCGATGGGCAGTTCGTGGTCGTACGTACAATCTGTACTCCTGGTCAGGCGAGTCGGATCTTAATGGCTATGGTAGTTCGAGCACTTGATATATGGGTAAGTTCTCCAGTTGCATTATTGGTTTTTAAATAATGGAATCGTTTTAGAAATGCCGGATCGACAAGATGAGCCGCCAGCGACAGATGAGAGGAAATGTCGTCTGAATTTCTCTACGTTTGGCACTTCCTTTGGCGAGTATTGTTAACCGCTGCTAAGCCCATCAATTATGCCGGGAGGCATCCCATCCTTACAAACTTATTGGCCTATAAACTAATCGCATAATTGCACAAAAGTAATTATCGTTGGGCTGAGCCTCGGCTAGCTCATTGTGCAGCAACTATGCGGCACATCCTACATCCTGCATCCTGAGGCCCCAGTGCTTAGGCCTCATCCCCTGGCGCTCTGATTTTTCCACCTTGCTGGCCAACTATGCGGCTCATCCGCTCCGCTGAACGCTGCCAGAAGGAAGTGCCGTACAGGACCCAAATCGCAGGACGCAGACTGCGGAATGCAGGACTCAGATCGCTGAAAAGCAGTTGAAAAAACACAACGGGCCAAACAACAAAAACAAACACAAGGACATCTCTTTGTTTGCGGAAAGCGAAAGAGAGGCGAAATTAAAATCAAGCTGTTGATAGCAATCACACACTCCTGGCTGCCTGAAATGAATAAGTACACAGCGAAAAATCGCACAATCTTGAGTATTTATTATTAAATCCATGAATTTGTAATAGGTCGAGGTGATGCTGGTGAACACTCCTCAATAAGCGGACACCTTGTTGGATTTTTAAGAAGACCACAATAGTGTGCACCTGCACTTCGCGCAGTGGTCATGTCCTGGCTGTCGTCTCTACAATTCCGATGACGTTGCCAAGAGAGTGGGATGCATGCATCACTAGCCGTCACATGGCCAACTGCTTGGCTTCCTGCTTTCGACCAATCTGCGACTGTCATCCGTCATTCCATTTACTGGATGCTTGCCATTTCTGTGGCTCCCGAATCTCCGCCTCTTCATCTGCATCTCCTCAAAACAAGGCAAAGTAGGGTAAATTGATGTAGTTGGGGTTGACATCCTCAAGTGGCCCAGTGGCATTGTTCGACGATTTGCGTTTGTCGAGCGCGCAGTAATTAAGTTGAAGTTGCACAGCAGATCCCCGATAAGCATAGGGATCAGGATACGGCCACGGTGGTTAGGGATAATCCCCCAGATTAAAAGTATACGGGCTCCGATCTTTTGTGCCTCCTTTGAGCATCAATCGGGCCAATTGGATTGACATTATCGGATCGCAGGAAGAGGATCTGCTTGGAAATAATTGTGACCCACGGTAATTGATTTGCAAGGAATCATCATTTTTAGCTGCCTTATGAAGATATGAATGATTGCGGTGCTCTGACTCCTCTGAATCCTGCTCTAAATAGAACCTTTTATAAGAATTTGGAAACGATCACATAAGAACAGTGCCAAAGCACTGAGATATTCGAAGTCATCAAGATAATCATTGCCTTCTGCCTTTAAGCTACTCATTAAATCCATCTAATGAAGCACGGCCATTAGTGATCGATATTTGCTCCACGAAACGGTAAAGATCAGCAATGAAGATCACTCTATTCTCCCCCTGTTCTCTCGGCCTTTGTGGCCAATTAGCTGCTGCCACAAAATGAAATCATTTCTCACAGCTATTGCTGGCTTTCGACCAAAGTAATTAATTGGGGGGAATTATTTGCCCCGTCCTCTGCCCACTCTCTCTCCGCCGCTCTCCCCTCGGCTGAGTGATTCTCCAAGCGGACAGCCAATCGAAGCAAGAGTCGCTTTCCGCAAGAGTGCCAGAAGACTGGGGAATCGGCGAAAGACTGGGCCCGAAGACTGCTCTTGAGGGCTAAACGCGACTGCAACCGAGAGAAGCGCATACTTTCCAAGGCAATTATCGAATGCCAGCGTGTCAGCCTCGACTCCCGATTCTTCGGCTACCCTGCAAGCCCCGATTGCACCGCACCTACCGATTCTGCAGTCTTCGTAGATTCTACCACTTGAGAGTCGCCAGGGCGTCGCCGGTTGGGAGAAGCGGGACTTTCGGCCGTCTGCAGTTTCAGTTTCCCTGACGCCAACAACGCCTCATCGTGTTTGTTTGGCCGCCAGAGCCGTCAGAGCCGCCACCGCAGCGACGCCAGCACCACCAGCACCACTACCACCACGCAGTGCCTGCCGCTCCGAGCAACAGTGATGATCATTTGGCTTTCGGTATCATAAGCTAAATCATAATTCGAAGAAAAATCAAGCTATGATCACAAGTATTATTCCTAATCGTATAAACTGCTGGAACATTCCTCTTATTTTGTAAGGGAAATCGCAGTTTATTTTATCGAATATTTTCTTGCTAATTTTCAGATGGAACCATGTCATCATCTCTGGCTGGCTAAATGGCTCTACGCAACTGCAACTCTTTCGTTGCCCCAAATTGGCCTTGAGGCAATGATTGGCTGCCGCTGCTGCCCAGATGCCGGCACAACCCTCCTCCCCCGATGGACCACCCCCTGGGCCACCACAAAGTTCCCAGTCCCCCCTTTTTGCGTTTCTTTCGCACTGATCTCAGCTGTCGTCGCTTGTTAGTGCGCACGCGTGTCTTTCTCTCTCTAAGAAGCAGACAGCGCGTGTGTTCCCCTCTCCATCGCACTCAACGCCCGCCCAGTCACGTCCTCTCACTCACTCCGCCAACTCTCCCACTCGCACCCATCACGATCGTGAGGCGTTGATGGCGATGGCGCTGAAGCTGGCGCGCATGTGCAACGCAGCCACAAAATCGCAATTGCCGGGACCAAAAACCAAAATGAAAAAAGTACGGAAAAAAGGAGCAACCAAAAGCTTGAGCTGGCACAACGTTGTAAGACATAGTTTGTTGCCAGAGCCCCTCCCCCCACCTCCGCACCGCTGTGCCCCTGTGCTTGTGTGTGCGGGACCTCCCGCAGATAATTGCCCATCATCTCATCAAGTTCCGCCCAGCTATTTAACAACCGAGGAGCAGGAGCTGCAGGAGGAGGTTCGGGGCCCCGAGAGCAATGAAACCCACAAAACAAGACACCAAAATGATGAACGCGACCACGCAAAGTAGAAGTAGCTGCCCGATCTGGGAGTCGAGGAAGGAGTCTGGCTCCAGACCATACAATCCCGAGGGCCGCTACGTGAGTTTTATCCTAGCCACATAAGAAATATGCCTATTATTTCATTACAGTGAATATTCCTTTTCCCGTAATAAATGTAACTCATTTTCTTTAATATTTTAATATTTATTGAATTACATAATTGAATTAAATTACATAGTTATACTTCGTTTGTTTTATGATTATGTATATTTTTATAAAAATCTAATCATACTCTATCTTACAGGTTCAGGAACTTCTCGAGCGCCCTTGGGCTGGCGCCACCAACATTGAGCAGCAGCTGGGGGCGGCGGCTGCAGATCGGCTCCAAATCGCAGCAGTCCAGGTTGCAGCTCCACTCCAACCACAGCCATCAATAGCACCACCGACGACGAAAAAGCAGGAGGAGACCAAGAAGATCCAAGCATGTTAATCGAGTCATATCGATTTTGGCGTGGTTCGTGTCTCGGACGTTTTGCCCAACCGCCGTCCTTCGCCCCCCAAAAAGGGGGAGGGGCCGATCCCATCAGCGAACTCGTAACTAAATTGAATCCAATTGCATACGGGTCGGGCCAAATAACTGTGAGACATAATGAATGAGTGTTGGCCAAATTGCAACTTGGCTTGCCAGCCGGGCAGTTAAGGGTTAATGGATGGGCACCAAGGGATTGTTTGCAGGGGGGTTCAGGGGGTGGTGCTGCTCTGCATCTTCCAGTTTACGGCCCAGCCACTAATATCTCAATTGGCCAGCGGAAGGTTCGATTAACTGCACCATTGGGCCACCCACCTGGGGCATCTGCGCTTGGACACCTGCATGAATGCATCCATAGGCGAAATGAAGCATTCTTTCTAAAAGAGTGTACAGTATTTTTACTGCACAGCTTATATGAATGTAAGTAGGTAGAATAACATTATGTTAATGAACAGCTCTTAATGAGTACACTAATGGTGGTGTGCTGTTAAATCACTTTTCAGTATTTATTTTGGTCCACACATAAACAATGACACCGGGCCTTGTATATGTGTGCTTAAGAAATGTTAAAACGTACAGAAGCCAAATAGCCGTTTACAACTTAGTATTATTGCAGCAATATATACAATTATACATTTACTATTAATTAATAGAACTCAGTAATTAAGTCATAGTAAGATATTAATTTTTAAAAAGGAATTCAATGCAAAGTAATATATACATTATTATTAATAACAAAAGGTAATAACAGAAATATATAATGTATGTATATTTTGTTAGTTTAGAGAACACTAGACTACTGTACAGTTCTGTTAAGCTAGAAATTATCTGATTTCCCAAATCCTCTTTTTCCTGGTCTCGATTCCAACTCCTGCACGAAAGTAAATCATCGTAATGTTAATAAATGTTCTTATTCGTTTAGTTTTGTATCCTATTGTGGTCAAGTAATTATGAAAAAACTTACTAAATAACAAAATGTACCGTTTTCCCAATTCTCCGTCAAAAACAATCCGATTTTTAGGCAGAACATTGTAAATATCGGCCCAAATATGGATTGTCATACCTCGTTAAGCTCGTATTTTAATTCCCAATCGATTGGCATTCAAATTTGGAAACTTTAATTTTTTGCCAATTTTTTCAAAAATGAGAAAATTCACTAAAAAATTTATTTTTGAAAATCCATTTAAAAGTAATAAGGGTAGTTAGCTTTGGTAATTAGCTTCACAAAACAGTTTGCTGTTCAGCTTTATGACCATTTTTAGCCAAGTTGTGATGAAGGAAGTGTTAGTAAATATCGAATTTCTTAGTAATTCACTTTTCTTAATTTTCCGTCATGACCCTATATAAAATTGTGGAAATTTACTCCGCCGAATCCGCCACCCCCTTCGAGGACGCCTACGTTATGCAGGATTTAGAGGACATTCTGATTCTCCATCATCAACGACGAGGTTCTTCACGACAAGGACGACGAGGACGAAGAGGACGACGAGGACGGCAAGGATTGTGGCTAGCGAATAACTGACCCCAGTGATTGTAGCATAGCGCGTATAAGAAAAATAAAAAATACATGAATTTTCAATTGGAAATAAACTTTTATTGGGAAAATTGGGTGAAGTTTCTATTTTAGCCGGAATTTGATTTTCAGTGGCCACCTGCTACCGATTATGGTCGCCTGGTACTATAAATCCATAAGTTTGCCAAAAACATTGCATTTGTAGGCAAATTTGATGATTTTTCAATTAAAATTAGCAGGCGAACAGGAATCCCAGAAGGTGACCAACGATCAGTTGGTTTTCAGTATACACCTGTTACTGATTATGATCACTTGGTACCAAAAATCCAAAAACCTAACAAATTCGGCACAAAATCGCGCATTTTGTAATGCAAATTGTTTGATTTTTCGGTTTAAATTACCAGGCGAACAGGAATCCCAGAAGGTGACCAACGATCAGTTGGTTTTCAGTATACACCTGTTACTGATTATGATCACTTGGTACCAAAAATCCAAAAACCTAACAAATTCGGCACAAAATCGCGCATTTTGTAATGCAAATTGTTTGATTTTTCGGTTTAAATTACCAGGCGAACAGGAATCCCAGAAGGTGACCAACGATCAGTTGGGTTTCAGTATACACCTGTTACTGATTATGATCACTTGGTACCAAAAATCCAAAAACCTAACAAATTCGGCACAAAATCGCGCATTTTGTAATGCAAATTGTTTGATTTTTCGGTTTAAATTACCAGGCGAACAGGAATCCCAGAAGGTGACCAACGATCAGTTGGTTTTCAGTATACACCTGTTACTGATTATGATCACTTGGTACCAAAAATCCAAAAACCTAACAAATTCGGCACAAAATCGCGCATTTTGTAATGCAAATTGTTTGATTTTTCGGTTTAAATTACCAGGCGAACAGGAATCCCAGAAGGTGACCAACGATCAGTTGGTTTTCAGTATACACCTGTTACTGATTATGATCACTTGGTACCAAAAATCCAAAAACCTAACAAATTCGGCACAAAATCGCGCATTTTGTAATGCAAATTGTTTGATTTTTCGGTTTAAATTACCAGGTGAACAGGAATCCCAGAAGGTGACCAACGATCAGTTGGTTTTCAGTATACACCTGTTACTGATTATGATCACTTGGTACCAAAAATCCAAAAATCTAACAAATTCGGCACAAAATCGCGCATTTTGTAATGCAAATTGTTTGATTTTTTGGTTTAAATTACCGGGTGAACAGGAATTCCAGAAGGTGACCAGTATAATCGCGTGGTACCAAAAATTTAAATTTTGTAGTCAAAAATGAGAGTTATTCCGCCCACCTTTGCCATTGTGGATCTATTTTTTTTTGTCAGTTCATTTATTGCTGCTCCATTTTTAGTAGCTGACAAGACAAATAGGCCCAAGGCACTAGCTAGCCCGAAAAACTTCTAATTGGAGGCAAACATGTGCTGGCCGATGGCCGCTTGCCGAAAGGGGATGCCGTTTTGGTCCAGTGTTCCAGGATGTCGGGATGTCCAGATTGTCCTCGAGGATATCGCCACCTACCGGGCGGCCTGCGATAAGGGTTCTTTTCTGTGCATTAGGGAAGGGGCGCCTGCCCAAGTTTCAGGCATGTCATGTTTGTCATGTTGCTGTGACTCCACCTCTTAATGTCCTCCCTTGATTCAGTCCTTCGTCCTGTTGTGTCTTTCACTTGATTTTCACTGCTGTTGTTTGCTCCCTCAAAACTCTGTGTCGCTGCCTAATGGGCGCACTTGTCCGAATTGTGGGCGGGTTTTAAGAGATGTGGGTCTTAGAGGGGGATGGCTGGGGTGACTGGGTGGTGTTGGAGACATCTTGTGCTGCCTCGTCTTCGTGGAGCAGCACTTGACCTGGATCTTTTATTTTTTCGACTACGATGATGCTGCAACTTGAACGGATGCTTTGGCTATGTGTGGCACAAAGCTAATTGCCTCGCTGTCGGGTGAATATTTGGCTCTGGCTCTGGCTCTGCACGAACCACTCAACCACGTGAATCATCGCCCCTGCAAAGCCCGCCCACGAGAATGCACCTGATTTTGTCACACATTTGAGCTAAGGCTCTCAAAATGTTTTCCACTTCGTTGGCCGCCTCTGCAGATCTCAAACCTTCTCGAATAACAAAGATAAGCAGTCCGCTCTTATCCGAATATTGGAGTTAAAACGAAAATAATAGAATAAAAAGCTTAACAAACATTGTTTAAATTTAAATGTTCTTTATTAAGCACGTATTTTTTATACAGAATATAAAGTAGGATTAAACAGATATTAATTGTTTGATGAAAACCCCAGACCACTGAAACAGTCACAATAATAATAATAACCGCTCACCCTATATAATAAATTGCCAAAAATGTGGCATAACCAAAACCAGAAATATGCCGACATTTTTGTTTTTTTCATCTTTTTTTTGTTAAGGTACGGATGGTTAGGAGACCCAAAGCGAATGATCCCCGAGACCACCGCCTAGGTTGTAGGTCCTTACCGCCCACCCCGCCCCTTCGCCGATTGTGGCTGTGGCGGCTTTTTGATTTACTGATGTTGCCACACGACACAGAACGAAAATGTTAGTGCTAAAATGACGTAAAAAAACTTATAAACGCATTTACTATCCTGGTGTTAATAGATACGTTTTAAAAAGCTAACAATATCAACAGAGTTAGTTTTCACGAGTCTGCATAGCAATCCCTGTCTTAGAAATGTGCTACACTTATGAATTTATTGCTTTTTTTGCAGTGCCTTAAAGCAACATGAGGATGAAGGCGGCAAGTGCCGCCATACACACAATAATAGCCCAGATATATGGTACGAGTAAATATATCCCCACTGGCATGAAGGATGACGCCAATTGGCCTGCGTTGCTTAGCGCCAACGAAAGGCGCTGCGGCCAACACACAGTCGGCAGCAGAAAGAGACGGCATGTGGAACTGCGAAAGAGACGGGGCGACACATTGGGGCAACAAGGCATTTTTTTTGTTCGCTTGGCCAGAAGCTTGGTGGCGCCTCAAGTAGCCGGGTATGAAAAAAATACAAAAAACAAGGAGAAAAACAAATAAAATAAAAACCGAACGGCCAAAAGGACTGCGGAGCGCATAACTTCACTGAGGCGGCGGCACCGGCTTCTGATCAAACGTTTATAAGCAACGTCTTCAATGCCCAGCAACAACATCGGTACAACATCGGCAACAAAAGCAACTGCAGCAGCCAGCCAGTTCCAGAGCTTTAAGACAAAAGCGCGTTGGCAGCCAGCGAGCTACATCAAAACGAGGGATGTGAAAGGGGGATTTTATGGTGGGTTTTCAGGTGCTGCAACTACCAAGGGGCTGGGGGAGGTGGTTTTCACACAGAAAGAAAAGTTACGAAGACCCATTTGATTCGAACGCCAATTAGCTGAGGTACATTGGCTAATACGTCGGGCACTAAAGGAATTTCGAGAGGGTTTTTAGTGCATATAAAATTAATCACTACAATTCCCAGGATCACTTTGCCGAAGTTTTAACTATTTTAGAACTAAACTTTTAAGATTTCGAAAGGGTTTTCAGAAAAAGACGAATTACCTAAGGTCTCGTGCAATCCTTGGGTCGTGTTCTTTTCGTGTCCTTTGGTATTTAAGTGTGCACTCGTTCGTTCGTTTTTTTTCGGATTGGATCGTCTTTATTTTGAGACAACGACGCCGGCAAAGCTGCCCCCTGCTTTGGGTTTTTGGAACCCTCCTCCTCTTGTGTCCAGCGACATCTTCGGCAAAGTTATTCAAGTGGCGCCAGTCAAACATTTTTTTGCGCAAGAACAACAACAACTACAGCAACACCAGCAGCAGCAGCAAAATGCTGCAAGTAACCCACTACAACAACTACTACATTTGGGCCTTCAAGACAACAATGAATGGCGCTCCACACACACGCACTCACAGGAAAAGGAAGCAAGAACTAGGGAGGCAAGCCACTGACCAGCGAGATTAGTGCTTCTCAAACTGTCTCGAAATTAAATCAAAACTTACCCTTTTATGTGAAAGAGATCTCTTGGGTATTGCAAAAATAGTAGTTTAAAATATAATATAAACGCTTTATTCTATTTTATGTTTACTTAAATTAGTATTTAACAAATAAACACAAGGATTTGTCACTAAACCAAGGATAATACCGACGATTACAACTGTTACTACTATCGCCATACGCTTGGTATAATTCCTTTTATTTCTCCTTGAAAAACTTTTGAATTGCAGATTACTGCTTACCCTAATTCAGTTTACAAATAATTCGAAAAAAAAGTGGCATATATTTGTATTCAGAGCAGTTGCTTCATCCGTTGTTGGGTGCAAATTAAATTTCCCATCTGACGGTTCGAGGGGTTGGGAGTTTTTTGGTGTTTTGGCTTTCGGGGGTGAAAGTCATCGACAGATTAGCCGACAATTTGGTGTCACTTTGCCCGAGGACACTCGAGGACACGCAGGAAGAAGGACGAAGGACGTAGGACGAAGTACGCTGCTGCTGACATCGAGACATCTCGATGTCCTTGTCGTCTGCATCGGATGTTTCAATTCGCAAGTTGCGCTTCCTTCCGATCACGTGACCAAAACGCCAACGGCGGCCGTTCACTTCCGCCAGGCCGATAGCTTCCGTCCGCTCGCAGCAACAACAATCGGAGACTCCAATTCCCCAGTCATCCATCCTTCCAAGCATCCGTTTGTCCGGCTCTCCATCTAAGCGGTTGTACGCAGACACACGGTCAGAAAAGCGTTGGTCCTGCAAGTAAAGGTTTAAAACAATTAGGACTTCCAATGAAGATATTAATTATATAGTTTATAAGCAGCTCTTAGTTTAAGCCTTAGTTTAGGTCTATGTATATGTTACGTTTATTTTTTTATAGTATTTAATAAAGTGAATCGAAAACAAATCGGAGAAATGTCCTTTCTTATGGCTGATGGGCTGTCCAAAGATATTTTCTCTCAGTGCGCTAGTATTTCCCTTTCCAATCGACCCGCGTGACAATTACTCATGAATACATTTTGCGCCTGATAAAAGTGAACGCTTTATGTTCCAGGGGCGGGGGCTTTTGATTCGGAGGGGGTGCGTTTAGAGGGCAGCGGACAGCCGTTTGCGTTTTATTTATGGTTTTATTTGCGGCATCACAAAAGCCTGCCACGAGCCTGGAGGTCTCGAGGACTTTCAACTAGGATGAAAGTGGCAGTGGGAGTGGAAGTAGGAATGGGAACGAGGATGAGCATCGAGACAGCGAGGACATTGTACCCCAGAGCGTCATATGTTTGTAACCCTGGATATCTGCGGCCAAATCTTCCAACCCCCAACCACTCGCTGCATCTGTAGCACTATCTTTCTATTCGCGACTATAGCTGTGTGCGCCCCATAACCATAAATTTATTTATTAAGTTTTTATCGCAAGCGTCGCGCAATGGAGAAGAATTCTCAAAAAAAAAAAAAAAAGAAACAGAAACACATTTGGGTATTTATTTTGAGTGGGGGTGGCGCGGGTCTGACAGTTGGCTATTAACTAGTTGTTGTTGATTTGATTTTATCGAATCAGTAATGTGTTTTGGCCCTTTGTGTGCTACGATTCAAGGGCAATTGCTTAACCACAAGTTAATTGTTAAGCTAAACCTTTAAGAGGTTTCAAAATCACAGCTTTTAGAAAACCAAATTCTCTAAAATACTTTTGAAGCGTGTTGTTACATTCAAAAATGCTTTTTCAAAGACATAATAATGTGTTTAAGGTTATGACAAATCCCATTTTTGTAGATTTTTGTTTGGTATTGTTTGTAATGTCCTTAAATTGTCGCCTACCCTATAGGCAATTGAGTAGTTTTCCTAATTTACAAAGTGCTGCGATCGTGGGTCCTTCTTAACGGCCTGTTTAATGGCACGGAAATGAAAATGAAAGTCGTTCAGCGATTTCGCTCACACTCTTCCCACACACTACCCCTCCCTTTTGCTCCGTGGGAAGGAACGAGACAGACATTTGTTTTAATTAACAAAAATTAAACGACGGACGCCTACGCACTAAAGTCCACAATGCATGGCACAAGTTCTCTGTCTCTCTCTCCCTTTCTCTCTCTACCACATAGCCATCTCTTTCTTAGGATAATATTTGTTATTCTTCAGTTTAAAATTCTTGAATTCTTTTCAGATGGCTCGCGGCAGCTGTACGCGGGTGCTTGTTGTCCGTATGTAAATTAACTTAAATACCCTAGAAATTAATTAGCAGCGATTGAGATCGCTTGATAATGACAACACAACAACACACGGAACACCGAGCCACCGAACCACCGACCACCGACTGTTCCGAATGGTTTTTCAGTGGTTCCGTCCGGCCTTAACCCTTTTTCTTTATTTTTCTTCTCTTCTTGTTTTTTTCTTTTTTTTTGGAGAACGTCGTCGCTGTGGCGGCGACAGTAATAATGATGCGTTTATCCAAAACGAGCATCAGATAAGCGCCAGCCACAGGCGATCGACAAGTTTGATAAGGCGCTGCCTGATAAGAGCGAGACGGCTGTAGAGCGCTACACTCGCAAAAACAAATTAATATAGTTAATAATCTTATGGCAGAGGACAGTTATTATAACACAGACTGTTTCCCTGTTTATCCATTATAGACTATACTGTTGAATATGCTTTATAGCTAAGCTTTACCTCCCTCCTTATTTGTTTTCTTTTTGTTTAAACACATTTAGGCCAGTCATTTTTTGCAATGCATCAGGAGCGGGAAGCGTGTGTGCCCATCATTCAAATGCCAATTAAAGGCGCCGGCTTACACAGAACCTGAGAACGGTCGATCGAACTGGAACCGGAGGAACCAAGCCCAAACCAAACCAAACTAACCCAAACCAACCGATCCGATCCGAAGAGAACGGATCCCATCGAAAGGAACGGATCCCGAAAGGCTGAGAGGCAATCAGCTGTCATTTGGAGGCAAACAAAGTGGACATGACCAGCGCCCGTTTCCCTTCACCTCCTGCGCTCCACGGAAATTGGCGCTCAAGGGTTTTCAGCCTGACACCGAACTAAATACCCTGCGGCGATCGAAAAAACAGGTTAATGAGGAATAATCACCCACCCAAAATTAAGGGATTTCGGTATAATTGGGGGATCTCTTCTTGGTTAGCTGGTCAAGGCAGATGTGCTCAAAAATAAAAGGGTTAGCATATGATTATGATGTGTGTGTATATGTGTGGCTCAAAGGGAGCATTCCGGGTGTTTAGAAGACGTGTTAGAACTAAACATAATACTGAATTAAGAGTTATATGGTACATATTATTATTAAAAGCTCACATACTTGGAATCGGTGTGTGCTGTTCGATCTGATCGCTTCCGAAAATGAGGCAAAAACAAATGACGACGGAATGAAATGAGATCGACAATGGGCCTAAGACCGGGTCCAAAGCCAGGAGATGAGGCCAAAACCGAAGCCCAAACCGAAACCAAAAGCCAGACCATAAGCAAGACTGACACTGACTGGACTGGGCCTGCTTCACCATTGTGATTGCGATTGTGTTGGGCCCGGCTCAACAGCGGCGCTTGGATTCGCAACTTGGCGCTGAAGTTGCCGTCGCGGTGAAGGAGCATCTGGAGCAACGGGAGCAACGGGAGGATCGGAGGAGGATCTGGCGGAGGACCCGCCGAATGGCCATTCATCGATCAAGCTGCAAGCGCCACGACGAGAAAGACGAAACGTGAGGCACCAGAAGCTGCGGGTTCAGACATAAAATAAAAAAAATAACAGACGAAACTGCTTGGAAAAAAAAACAATCGGCAGGCTGAGATCTTGCCTCCGACTCCATTTGAATACTCCCGAACTCGCACTGGCATTCGCAGTGCTATTTTTATTGCAAACTCTGCACTGAGCCAAATTTCTTTGGGTTGTGTTGGTCAGTAAATAAGCTATAAATCAGAAAGAAAGTATTTCAAGCTGCCTGTTTTGCATCTTGAATTCCAAACTTAAACACGCTTAATGGTTATGCATTTTGTTGATACGACTAGGTGCCTGTTTTTGTGCAGTGTACCCCCTTGTTGACCTGTCAGTGTCGCTGTTGCTGTCGCTGTCGCCAAAAAA
Organism: Drosophila sechellia; assembly: GCF_004382195.2. Taxonomy (NCBI): domain Eukaryota; kingdom Metazoa; phylum Arthropoda; class Insecta; order Diptera; family Drosophilidae; genus Drosophila; species Drosophila sechellia. The sequence goes on from NC_045954.1 coordinate 4,163,037, forward strand.
AGAGTCTTCATCGCAGCCCCAATCGGAGGGCGCATTGTATTGGCGACTGCGGATCGGGAATCGGGGATATCTGTATATATCAGGGATATAGGATAGGCAACAGGGACTCGGCCAATTCCAGATGCTGTGAGCTGGAAAACGGCGGATCAACAGATCGGGATCGCAGCGCCGGGACTTTGTCTTTGATCGACTTGAGCACTGAGCGACTGAAGGACTGAGCGACGGTTTGAATCTGAAGCTGGAGCTGAAGCTGAAGCTGACATCGTCTGGGAGATACCGTTGTATCGTTGCATCCCCCGGATCTGCATCTGCATCTGGCTCGAAAACCGAAGTTGTATATGAAACCGAAACTGAACGTTGCCGCTCAAGTTTTTCGTTCTTTTTTTTCGTACTCTTGGCAATTGATTCGCAATTCCGTGGGGCGCATTGATTTTGATCGACCACGATAGGCGCGCCATTCGGTCGCTCGTCGGCGCCTTTCCCCTTCGTTTCCTCTGCGTGTATAACCCCTCCTAAATGCCCCCCTCTGATTTTTTTCCATTACTTTTAGGGGGGCAGACGCAAATTTTATTGACAGCGCCTGTTGGCAGCCAAGGATCGAGAATCGAGAAACGAGGATCGGGAATCGGGAATCGAAAATCAGAGCCACTGAGCCGCTGATGATTTGGCACTCGTGTGAATAAGCGCTCAACGAGTGCACTCACACCGGAGTAAAGTGAATAATAAGCTCACACAGGAGAAAAAGTGAATATGGCGAAGCCTAATGAAATCCCAACTAGTTACTTTTGATTTAAGGATAAGAATAATAATGATTCATTCATTTCATTCTAAATCCGTTTAGGATGCTGACCTGAGGCCCAAATTCCCAGTTTCCTTTCATTATGCCTGTCAAATTGCGAAAAAAAGAGGCGGCAGGGAATGCAGGGGTATTCCAGGGAACGTTGGGTTCCGATCTGGGTTGAGAACAGACAACGAACAAAAAAATGACAATTTGACGGCCCATTTCACTTGCAGTGTGGCATCACTACAAAGCGCCCCACGCTAATTGCGGCAATTAAGTGCACAAAAATCTAACGACAAAAATGCAAAAGGGGAATCGGAATGATATAATTTTAACGAGGGGGGCTACAAACGTTTTTGGGGGCTGCGATCAATCTACCTGCTACCTGCCTTTTGTTGTCCGGAATTCGGCGCTAAATGCTCTGCGCCCAGTTGCCATCGCCCTTTGAAGTTAAATAGCGCCGAGCGGCTCGGATCCTGCAACTATATAGATAATGGTCGAGGGGTACGGGCGTGTCTGGGCTTCGCAGATCGCCAGATCGGTCCAGATCCAAATGACATGCAACAGGCGGAAAAAAAGCACACAAAAAACTAAGAGAACGTCGCCGTTCTGACAACATGTCAACAGCAGTTTGATGAGTACTGGGATCTAATAATTAAATGACGAACTTTGATTACTCTGCCAAGATATTAAAGCTTCCTATTTATAAAAGATTTAGCTGCGTTTAAAGATATAACTATAATAATTTATATACTGCATGTTTTGGGTAAAATATATGTTGTTTATGCTTACCAAAATGTGGGGGATTCTTTATTTATCGAAGGGTATGGAGACAACAATTAGATAGACGCCAGGTTAGGTCGCCTGGAAGTGGTCAGGATCGGAGCCTTCTGCTTTCCACTGTCGCCAGGCTCCCCTCGCCATCAGTTTTTGGTGCCTTTTTTATTTAGCTCCCGAACTCCTACACTCTTGCTTATCTGTATGCCGGCAGGAAATTTGCGCCGCTTTGATATGATCGCCGACAATGACAACGGCAACAGCAGCCAAGGCAGCATCTACACAGAGAAAAAATAAATAATATATTCTATATATAATAAGACAATCAAAATTTATTACATATCTATCTCTGAAAATAGGAAAGTCACATATTTATAATTTAGTTCCCTTGTGGAAAATCTATTGAGCATTTTTCAAGTTTACTGCTTCTATAATTTTTACCGTGTAAATCAGCAAACGTTGCTGGGATTTTTGATGAAACAATATTTTCGTTTGTCCGTCCGTCTGTTCGTCTGTCCGTTTGTCCGCTTGTCTGTCCGTTGTTGCTGTATCGTCGGGGCCATGTCAAGCGCCAATTGGAGCCACACTTTGCCCGGGGGCGGGAAGGGGTATGGTTGGGGGTTGGGGGTTATATGGGGCAGGACAGTTCGGTTTTTCGGGCTCAGTGACTCCATGGTCCGCTGGCTTCTTCCTGTGCTGCCACTGACGATGACGAAGCGTTGACAAGGCGATGACAGATTTCTGCGAATTTTTCGCATTAGGCTTTGAACTCGAGCATTTGTTTTTGCAGCCACTGGAACTGGGTCGATGGGAGCTACACCGCGAGAAACAGGATAGTTGGGAGACTATATTTTCCTGGACTTTTACATTTAATGTACTTGTACCTAACTTCTTTCAATGATACCCTAGACTCTACAAAAGCCGTTAATAAAAGTGTAGATTATTGAATTTAGTGTTTTACTTCTTAACTTTTTTTTCAGTGCAGGAATGACTGAGGGGGGGGGAGCACGGGCAGTACCGGTGGGTACGGCGCTACTGTTTTCGCTCAAGCGCTTCGCTTGCTGACGGCTCGGAACGGCGGGCAAGTGGCGCTGCCCTTTGATGCTAACGGTTCTAGAGATGCCTCGATTTCCGCAGAAATTGCTAATAGAATCACAGCCCTCCTAAAACCCCTACACACCCCTTTGCCCCAGCTCTCTGCCCCATCCACTGGGCCCATTCATCTGGCCAACTTTATCAAAGGGTTGACTTTGTCTAAGCGCCTGCTCCAGTCGCCTTTCTTTAATTTCCCTCAGAGGATGCTCGGATGGTGGATGCTTTTACGAGGCTGGAGATTCTGCAGATTTGCTCGATATGGGAGTGCTGGGGCGGGACAACGCCACCTGATGGCGACACGTAGCTCGTTTATGGCAGCGCCTGATGGCGGCGCCTATGGGAAAATGCTATCCAACCCGCGCGACTCTTTCAGTTGCACTCAGAAAAATTGATTAGACTTAGATATCAAGGAGGTAGCTGCACTATATGATTAGCATGATTTTTCGCACAGTGTACCATCCGAAAAGGGTGTGGCACATGGCTCACGTTCGAAACTCCCACTCCCAATTCAGCTGCAGCTCCATCAGGTCCATGTCCACGTTTATGTCTTAGGACTCGAGATCTCGGTGCCTGATGCCCTTTGACCAATGTGCGCCAAATGCCAGCAAGTGAATGGCAAAAAACGCTAAAGAAAAACCAGAAGCTGGAGGAATCCACTCAATGAGTTGGCCATGGGTTTGCTAATAAGGCGACATGTGAGTTATGAGTACCGAGTGCCAGAGGTAAATGAATACCAAGTCAGTGGTTGGGAAAAGACGTGAATGTCAGATACCGAATGTATCTATCGGCACTATGCCAATATTTTAAAGACTTAAAATTCGTAGGATTTCATTGAACGGTAGCCTTATTAAACATACTTTTGAAGAGATGAATCAATTTTGTTATTTCCATTGCTGTTGATAAAAAAAAGCCGTTTAATTAGGATTCCCTTATTTCAGATAACGAACTTGGACTATAAAAAGCAAACGAGTCTTTAGACAAAAAGCGGATTGTGTTAAGTGGACCGATTGGAACCAGCCAATCCGGGAGTTAACCAGCAACACCAGCGATTAGATCTCCCGATAGGTGATAGACGCTTGCGACATTTGTGGTTAATGGAGAGATAGATGGTGATGCTATCAGATGGGATCGTGCCTACCCAGAAACGGAGGCATTTGGTCATTAGGCATAGCATTGTCACAATATTTGCGCGTCGGTTGGGTGGTGCGAGGTCGATTGAGAGATAGTTGGATAGTTAAGACCATGTATCATCAGACGTACATATACTCGCATCCCTCACCCTCGGTGACTTTTTCAAGTGCACACGCGTCGCAGGGCTAAAATGACAAAGACGGCGGCCGCCGTCAAGCCATTGAGATTTAATTGCACAAACGCCAGTTGAGCAATAAAATTTATGGCCTACAAATAATAGGTCTCATCCGATCCGAATCCGAATCCCAATTCGAACGAGGCGCTGAGGGGGTGTAGCAGTGCCCTGTACCCTGGACAATCTGGAGGCTCTTTGATGAATGGCCGCAATGACAACGCAGATGAAAGCGCAATAGCGCTGGAAACCAAATGTAGTGTCCAAACAACTGGGATGGGTTAGATGATACGGGCGGCATAAAGATATTTTAACATCGAAATCTTTTGATTTTAAAAGGTTAACCATAGTTTAAGTTACGTTTCTAGTACTTTGATGATTAGTAGGATTTAGTTTTAGTCTCTTATTCAGCGGGCATTGCAATGGATACTTCGGTTTAATTTGTATTAATTTAGGGTTCCTTTTTTGCCAGACTAACCAAAGTCAGCCCGCAGAGCTTGAGTCCATGTGCGTGTGATTTGAAAGCGAGTTAAAAAAAAAAAAAAAAAAACTTAAGCCCACAGCTGCTGATAATTCCGGAGATCTTCCATCTTCCTTTTGTTTTCCTGATATGGGGGTGCATGTGGGATTTGGTTTTTGGGTCTGGGGGATGCAGTCAAGTAGATTCAATTGCCGCTAACCCTCGATTTCAGATGGATTTTTGGATCTGCCTTACTACTCTACTTTCTTTTTGTTAGTCCAAATGTTCTCGATTTCATTGATTTCAATTGCTGCATTGCATTGCCCAAATATCGATTACAATAAACACACAGAGAACAACAAAGGGCGGGACTCGGGCAACAACAAAAGGTGCAGCCAACAATGGAATGGTCGGAATCGTTTAAGTTTGAGGCCATTAGAGAAACTCCAGCTACCTGAATATAACAACCCCCCCTCTCGTCGGATCTAGGGGATCACTTAATTTTCTTTTCTTTCGGCTATTTTCCAGCTCTCCTCCGCAATTCCCAGTTCGGTTTCAATTCGCAGATGCCAATTGTCTTATTTACACGTGTAATCGATAGTCGAGCAGGTGGTTTTGGTCACTGCCTTATACATTCACATAGAATAAGAATAATTCCAATCGTGATGTTTATTCCAAAATGTATATCAGCCATCTTTAAAATATATCAACACATCGATTTTCGCGGGATTCCCAGTGTAAGTTCCCATGGAAAAGCTTATGATGACATGTATGAAACCCGTTCCGCCATATAGTGAGTCCAAGCCCTTAGCCATCGCGATCCGATCCTCTATCTTGTCTTTCCCAATTGCCCAGTTGCCCAACATTTTGTCAACCGACCGACAACAGATACCGCCCCTAATTACACCCTCTCTCCCCTATTATGCTGCAAATCGCAAAAGCGTAAAAATATGTGACAACGCCCGAACAGCGCTCTACTGGTCACAGCTCGTTATAAGCCACTACACTGAGCGAAAATATTAGTTCAACATCGAGAAAGGTAACTATATAAACGCATTCAAGGCCAGGGATCTGGGATTATGAGGCATCTTTATGTGTAAATGAGGCATATTGATTGCGTATTAAGTAACAATAATGGGATTTCAGTGCACTCGTTGGACTGGCCGCTCCACTGGCCGCTCCAGTTCACGCCCACACGTTGCGTCGCCTCTCTTTACATAATGGATAAAGAGCAGGGATCGGGGCGAATAGGGGGAACTCCCATGCGAACACTGCGAACAAACGCAATTGTTGTGCAAGCTGCGGCGTGGGGTGCTTCATCTGGGGCGGCGAAGGCTAGGAACCCCCTTTCGAAAATAGCCGCAATCATTTCCAGTCACAGTCACAGTCGCCATCGCAATCCCAGAGATCGGGAGTTACGCTCCGCCTGCGCACACCAGGTGAAAGTGCGGGCTAAGGAAGCTCTAGGATTGGTTGAATACATATGTATTTCAAAGTTCAGATAAAGTAATTCTTAAATTGCAGAGTGCCAAACCTAACATCTTCAGAGAAGAATACATTTATATATATCAGGGAAAGGCTCGTTCTTATGATTTACGGCCACAATTTAAAAGTTCTTAATTTGATATAATAAAAGCGGCAGTTTTATTAAATGATTACTGCGAATAGAGAGTTCCTGGCACTTCAATTGAGCTGCTTGGGGCTCTTCTACTACGGTGCCTGACTTTAAGACCCGTCTTCTGGGTGGGCGATTCTTCTCGATTGCCCAAATTGCGTGGCCACCTTAGCGACGAGAGGGAGAGAGCAAGAGAGAGAGAGGGAGCGAGAGAGGTAGGCATAAAGAGGGGGATAGCGAGGGAGAAGACATTTTGCATAACGCGACATCAGCATGCAAGCATTACACAGTGAATAAAATCGTTGTATTCTTCAATATTCGAAATATTCGGATTTTGGGAAAATATATACCTACCAAGCTCATTCAAAGTGGAATTAGTTATGCAAGATGCATCTCTATGCAAACTCGAATCCATTTTCTCCCGTGTACTGAACACTCACCATTTGCTCTGTGGTCTCTGATTTTCTCAGGCTAGCAATCAAATTGTGAGCTTGGAGGGGGGGAAAATGGGGATCCGTAGAGGGACAACGACCAGCTAAATTTGAGCCCAAAGTGGAGGCGACGCGTCGCCATCATCATCTTCATCTTCATCTTCATCAGGCGGACAAAAAGTTGAGGCAGCATCGTGCATTTACAATTTTCTGCGAAATTTCTTGAAATCTGAGCAAGCCCGCCTTCCTTTTCCACACCCACTCTTTGGCTTTTCCATTCTTTTTTCTCATTCGTTTGTTGTCTTGTTTTCTGCAAATTTCTCAACTGTTGTTGCTGTTGTTGTTGTGGCCCGCCCGCCATCATCGCTTCGCAATTATAATTAAGTTTAATTGAGTGATTGACGTTTTTAGAGAGTGCGCGGTCACCCACAAATCTACAACAGTAATTCCAACAGAAGCAGGCAGAAAAAAAATGATTAAGATCGGTTCTCTATCTAGAGTTTCTACAGAATTTCGAAGTCCAATTGATTGGTTGTTCGTGGGAAAGATTCCTTGTTAAAAACTCTAAGAAAAACACCGAATTTTTAGATAATTTAATATACGAACCCTAACCAGAACCTTTGCCCAGTTTCTCTCGGTGCATGACTAACAGCGTAGATTATGAAATCAACGAACAAACAACGACGACGTCCCCCGTCATAATCAAAACAAGTCAAAAACTTTGAAAGACAACAGCAACAATGGCCGTTTATTTAAGTGCCTCCGCTCCTCTGACAGCTGAACCCCCCCCCCCCCCCTTCCAAATGCCCCTTCCCCTTTTTTGGATTTGGGGGCGGGCTGCTTGGGTGGCCCCTTCACTAGACCAAAAGCTCAGACAGCGATTGCAGCATGCCGCTTTTCCACTTTTCCACTTTTTCGCTTTCCGCCGGCCACTGGGCATTGCACAAATTCGAGGCAGCAACTACTGCAGCAGCAACATCTGCAACAACAACAGCGGACACGGCAGCAACATGAAAATGTTGACAACTTTTTTGGCTCGATTTTGGGTGGTCCCTCCAGTTAGTCGGAGGAATTTGGCCAGGTGATTGGCTAACTGTTTCTCTGAAAGTTGAAAACCGGGGGATATGCAACCGTGATAATCATCGTAGTTATGGCTGTTGAACAAAAAATGCATAAATAATATAATTAAGCAACTTTCACCCTAGAATTTGTATTGTGTAATTGCCAGTATAAGAAGACATCAATGGAGCTGTGTAGCCACAGAATAAATGCCACCATCGCATGGAAGCCCAAAGACAAAGGCCACACACATACAAGCATAAGTACTGACGCACATACACATGCACATATACCCGGATTGTCTTTGATTTCCCCCTGATTAAATCCCCCGCCGACCATACGGATTGGATTGGCCATCAAAGCGGGTCATAAAATGCTCCCATTCAGCGATTTTTAACAAGCCACTCGAGTGGCGGAGGCCCCATCGATAGACTCATCACATCCGCGCGTAATAAAATGCACGCACGCACGTCCGACACCCAAGAAGATATGGTGGAATCGCTCGAGGAAGGGGGGTTGAGAGCGGAGGGGCTTCATAGGAGGGGGGAGGTAGGGTGTTGGCTGTGCAGCATCCGCAGTCGTCTAATCAACTATGATCGCATCTGGGGGCCCCTTAAAAGTGGCCATCGAACACACTCACTCACTCTGTCCGTCCGTCCTGAGCTCACCTTTCTTCAGCACCTTTCTTCTCGGCGTCTCTTCTGCCCATTTCTTCTGCTCATCTCTTCTCTAATCTCGCGTGTTGGTCATTTGTAACACCTAACGGTTTGATTTGTATAATCGATTCACTAAAAACATTATAATTAACATAAGCTGCGGCCATAATTGGGAAAAACATTCTTTCAAATTGAAGAAGAAGTTGAAGAAAGCCAAAGAAAGCAACGTTTGCCTTGTTTCTGTTGATACATATCAGTTAAAATAGCAATCAGTCTCCAATCTTTCCAATCTTTATTCGACCATTAGTAGCTTTAAGAATATTTTAAGGGAAAATAAAATGTTAGTTTCGATTTGATCATTATATTTCATATATTCCATAAGGTTCCATGCCATTTAATGAAACGGCAATCAATGAACTTGGATTGGCGGCTATCGTTTTGGTCTGGCTGCGATCCATCAAAGATCACCTGCCCGGATCAGAGCGATCATAACTCCAGCCACGTCCGCCGGTGACATCTCTCTATCCCCGATTACCGACGCTCCAGGATTCCGGGCTCCCAGTTTATCCAGAGTTACGAGCTGCTGTCAAGCGCAGAGCAAAGCCAATGACGTGACCCTTTGTCCGCAGTGCCTCCATAAATTGGATCGCCCGGAATCAAAATTTAGACGACTCGAGATGAACGATGGAATGGGTTGCGATGGGATTGGATTGGATTGGTTGGGATGGGATGAGATCGGCCGAGAGTTGAGTGAGTTCGGCGGAAAGTCGGACGGTCACGGTGGTCTATGTATGTCAATTAAGAGCCGGCGGTTCGCCGCCGCTGATTTATGCAATTGCCTTTACACAGAACACAATTATGTGAATGCACACTCGCCTTGTTAGATGATAGTTTGTTCTCAGATTATAAATATTTTCCAGTTGAATATGTCTGGAATTTATGATCCATGTTGGTTGATTAAGTATAATATATTTATTCCAAGACATTTTTATCTTGCAAAGAAGTTCACAAGCTGCCCTTAAATGCTTTAAATGCTTAATCTATACTTTTTTCTTCGAGTGATCGAGCGCCCACAGCTTTGGGTTAGAGATCAAGAAAGAGTGGGACGGCGACTTCCTTCCGTTACAGTTGCCCAAAAAAGAGTTTTCTCGGACATTGGCCAATTAATTGGCGGACGTTGCCCGCTTTGGGCGATATATCCAAAAAAAAAAAAGAAAGAAAAAAATAATAATAAAACGGAGAGAAAACAAGAGACAAACGAGGAGGCAGGGGCACTCTGATAATAACTTCTTCAACGAGCCCCATGAAGTGAAATTATTCGGGTAAACATGCACGCTAATTACAAAACCCTCAAACGAGCAGCCAAAAGCCAAAAAGCCAAAAAAAAAAAAACGGAGAAGGAAAAAAATAAGGCAGAAGGCAGACGAGGCGGAGGAGGGGGCTTCAGAAAAATGATATAATATTTTATGAATCAATTCACGAGAGCGCCAAGTGGACCACCGTCGCTGTCAGCGGCGACGCCAGTCGCCAGTCTCCGGACTCCAGTCTCCAGTCTTCGGGAGGGGGGTGCCCTCTTCCGTTCCCGCCACGCCCCCAGCCCTCTGGGGACTTGGGAGGCACACGAATATCGCCATCGTCGTGCAGTTAGCGAATGAGCCACTTAAAGAGCCACAAATAATAATAACGACTTTAACGACAACCACAACAACAGCCGGAGATCAGGCCGCTGCCACACAGAGCGAATAGCGGTCTCCAGCCTTCGGACCTCAGTCTTCAGTCCTCAGTCTTCGGTATTCGGTACTCCGTCTTCTGGGGCCGATTCTTCGGACGTAGTCTTTCGTCTTGTGGCCCAGGCTCTCGACAAAGTTGAGCTGCGCTTATGATCTCTTTTGCTTGGTTATGACTGGGCATTCGGGATATTTTCGGGTTCTGTTCATCTTTTTGAATTTTTTTTTATTCTGTTGGATTTTGGTGGGGCCTCCTGAGGAGGGTCGTTCTGGGGACTGCCGCGCCCGAACAAGCAAAAATCAACAGGTTTGTTATGATCTGGCCCAGAGGATCGGCCAGTGGCTCTCAAACTGTGGCCGGGTCATTAACAACAAGTATATCGTAAGCTGAGTACAAGCAAAAATCATTCGATGCATTTAATTTTATAAACTATAACTGCTAGCTTTTATCACCATACACATCGTATTCAGCCAATGCAATAGATTAAGCCTGAAAATATGAGCTTGCCAAGAGAAATCAAAGTTTAATCATTTGAAAAACGAACTCCGCCTGATGACATCTTTGCAAATTGCTTCCTGAAGTACAGGAACCTCATAAGAGCAGTGGCAAAACGAAGGCCATGTCCATTTTGGGCACTGACATTTAGGCACATGGACTGTCTGTCAATCAATATTTGCACCTTTGACCCGACGCCTGCGTCATTAATAATGGCCGCCGGGCAGACAAACGACAAACTCACACCTCAAACAAACAGGACTCCACAGGGTGGAGTCCACATTCACCAAAATTCTGTTTGCGAATCGAATTATTAGTTGATTTTGCATTGCTAAAAAGCACAGAAATATTGCTGACAAATGTGTTCAATGAAATCGTACAGTTTTCACATATATTTTCTTATTTTTCGCCCGGCTTTTTGGATTCTTTCCATATGCACTATCGTATCGTTTCTTAGCATGTATTAATTTCTTAACTAATACCCCATTAATAAATTCCCTGAACAACTGCGGCAGATGTCTTCGTTCGGCTGGCACCTGGAATCTAGCCTAGACTTTCGGGACCAGGACAATCACAATCAGAGCAATGAGGAGGCAGGGATGAGGAGGGAGGGAAATCCCTGCCAACAATGGCAACAGCTTAATTAGGCCTCTGTGCTTACCCAATTAGGAATTAGCATTTCGCGAAAGGGGAGATCTTGCGATGCCGTCCACAAAAGTCCCAAAGTCCCGGGGAAGGACCGCTGGAGGATCGAGCCCCGAAACCCATATAAGCTTACACGGGCTCTCCACAGGCTCAATGAATGAAACTCAAGCACAGGATATGCGGCGCCTTTGATCCCCGTTCGTGGGCAGTAAATACCCGTGGAGGAGCGCGTCCAAAGGGACGTGGGCGGAGCTGGCTCAGAAAACTTAGACAGCCAGGAAAAGATCAGAGGATCGCTGCCGACGAGCCAGCTTATGGTAATTCGAGACGCCCCAAAACAAAAAGGATGTGTGCGAGCGGATCCATTCAGCGGCAAAATAAGGATAACCCACAATGACTGGGTCGTTCAACTGCAGAGTCAAAGAGCATCTGCACATAATATGGCGAATTCACGGTGATTAGCTTAAGTAACAAAAGCGGGTATAAGGTTGAAATCTTCTCCAATATAAGTCAATCGTTATATGTAAATATAAATATAAATATAAATTTTGACAGGCCACCGAAAGCTGGTGTTGGTCTTTAATTTCTTGCATTTCTTGGAGCAACCTCCACTTTTACAGCAGTGAATACATTGACCTCCTTCACACGCAAGGATGAGGTGAAATGTGGTAACAAGGAGGCGGCAAAGGGAGCTAAGGTGAGGAGAAGCGCATACAACACACACTTACATGGCACTAGGCAATAATGGCCGGTCCGAATGGCAAACAGGGTTCCCCGTAGGGATTTCGCCATACATGTATGTATACACGAGCATACACATATACATATGTTTGAGGGTATATGCATATATATATGTATATGTACATATATATATTGGTGTGCCTGCCTGAGAATTCCACCCCATTTTCGAATGTTCGGTCTGGTTCTTGTGATTTCCTGCAGAAAGTGCCTCGAACGGAGCTCTAAGTGGCCTAATTACCAGCCGTGCGGCGATCAACACCACTCGTCACCATCATCCTTATCGCATCGAGTGCACCATCGCTCCCCACCTACCGCCCTCCGACGCCTGACCCCTGACCCCACCGCCCATCGCCGCCCACATTTAGCTGTGTTTGCACAGCACTTACACCACATGCATGTGTGTGTGCGCCCGAGTATTTTGCATATTATTTCACGCCATTGTAGCGCTTTCAACGCAAAACTGAACAAAGTAAGGTAAAAACGTGGACAGAAAAAAAAGATGGCTAAAAAAGTGGTCGGGATGGGGGGAGGGGGCATTAGGAGGTGGTGACTGGCGGGGGGTGAAGATGGAAACAAACTACGAAACAATGAGGCGACTGAGTGCCATAAAAACTCTGTCGCCGAAGCCTCAGAAACCAGGGTTACACATATTCCAACGTCGGCTCACTTGGACCACTGGAAAAACAAACGTAATCTCGATTTGTTCTGAAATTATGGTGATGGATGATTCATGCTTCATAGGAATCTTGATCTTTGAACTGCCCAACAAAAGTTCATTCTACTTGCACTTGCACTACTTGCATCGACTTACAAACACCGAGTTAGATTCGTTTCCAAAAGGGGTTTCTTAGCCTAAGATTTTAATTGGTTACAAATTTCCATGACAACTAAGATTCTTAATGGCTTATTTATCCAGAGAAGCTGTTCTTCATCTTTTTTCTTTAAGTGCTCGAACAGAGTCTGCAGTTTTTTGTGGTCTTTGGCGTTAGTCGCCGCACTTTGGGCGGCAAAAATGCGCTCGACACACAGCAATGGCGGCCTCCATAGTTTACGGTTTGATTTAACCCCCCTTGTGCACTCCAGAACCCCTCTGCACCCCTCTCACCTTGAGGTAAATGCAGGTGTGCCGCCACCTCATCCCCCCTTTCGGTTGGGTTTTTGCCGGCTTTTTGGCATGGTTTCCGTTTTGGGCTGACGTTGCCACTGGCACTGCCATGATTTGTTGAATTTTCTTTACTGCTTTTATTTTTTTGCCATTTTCCTTTGGAAGGTGTTGTCGTTGTTGCCCCACACAGTGGATCATTTAGTGGCTCCACAACCACTTGGATCTATCGCAGTCCCCCTTTTATTGGAGCACATAAAATGGTGGGATTTTGCGATACCTTGCACGAGTCCTATTGGAAATTGTATAATAATAGATAGTAATCTATCTAAATCTGCATTATATAGGAATAGTAGACAGCCTTTTTTCCCAGTGCATTTGAATCGTCTTCTGGAAAATATCTTGTCAGTTGGGAAAATCCTTCGCTGTTGTCGCTTTGCAGAGACAACAAAGACATAAAATGAGCAGTTCTCGGTTTGTTTTTTTGTGTTCTAAAAAACAGAAGTAAAATTCTGAATATTTGACGAATACTATATCCATTTCATTGTCCTTGGGTTATGTACAATTACTGAACCATTCCCATTCCAAATATTGTAAAATGATCAACAAAATGCTTTTGGCGACGCAGTGGATTAGCGAACTTCGTGGAAACATGCTCTATGTTTGGACTTTGGCATAAGCGAGATTCTGGAGCACTGGCTAAGTCAACTTTTGACATTTGGTCTTGGGGTCAGAGATTGCACACTTTTGGTGGGGTACAGTTGCCATCGCTGGCACTGCAGTTGGGTGCCTCAATTAGTGGCACTCCACAAGCGCAAGCGCGCTGAAAGGGGGGCAAATGTGTGGGGTTTTGGATGGGTAGTAGGCTCGTTCTCGGATTGGGGACCCGCCATTCGAGAAGGGGTTCTTCCCAGCCAGAAGTGTGTGCCATTTTAGCCGAGAGAGTCGCACACTCGTCGGCGTGTGTGAATGACATGGAAGACAGCAGTAGCGACATATGCACAAAAGCGGCAGCAACAACGACACATGGAGGCGGCATTGTCAACGCTGCAAACTGTCACACACGGGCGAAGGAAGGGGGATTAAGTGGGGGGGGGTCTAAAAGGGGGTTGGTGCTCTGAATGTGGAGACAAGTGGCTCTCAGTCGGGGTCACCACACAGCCGCATCCACCGTTCCCCATCGCTATCCACATCCACATTCACATGCACATCCATATCCACATCCTCCCACAAAACTGCGAATGAAACTGAAACTGGCATGCAAATTACTGTCGAACATGCTCATCTAAATTAGCAGCGGGATGGTTCGTAGTAGGGGGGGATAATGTTAGGGGGGTTTTCCAGAAAGGGGGGCCAACGAGAGGTTAAAGAGCCGCAGCGATTCGAAGAACACTTGAGGCTCTGCGACCGTAGGGTGGCATATGCATAATTATTTTTATTATTATTCTCTATGCCTGGTCCCCGTAACCCCGTAACCCCGCCCACCACTCCCCACCGCCCCTCAAGCCGTAGCAGACCCCCCTCAACCGCCGCCTGTGACCAACCCCATTTGGGCACAGATTGCGACTTCAGCGCCTACAAAACAGTGGGACTAATTATGGCTAAGACAACAAAACCAATACTACAAATACAGAAAAATAGGGATAACAATATCACCACAATGACAAGCAGGAGATTTGCTGATCTTAACACAATCAACTCAGAAATAGCTATGTAAATTCCCGATTGATCCAGTCGGCAAGAAAATCATATATGGAGCCCACTGTTCGGGGTCTCCATCTTCTGTGGCGGCTCGGAGACCATGGCACCGACGCAATGTGCCGTAAAAATAATTATGGCTGCAACTGCACAATTTTCCTGGCAACCAACCCCCCTTTCGGATCGTGCCCCCTTGTGCCCGTTGCCGCCCCTTGATTTGCCACACCTCCTTGCAACGCTTTCTGCGCCCCTTGCCAGAAGCTTTTCTGCTGGAAAAGCGGCGGGAAAATGCGATTCGGGGGTGTGGCAGACGGTCTCTTGTCACAAGAATCTAATGTGCAATTTTACTTTACCGCATGCCACGCCCCCTTTCGCCATGAGGAAGTCAAAGCCGAAGCCCCAAAAGGGGCGAGACTTACCTTACATAATTAACATACATGCCATGCAGCATATCGAATGGAGCCCTCGAAAATTGATTGAATACCAAGGCTTATGGAGCTTAGAAAATTAACAATAGAAAATTCAATATTTTCCTTAAATAAATAAAAATAACAGGCGGCTTTAAGTCTGCCTAAAATCAAATAAATATCGCAGCAAATAAGCTAATTTCTAGCCGACTTTTTGAGGCAACTTGAATTGGTTTTCGGGCAAATCTGAATGGTGCTCATTATGGGCTTGATGGTTAAGGTGGTTGGGTGGTTGGGTGGTTGGGTTGGCCGTAAAAGGCTTTGCATTAACACCACCCAAACACCCCAAATGCAGCCAACCAAATGTCAAACGAGGCTACTTTTCTCCTCCCTCACTCGCTAATTTCTGCTCTTTTTTTTCTTTTGGTGGATTTTCCCTGTCGACGTTTTCTTCCCTGCTCCTTTAATGGGATTTACCTAAATGAGAGCTAATAATGCCCCGGTTGGGTCCGAAAGTGGAAAATATTTCCGGGTGCGAGAGCCGGGAGGCTGTACAATTTAACATGCCATTTGATGTCGAGCTGGCTATGTTTCTGTTTCTGTTTAGGATTTGGGCTCTGGGCTCTGGGTTCTGGGTTATGGGTTTCAGTTCTGCCTCTGCTCTGTGCCATGATTATTATTGGCACATTAGCCGGCGACTCGCAGCCAAGTGGCGAGCCATCCAGAGCCACTCCAGGCACACACTCGACACTCGCCTGGGTCCGGATCCGAACCCCTGACCCAAGACCCAAGAGCCCAGATCCCAGACTCCTAACCCCTTAACCCAACGCGCCACTGCGACAAAAATGCAGAATAATATTCGGGAAGAAAGTTCAGAAAAATTGAGTTTCAGTTAGAAAAGAAGAACAATGCAACATTTCATATACTGCTATAGAAATCAGTGATGACTTCATTCGATTTGATTGAAATTTGGAAACACACAAATACCCTGTCATTGCAGCATGCCTTTTCACGCCTAATTTCGCCCAGTGTAGGTGATATTTGCGAGGCAGAGCGGAAGCGTCGAACGGAACCTGCATATGTAAGCAAAAGCCAGCGGCGGTTTTTGGGTCCAACCCTTGGAATCTGGAGGGGATGGAGCTGGATCACATGAGGATGGGATGGGCGTCCAGTTGGGAAGGGGGGAACGAGTCCAGGACGACAATTGTCGCGTCTAGAGGCACTTACGCTAAATTGCATTTCACTTGTGTATGCGTGCCGGGGAAAAAAGCAAATAACCGTACGTACTTAAACGTACACTGTTCGAAATACTTGAAGATTCGCTATTGCTGGTGAGTAGTAACAAAAGGATGATATATTCAAACAGATTTACATATCTAGAGTTGTTGAAACTATCTTACGAAATTCGTAAGCGTTTCTTTCCGCTTGCTTAGCACGCAATGTGTGTGTGTGTGTTTCGGGCCAAGTTAAAACAGCTCAACGCGCATCTCATAATTATCTCCTCGCTTCGCTGCCGTTTTGAAGAGCCACCGCCACGGAGACAGTTTAATAATCGTCAAAATAGCAAACGAGGGGTCAGCCACGTATCCACCGAACCACTGTCCCTTCTGCACCAGCAGCCAGCACCACCAGGCGATCTTTTCCAGCCTTTCTGCTTTTCAGCTTGTTGCATGTGACTGCGGTGTCACATGTGTCTTCTATGTGCACTTCCCATTCCATCATCCCTGAGCATACTTCCATTCCAATACCAATCCCAATCCCCATGCCAATGTCCCTTTCCGTGTCCGTGACGATGTCCGTGTCCGGTCTCATAAGTTGGCCAAACACGCCATCTCCCGGAACTGGGAATCGAGCGTCGAGAAATCATGAGTGTCAGCTGGCCAAAGGCTAGCGTTTGACTCTAAGAACTGCAGGTCCTGCAACAACTGACTCATGCACAAGGAAAAGAGTTTATAATATCACTAATATGACATTAGGGTTTTGTCTTTTGGAAGTCACAATTCAGTCCATAAATAATGGTGTTTCCAGATTGGCTTGCAATGTTTATATTATTGAACCATGAATGGAACACAAGTTTATTGCAAATCAGTAACATAGCCAACGGCTAACGTGTTAAAATGAATATTGATTAGGTATTACAATTAGAAAACGAATATAACGATGTAATTTCCAACGACCAGCCTTTGAAGTCGCTACAAAGTGAATCATTTGTTTAACCAAATAAGCAGAACTTTGTAGTTTGATTGGGATTAAAAACTATAATTTTTATTATAATTTTCTTGCAATATTAATGAATAGAAATTGCTAGTTTTTCTTGGCTTGAAATGATCCTAATCCCAAGACCATAATTTCAAAAATAAATCATGGGAGTATACAGCTTATTTGCAGATCCTTTAGCGCAGAAGAGTACTCTTTGCGAAAAGGGCACACCCATCTTCTAATTCCCTGGCGGTTTTCCACATTTCCCTCGCTCATTTTACAAAAACAAAACAATGCAGAGAAAAAATGGAGAGACTCTTGTCAATTCATAACTGAAAATGAAACGTTTTCCGCTGGGCTCGTTGTTTGTTTGCTGTTACCATTATTATTGCTACTGCTACTACTACTACTACTACTACTATTATTGCTGCTGTTTTGTTTCATGCAACTTTTACCATAATTGCGGGTAGCATTATGACATCGGGAAGCGACAAGCGAAACGCAACCTGAACATAATTACAACAATTTGTTGTCTAGTGTTTGACAACAACAGCAACAGCAACAGCAACAAAGGCACAGAGCAAAGAAGCCGAGGAGATGATTGTTGTCATGGTTGAATGATGCAACTGGAAAAGGCAGAAAACAGCAGCTACATCGGCAACAAAAGTCACGCACATTGACATTCGCCTGGAGAAACCGAAAAAGATGACACGGTAAGGCAGCCAAGGAAAGGTGGGAAAGCCTGCAGCACGCCCTCCATGCACTGGGAAAAAAAGGCGATAAAAATATCACTTGAAGAACTCAAAATTTGCCTTGCTTTGTCAGGATTTCTCTGGGGCGTTCAAACTGAGGAATTCGGACTACAAATATTCAATTTAAAAGTGAATAATAAATATTACATATGCTTATTTGGACTACGAGAACTTGGCCTTTCTTCCTTGCAGTGCAATCCTTTCCCCGAGGACAAGGAAATACACACATCTGTGGCGATGTGGTAGCTCCTCTGCGATGCTCGTCACACTTCATTTCGACGCTTTCAACGCTTGTTGCGCCTCTAAATTAATTGCCACAGCCTGTGCAGCGCCAAAATTTAATGCAAAGTTTAACAAATACAAGCAGCGAGTGTATTCCCGGCCCCCAACGCCACCCTTTTCGTATATCCCTCGGGATCAGAAGCTTCGACTAATTAGCAGGCGAGGCGCAGGCGCCAGAGCTGCGTAAAAAAAGTCGGGCTATACGGAATCGCGAATCGGTAGGATATGCGCCCCACATGCCCCATTATCAACCATTGCACATTGCGCCATATTTTACAGTTGATTCTCATCGGCCAGGGCAGATGCATCCAGGAACTTCTTAAATGTTATTTTTGATGTTATAGGGGTTCAGAAATGGTTTTATTTGCTACAAATTTATTTTATAATTATTTTAAATTTCAAGTTAATCGCAACATTATTTCAAAATAGCGATCTGGAATTATCAAAAAACCAATATTTGAAGCATCAATTATCCAAAGAAATAAGTGACGATTTAAATTCAATACTTATCTGGCTTCCTACAATGCGATTTTCATAATTACATCAATATCTTTTCCAAATTTTTCTTTTTTAATAGAAATATTATTTTTCAAAGCTCTGTGCTTCTATCAACCCTCCAAATCGTATTTTTTAGCTCCCTTTTCCGAATTTGAGCCAAGAATTTCGCGCCAAAAAACCGAATAAAGCCAAATAGGTGAAGTGGAAACTGAGGAATAAGGGACCGCAGAAGGCAAGGAGACGAAAAAGGACATTTTTGCTTGTGTGACAAAATCGCTGCCTATGTGTGCGTGCGTGTTTTCCTTCTCTCCATGTAGCGCTATCTCGCTTCACACACACACAAGCCCGAGACTCCGCCCACTAAGCGATCGCGATGAGATGAGAAAAAACTCACCACAGCTCGGTAAAAAACGCTCAACTCACTCACTCAGTCATACACACACACACACATTAAGTCGCTCTCCCACTCTTTCTCACAGAGAATGCGCATACCCTCTGGCACTTGCCTTCTCGTTCTTGCGCACATGAAACTGTGTAAAATGGTCGCCTTGCAGGGGGCGTTACTCTATGGCCGTCTGCTTCGCACCCATGCGAAAGTGCCGTAGTGTGAGGGAGAGAGAATAAGTTTGTGGAGGGGGATTTTGAAAGCAAGAGTAGAGAAGATGCGACGCTGTAAACGAATTTGCATATTTCTACTGCTTTACGCTTATTGCATATTTTATTCATTACGTTCTGGCGCTTCGGCGGATGAAAACCCAAGAAAAGGCGAAAAGCGAAGGAAAGTGTCATAAGGCATTCCGACTACCGTTAGCACTGCGTGACATTGGTCCTCCCTTTCGCACGCACAATCTTCATCTTCCTTTTTACTTCTGTTGAGCTTATTCCCTTTTTCAACTTTATATTTTATAAATTAAATGATAAATAAAAAAATAAGTTGCTTAAAATTCTAAGTTCTCAGTTCAAGAAATAAGAAATCCAATAATTATTCCTACGAAAATCCTTTTAAATAATCTTTAAATAATCAATCTTAATAGAACTCCAACTATCTGTTGTTCTCTATATTTTTGCTTTAACTTTGAATTAATATATACTCTTGTTTTTAAGCCCAACTTTTTGTCTTTACTTTCATTTGATTACCAAGTATTACCAACCCAAATATATATATATGGTATACATATTACTTAACTAATAGCTACAAGCATTTTTACGTCTTAAAAGGATTCTTAGCTGTTTTATTATATTAAAGCTGTCTCCAGATTTCAGATACTAAAGGTCATAACAATGCCAACATCCTAGTTTGTTTTTTATTTGGCTCCTTTTACCCGAAATTGGTTCCACGTATTTCTGCAAATTTGTTTATTTTCGCTTGGCAGGGACTTAATCTGTGCTCCAGTTTTTCGTAGTACCCCTCCAAAAAAATGGCCACCATACACACACACATTTAACGGTTCAGCCGCTGTCCTTTTTTCCCAAGGATTCAAAGGATGCGATTCGAATATGCGTAAGTTATCCGGCGTGTTGTTATCCTGGCTCGGACCAAATAGGATACAAAAAAAAACCTAGCATAAACCGGTTCTGAGTAAGTGCTCAATTACTCACACATACACACACAAATGCACAGAAGTGCTCACTCAAAACGAAGCGAAACGAGGCGAATTCGTGCCTCTGCCTCTGCCGGCGTCGATTGTGCTGCCGTGGTGAGTTTGGCGCAGCAGAGCGTTGAGCAGAGTGGCGAATAGCGTCATTCAAAATTGGAATTCTGTTAGTAAGCGTCGACACTTCATATGAAACGAAGAGCGGAGATCACAGCGGAAAATCCAGGGGTGTACGTGGGTTTTGAACGCACAGAGGGATTTCACTCAAAGAAAGAAAGTTATAGAGGGTTACCAGAGGGTAGGCTACGTACGAAGACAAGAAGCAGGAAAGCAAAGAAAGAATGGCCCCGCCAAGAAAAGCTGAGAATAGAGCATGGGGTGTAGGGATTACAAAGAAGGGCTTTAAGAAGAAAATATATAACCCACAAAATAGCAACTACAAGACTACCCACGACTTGGGTGTCAAAATGCTTGTCATTCGACAGGCCGGCGAGGGGGAAAACCTATGCTAAGCTGGCCTAAGCTTTCCTGCCCGCGTGTGGTGAACATAACACGGGCCAACCCACCTCCCCCCAACGCGATGGGGATTCCCCACTTTCGCATTCTGCCGGCGTCGCTGCGAACGTCGCTGCCGGCTTCTTGCACTTTGGCGCTCGGCGTCGTCTTGGCCCGGTTATTTGTTGTTTTTTTGTTTTTCGGGCTTTTCGGCTTTTTGGATCGTTCTCGGCCAGCAGTCGCCGCCTGTCACACGCTCACGTCAAACGCTTTTGCCGTCGCGTCGCCAGATAAACCAAATGTCTCGCCGTGTTTACGTGTGATTCCCCTTTTTTTGCTCCAATCCGAAAGTAAAATAAATACTCTGACCTTAACCGATACGGTTCACCGTTTAACCGCTAACCGTTGACCGTTTCGTGGCCGTCGACGATAAGGAATCAAGAAACAACATCACCCTGCAGATTCTGTTTTGTTTTGTTTTTTTGTGCAGCCCAGAATTTTTCGAAAACCTGACAAGATTTAAAGAAAATTGTGTTTGAAAAGTGCGTAAAGTGTGGAGTATTTAAACTTAAATATAAATATATAAAAAAGCAAACAAAAGCAAGGTGGGAGGTCTAACGAATATAAATAAAAAACACACTGGTTTCCGCCTGAGATTTTCAAAATACCGTTTCAGATCATAAAAACATAATGGTATACAAATATATTTTGTTTATGCGGCCTTGGAAATAAATAGTACTACTAACACCCTATAAGAAATATCTCCTCTTTGCATTTTCCCAACTTGAGATAGTATTAAAAACATTAAATGTAGAACTACTGATAACTTCAATATTCTGGTGATCCAATAAGTTAATGGGAAAGTCCTCAAGCAGAGCCTGGAGGAAGTCCTTCCCATTATGGTAATCACATCGCATCACACCAATTAAATTGTCTAGATTGATCCAACCCCAGGAGATTCCCCATCCCGATTCGCTGAAGCTCAACGAAATCGGAACCATTATCCAATTAGCTAACTCTTTCCGAACCCGTATCATCAGTTTATCGCCTCGCCAATTGTTTTCTCAGACTTTTTTTCGCTACTTAACTGATGTGACAATTTGTAGCCATTAGCCGGAGGCAGTCAGTCAAACAGCCGCTAGATTTGCAAGTTGTTCAGGCATGACACAACAAAAAAGAAAAAAACTCTATATATGCAATGTATGTGGATGGACGGGGGGATGTGGGGAGCGGGGTTCCGGAGACGAGATCACGATCGCATCTCGACACGCAGCTAAAAGTGTAAATCAGCTCGCCTTCCATTATGTCAACAATCTCTTTGTCTGTCCGTATTATTTACATTTGTCAAATCAAATTTGACAGCTGCGGAAAACATAATATCTCAAGTCGGCGTCTGCGGCACAGTCCGGTTTTTGTATGGGGCCTCATTCAATAGGGGATAAAGGAGATTCGCGGAGGAGATCGGTGCGGCCTAGGACCACCGATTCAAACTTGTATTCAGAACTGGATTTGTCGCTTGGCTCTCGGCTGCGCCAAACGAACCGAGCCATGAACACAAGAATGAAAATACTTGACCAAGCACTCGATCAATCTGGTCGCACACAAAGTTCTTTCACTTGAAGAACTTCAAAAACAATTTGAAACGTTGCTAGATATCTATTGTTATGCGGAAAAGGATTTAAAACTATTAAAACAGAACTATGTTTTGTAACTAAGGATTTCCCCAGTACTTCAGCACCTAAATATTTTCTCTTTCGAAGACAGAAGTTTATTGCATTGCTTTTTAGCGCTTAGTGACTTTTATGACTGTTTAGAAACATGGTAATTAACCCTTTTCAAAGTAGGTAACAACCCTCAACCATTTGTATTACTTATTAGAGAATGTTTTCTTCTTGTTTCCGAGGGAACATGCATTTCATTTTTGATCCTTATTGAGTAGGGATTATTACTATTAATACTCCACAGTTGGTAATATATATAGTCTTGATAGAATTATGGAATTAATTGTTGTATATAGCAAAAATACTTACAAAATACCACAACACGTAATACCTATATCTTTTGCTGACTTCACCAATTAATTGGTGAGGTTTCCAGTCGGGGTTGTTCGTTGGTAAGCTGCTAACGGACTTATGACATGGATATGGCTATGATTCGGGATTCACGATTCACGATTCAGTATTCAGTATTCGGTGGGGTATATACTGTGTACTCTGCTACTATAAAATGCCAGCTCCATTGTTGTTGCTACAACCGGCGGAAGAAAACGGAAGAGGGGATTGTATTTTTTGGATTTCGGGAATTGGGAATGGCCTGGATGCGGCACTTATCCTTGTTTTTTGGGGGTTGAAGGCAACAAACAGTGCACACTTAACCGATAAATACGCACCACATCCATAATATATATGTGTGCGTACATACTCGTATATGGATGCGTGTGCGTTTGTACATCCGATGGACAGATCCTTTGTATCCTGCTATCCTGGCTCTATCTATTGACTGACTAACACGCCAGCTGACTTGGCAGCAGGGGAAGAAGCAGCCAGGAGCTGGGGATGTAGAACCAGGTCCTGTCTCGTGCAAAACTGACTGACATCGAGCAACTTCCTTTGGCCTCAGACTTCAGCAGCACTCACGCAATTTTCCTCCACACAAATCCCCTCCCAGCTGATGGCTTTCCGGGGGTGGTTCTCATTCGGGCGATTTTCCAACGTGTTGTAATCCCATTTGCAGGATTGCGGATTCAGGAATCAATTACGAATTTAATTTATAAGCAAAGCTCGGTAGAAAACTCAAGAGAATCCAGCCCACAGCCCACAGCCCACAGCTCGTAGCTTGTAGCTCTCTCTCTCCTGACAAGGGTGCGTGTGCCTGCAGGTGGGTTGAAATTGTATATAGTCAGCGGGAGGATGCTACTTGTTACGGGATCAAATTGATTTCGATGGAGACTGCTCTCGAAAAAACTTGAGGCACTTCATCGAGCCTTTTGATGGCGTCCAAAAAGTTTTCTGAGCTCGCAGCTGTCAAGTGCAACGTTGCCCCCTCGAAGATTTTCCACCCACCGTCTGACAATGCCAGAACTAAAATTCCTTTTCATACTTCTCATCTTCCTATCATTTTTTTTTGTTTTCTTTTCTGTTGGAAATTTAACGTCTTGGCAGCTGAAACAAACTCCGCCTCTGATTTTCCTTTTTTTTTCCTTCTGTTGTGTTTTGAGTGGCTGTGCATAATGTATACATCAAATTTTTTTCTAACAATTTGGCGCATTTTCACGCGATTTTTCTTCTTTATTTGTTTGTTTGCTGCTCCAGAGGGTTAAGAAATATATATATGCAAAAAAGAAAAAAAGGAAAAAACACTTGACAGTTTCCTTTCGCTTTAATTGCTATGCAAATTGCTGAGGGAAATGCTTATTCAAAAGGATTTAGCATCCTTGGTTTTATTGTGCGCAAACTAAAGTTACGCTTTGCTGCGGATTTGTATGAAAAGACCTGACAATTCTCGTTAACTTGCTAAGCGGTTTTTTGTTTGTCACATTCCTAATTAGATTTCAACAAAATGCAAGGGAAAATTCTGGATACTGACATCTTTTTTAGTTCATACAAATTGCATTTTCTCGAACACCAAATCGTATGACAGCTACTTTAGGATTGCAACTTTAAAGGATTCAGTCAGTTGCCATATGTTTCTATTGCGAAATATCTTACAAAATCAATTCGATTCCATTTCTTTCCTTCCATTTAATTTGACTTCTCTTTATTCTCGGTCTTGTCTCGGCTTTTATTCATTTATTTCCTTCCATTTTCTTTTGATGGGGAAAAGCTCAAACCGAGCGCAACTTTTTATGACAGCATCACTTGGCACTTTCAATACAATATCATAATGGCCAAAAGGAGCTTAGGAATGTGGGTAGGTTGAGTGTAACTAAAGTGTATTTCTATCCCAGCGCCGACGCCTCGATTTTTGCCATTGTCTGGCCCTCTCTCTCCCACACCCGCCGTTGCCGTCCGTCTCTGTCTGTTACTGACTTTTACATTAATGAGCATGTTTTTATTTATAAGTGTTCTTTTCTTCTCCTCAACACAGCTTTCCTAGCCATTCTCTGCAGTTCGCTTTGTTCGCCCACGAGCTTTGTTGTAACGCCCTGCATGGTCCCCATGAACTCCCTTTCGGGAAAACCCCTCCAAGATTTTCCACCCGCTGCCCTTTGGTTTGACATTTCACTGGATATTTTTTTCGGGCTCTCGGACAACGCTCGATTTCATTTGATGTGCCCACTGGCGCGTCCATTTGGTCAGAATCATTTAGCTGATTGGTCAGAGGAATGGTAAGAAATCGGGGAGATCACAAGAGAAAGGAGATGCAGCTAAAGTATCCAAAGATACTAAGCACTTCTAAGCATCTCTATATGAAAAGGTTGTGATAGGATGGAAGAAGATCTAGTATCATATTTTGAAGGACTATATTCTTTTCTTCTAAACTTCGTTTAACTTTCGAAGATCTCGCAGAAATCTTCATATCGTATATCTCGAAGGAGATCCAACAACTCCGGCGGCATTCCATTAGTCAGCACGCGAACCGCCCGCCTTGGAGGCCCTCCAACTTCGATTTGAACTCCAGGGGCCCAGTTGCAGTGTTGTTGTTGTTTACCCATCGCACCTATAAAAGAGCCCGTGTCGGAAACGTGGATTACGGGGGGAGGGGGCAAAAGTCCAGAGGGTGTGTTGACCCTTCTCTTTGAAAACTTTGGCATTTTCTTGCGCTTGTTCTTGCGGCACATTCACATGCTCTCCCGTCCATTTTAGCCATTGTGTGGCATAATTGCTGAACGCGTCGTCAGCCTGGCGCCTTTTTTATTGCAACGCCCCTTTGGCCAACACCCCATACACTCATGGACTCATGGACTCAACAGCTCACCAGCTTACATACCCGAGCACACACACACACTGCCACACACTCACTCACCCATACACATCCAATCCGACTGGCAAACAAACTTCGGCACACACGCACACAGCCGCAGGTCCTGTAATGAGCTTCTGCCTCAGCTTTTCCAGCTTTTTCCTTTTCCACTGGTCAGTGCAGCGGCACTTCAGGTTGCACTCGGTTATGTATGTGTGTTGGCTGCGATTCAGCAGTACTACCCTCTAAATGGAGCTCTAGAGATGGCCAATTCTCGATACAAGGATCGATAGCTCGAGGACCTATGCCATTTCAACTTAGATCCCATATTAGAGATCTTTATTTTGGAAATGCCTATGAACTCGAAGTTTAAGATATATGATTTAGTAGGAATGTATGCAGAACGTGTTAATATTAAACGATAACTGAATGTAAAAATATCAGTGCCATTCTGAACAACAAAACTTTCCAGTGTAATCAAAAAAAATCTGCTAAATATTTGAAAACCCAGACTTAAGGGCTTACTTTTCAAGTTGAAAAACTACATTAGCGGGTATCATAAAGTCGGAAAACTGCACTTTCGCAATCTTGTTAGTTATTTTTTTTTTTTGATTTTTTTTTTTTAGTAAATTCCTCTGCAGCTATGCTCTTTGCATAATAAACGGAAAGTTTGCTTTTTAGCGCATCATAAAAGTTCTGCCAGGTGTCATGTTTTCATTTACACTTTGCTCTCCCGCTTTGGCCCCCTGTTTGCCCCTCGCTTTTCCCTGTTTTTCCGCTTTTCCAGATGCACTGCATGGGGTGCCCGCTGCTGCCGAGTTTTATGAGCGCCATAGAGAGTTTTGTGCGGCTGTTTGTGTTGCCGTTGTTAATGGAATCGTAGTTGGCTTTTGAAAGACTTGACACGAGTCAGACACTTGAAGGCAAACACACACACTTCCATTCGGGGAAATGAATAAATAAATATGTGAATAAAAGTTTTCAAAATGTTTCACAGCACTGGCTGGGTTGGCAAAGGTCTCGTCTTCTCGCTTCTCACTTCCAGAGTTTATTAGTTTCATATGCAGACCGAAAATCGATTGACAAAATTTATAATTAATTTCAAATGGGTTTTACTAATTTGGCCCCGGACGAACGATGTGATTTTCTCATCTGTTTAGCCAACTGTTGGTGGGCCTCGAGAATTGATTTTCCTTAATTGGCCTGCACTCAAATCGAAAGTGGAAAATGCTCGTTTAATTAACAGAACTAGCTGAAAATTGCTTTCTAATATTTCTCTTGGTTTATTTATCGATCAAATAAAGTGCAGGCAAATCAAAATTTAACTTCGACATTGGTTTCAGCGTACTTTTCATGGTTCTTAAAAAGTATTTTTTTTTGTTTTTGGCAGGTTTATAGAACTTTGGTACCTTTTTTACGTTCTTCATAGAGTGTTGCTCCTATTTTGTATTAAATAAGAATCACGAGAAAAACACAATGCATTCTATTTTATAATCAAGGAGAGTTTACTGTACTCGGGTAACCGTCATCTTTGCTCCTATCTGCCAGTGCTCTTCGTGTTTGTTTATGGATGGATATGGCCACTTTTGCTGGAGATCAGATCCGCTTTGGCATCCTTGACACATCCGCAACTGCCACACACACACCCACACTCACCCACCCACACACCCCCACTTTAGCCCACACTTGGACATGAGTGTGGGTGCCTTGTATCTCACATGTCGTAGGTGGCTCTTGGCTTAGAAACGAAGACAACTTTGCCGTTTGCCCATTGGCAAGCAATCGCCCCGTCTCGCTCTGGTCGGCTATGGCCCTCTCAGTCGCACACACTGTCTCGCCTTCGTGGAGACATACAAACATTTCCATTTTCCCAGTGAGTGGTAAATTGTCAAGTGTTGGTGTTGGTGTGAATTTTGTGTACTTTGGCCACTCCTTCGCCATCGAGGAGATGCCGCACCCGCCCCCCCCCCACAATGTTTTTCCATCCTGTCTCGCCCTCTCTCTCTCGCTCCGCACTACCCATCTCGCTCGCACACACAGCGGACTGCGGGTCTCTGTGTCTTGGCCAATCGCTTGTGTAAACACTCGAAGCCCAGACATTCCCTACGCCCTCAGAGCTTTTCACACAAAAAGTGTTGGCTGCACACACCACCGCCCCCCACTTTTCCGCCCCCCACTTTTCCGCCCACCCGTCGCCCCTGACACCAACCACTTTGGAAGAACCCCCTTGGAATACCCCCCCTGCAGACCACTTCTTACACTTGCAATAAATGTGGGTGTGAATCGAAGAAAATCGCAGAAATTTCCATAGGTTTGAAACCACTTCAAATGACTGCGATAAGTGTGCTAAGTTAACAGTGGAAAGCTTTACTACAATATGTTATTGCATACTTTTAGTGACGTTTCAATTGCACGTATCCAAATTTCAGTTTTTGTGCTATTAATCGAGAATTTGTATTGCGATTATTTTGCACGAGTGTATTTCCCTTTTAGCTAGGCGATTATTCATATTGCATCTTTGCAGCTGAGCTCCGTAGTTTGCCATCCATTTATCTTGGCCACATTGTTGGTGCTACCAACTTCGAACCCCTCCGCCCAATAACCCCCCTCAACTCACTCCCCCCCACCCCCTCCGTCCGACGAGTTGTCCGTTTCGCTTGCGGCGCGGCGTGCAAAACGCTTTTGTGTGTTTAATTGCTTGTGAAGAGCGCTTTTCAATGGAACTGCCAAACAGCGAGAAGAAAGAAGAGAAAGTTGGGAATCGGGAAGGAGGAAGGAGAAGGGAGGAAGAGCCGGGAAGGAGAATCGAGAGACAAAACAAAAGCAGTGCAGAGAGGCAGAAAGAAACACCGGACCCGGGAAATCCATGAGCCGGAAGATGAAAAAAATCCGAGCGAAAAGGAATATCGGGAAGGTGCATCTAATAAAGAGAAGGGAAACATGGAAAAAAAGTATGTCCTAATAATATTTTGTGTATAAAAAATTATAGTTAGCAGCACACATAAATGAAAACAAAAATTTTAATGCTTTGGTAATTAAAAGAGTAAAGAAAAATAGACCAAAAAAAATAAAAAACAGGCATATAAGTCAACAGTAAACATCGCACCAACTATCATTCATTATGAAATATGTTGTTTTGCCATTGCAAAACAAGTTACTAAGTAGCAGTATAATAACTTCTAAATATTTAACACTTTAACTTGGTTAAATCAATTAGGTAATATCTAAAATCAATGTTTTGATAGCGAATTAATATGATTTTACAATTCGATGATATTATCATCCGTTTAATCTCCCTGGAGTAAGCTTGTTAAGCTTACAAGGTAACTACATGATAATCCCCTCTGGAAAATCAATCTTTATTCCACTTCTCGGCGCAACGAGATAACGCCAAAGAAAGAGAAGGAGTGGGAGAGAGAGGGAGGGAGCGAGCGAGTGAGTGAGATGGGTTCTCGGGGGAAATGCACTTTGTTTTTCACACATTGCCCTAACTGATTAACTTTTGTGTTGAGCTGAAAAAACAACAACAAGCGGCCAGCATGCAAGGACTATGCACAGAATGCACACACGCACACACACATGACAGTGCCCGCACACATACACACGCACACACACACAAGTAACAGCCAGACGCACACAGACAGCAGACAAAGCCGAGCAAACAACATTGAAAGTCTGTCTCTCCGACGCGTCGGCTGGCTGTCGTGTGTGTGTGTGTGATAGACAGGCGTAAAGTTAATTAAACAATAAATACACACACACACAGACAGACCGACACACACACACACTGACGCGACGCGTTAAAAATGGCGAAAAACTACGGACTACACTTGGCAGCCTGGCGTGAAATTCAACACAACATAACACACTCAAACACACACAGCTGCGGTGCGCGCATGCATCGGTGTGGGTGTGTGTGTGTGTGCATTGTCAGTTGCACTGTAATTGAGCAATTGCAGTGGCCACCCAACCACCCACAGCCCACGCCCACCCATCCAAAACGCCCACAATGGCTGGCAATTTACTTGACGCTCCAAAGTAGGCAACACTCATCAGACGAACGAAGTGGGGAGCAAAATATAGGATAAAGGATTTTACAGCAAAAAAATGGCGGCTTAGATAAACATTTTTTATTCTAATATGCATTACTTTTTCGCTCCATTTCATCAAGTATTGGGAAATTTTAATGAATGGTAGTATTAATTGGGATGTGATTTATTTCGATATTTAGTTTACAAATGCTTTTAAGTTATTTGGGGATTGTATCATTACAATCACTTTACTTTAGAAAGTGAAAGTTATTTTTCAAAAAAATACCACTGCTCAGCATATTATAAAAGTTAAGCCCGCGCATTTGAACTATCTATATAATTGGATTAGTACAAAAACGAAGAAAATAAAAAGAACGCAAAAAAGCTTTCGTAAAATGCGAGGCATTGCCATTCAGGGTCGGAAAAGAGCAATATTTTGCAAAAGTTAAGCGCACATGTGTGATTTTAGCCATGAATTGGCAATATATTTCCGTGGGTGGACCTAAATATGGAACATAAACGAACTCTGGGGGACTCAATACTCAGGGAAATGAAGGCAAAGCCCAGATCTTGTATGACACACCCACACACAATAATAGGTTGGCATACATATATGTATCTACATACATCCTGTTTACATAAGACTAGACATATTTACTATGTTATCCCCCCTTTTGCGATGCTCCTTCTCTTCCCGCTCCAAACGCAAGCGATATCTGATTTTTCCTACCCCATTTTTTCGATTGCCTCAAACGTCGAGCAAGAAAAACAAGCGGCAGCTCGTAATTTTCCGAATCTTCGCTTCAGGCAATTGGAAATTAGTTGTAAGTGTGGGTGAAATTAATTTGGTATTTGCTGTAACATTCGATTAATGAGTTCCATCTCGATTTCAAGTGACATTTCGAGGAATTTAAATCCTCCACTTATTTATTGGTTAATTAATTAAATATACACTTTTTTTAAATAAAAATGTGCCCTATGATTAGGTTCCAATCATTTGGCTTTTGTACGAATGCATTTTGAGATGCTCATACGTGTATAGGATACACCAACACACACAACACAAACAAAAGAGCAGCATCGCATCAGCAGCTTTTCAAAGTGTTAACCCATTCGTCGTCACCTTTTTGCCCCAAACATATTTAGATAATTTAACGCGCGCCGCTCGTAAATTTCCACAAACACTCACACACACACACTCGCAGATGAGGAAGCGGCTCACACAGACACACACATACAGTGACAGAGAGAAAGATAGAAATGCCTCCACCCACACAGACACAGGGCAAACAGTTGCAGACACCCACGCACACACAGACACAACTAAACCATGTTAAGCAAATAAACAAGAGAGTGCGACAGAGAGCGAGAGACAGAAAAGAAGAGAGAGAGAAAGTCGCTGAAAGAGAGGCAGATATGTAGGTGGGAAAAGAAAAGACAGCCAGTGGAAATAAATGCCGCCAAATAAAGTTTTCCTCTGATAATTATGACCTCCCCACTTCTTTTTTTACACACACACATCAATTTTTAATTAGCTACAAAGCGCCAGCAAAAAAATCACTTAGGCGAGCGAATGAGAGTAGGATGCTGCGTAGGTGTAAGTGTAAGCTTTTTCAACACACCTCTCACACACAGCCACCACAGACACACACACTCTGAATCAATACTAAGAGAACTGGAGAGCATACGAGCATACGAGAGAGAGAGAGCCACAAAGACCCTTTTAAAATGCCGAAAAACTTGAGATTTTCTGCATTTTGGTTGGTTGTTTATTAACACCTTTCTACTTTTGACTTTCACCGACTTTTTACAGCATTCGTGTCTCTTTGTGTCCGCCATTCAAAAAAAGTTTTGCGCCAAATATAAAAAAAGACGGCCGGAAATTGTTTCACACTTTTTGAAAGTAAAAAGGTTCTTTTTTATTGATTGATTAATAATTTTATATTCTAATCATAAGCCGAAAGTGTAAAAAGGATTACAATTAATTTCCACATTGTTAAGTCCGAAAAAATATTATTGCTGCGAATTTTATTCCTGGTTTCGGGATACGTATATTTTGGGAAGCGATATTCAAAGACCAATTAAGCTGCCTTTTCCACGCCTCCTTGTTCTTCCTTTCCCTCCTACCTCTTACCACACACCATTTCTGCGCGTTCTTCGCCTTCTTCCGTTGTGCACCCACACCGAGAAGACTCAAACTGCAACATATCACTCATTCGAAAAACAAAAAACCACCGAAGAAAAGAGATTCGAAAAAACCAACCAAAATCGAAGAAGAAACGAAAAACGTCGCTGCTTTGCTGTAATTTTTCACACCACACACACAGACGTAAATGTTGTCACCTTATCGTGCGTCTCTTTCGCGCAGGAGAGAGAATTAGAGGTTCCATTTTGATTGTGCTCTCCCCTCAACGAGTGTGTGAAAGTGTGTGTGTTTGTGGTTAAACTTGTCACACAAGCAAAAGAGGAAGAAGCAAGTCGCTTGCCGTCTTCTTCTAGCACACGGGGAAGCCGCCATATTGCCGCCTCGCTCTTTGTCTCCTCTTTGGTTGTGTGCGTGAGTGATTGTGTACGTGAGTACGTGTGACAAAATACATTTGGCTTCTTGGTGTTGGTGACTTGAGCCGGTTGCCTTTTCATTTGCACGCCTCTCGCCATCTGCCATCTCGCTCGCACTTCTGATGTTTGCCCTTTACTTTTGGCGACAAGTTTGTCACACAACGTCGACGTCTCTGCTGCAGTCTCTGCCTCTGTCGGCGTCGTTGCTGCTCTTCTGCTTTTTCGCACTTGGAAATTTCACGCTCACCGTTATCCCCTTTCACAAATCCAAAATCTTTTCATTTACATTTTAGGGACGCATAAAAGCTGCCAAAGCGGCTAACAAGCGTTTAGTTTTTGACGGGTTAAGGTGGTACAAAAGGTGGCCACTGGGCGTTAAAATTCGATAAGAGGTGTGTTTTTTTGGGTGGATCCAGCTGGCCAGCGGCGGGTTAAGAGTGTGTGCCGACTCACAGTTTCTTACAACAAAGTGTCTGTAATCGCAAGTATTACAGAAGTCGAAAAGTTACCTTAAAGACGGCTCGACTTATCCTAACTTTCGAAATCCCTGGCAAGTTGTTGTCGTAAGTGGTAGATTTATGTACGTCTTTTCGAGCAGTGTTTTTGATTGTCTGGAGGTCATTGTAGGTCAACTTTTGCGCCTTAAAGTGCTTCTCGCAGCCGCTTTATTTTATCTCTGCCTGGGAAATGCCACCCCTTCGGGCTGCCAGGCCGCCTCGTTTATCTCACCACACCGTCCCTACACCCACCAATGCCACCCCCTCCACCAACCACCCCTCGACAAACATTTGACCATTGAAGCGCATTTTTCGCTTGCGCGTCATTTGTCAACTTGGCCGCTTCTTTTTTTCATTATTTGCTTCTTTGCGATTCTGCCACCCCTTGTTACGCCCCTCGCATTCGCCTCACCCCTCAGAGGCTGTGATTTAGTGTGCCTCTTTTTATTTGCTTCCAACTTCTGTTTTCCTGCCGATTTATTTCGTTCGTAAATTGTGGATTTAAGAAATGTATTCATCTCATAGTTTTCTTAAAAACAATTTAAGTGTTTAAGTTAAGTTTAACTAAACAATAGTTTATGTTTTTGTTTGCATTTTGTGTATAATTTTGTATTTGAATTGTTTGTTTTTATTCTATTCTTTTTTAAACTCTCTGATCTTTTTATTTCTACGTAGATTTGTTTTCCGTTGGATTTATTTTATGTGATATTTATTTAATTTTTACTTAACATTTTCTTCTTGTGCCTGATTTTTTTTCTCCCACTCTTCTCTCATCCTCTTTTCTTCCGCCTCCACTCCCACGCCCAGCACCACCTATTCTTCTGCTCTTCTTGTTGTAGCGGTGTCAGCTGCCTTGTTACTTCTAACACGCTGCTTTTGACGCGACGTCGCTGCCGCCGTTGGTTGGTGCCATTTCCCATTACACACACAGACACATGCACACACACACACGCGAGCGCTAGCACTCTCTCGCACACAGATGCACACAGCCACCTACACAGTCGTCAACTCAACACTTTTGGTTCGAGTTTTTGGTTTTCTTATTGGAAACCCGCAGTTCACTCATTCTCTCGCTCCCTCTCGCTCTCTCTCACTTGCACACGCCCTCCGCGAAAGAAACTCAACACTCTCGCTCTCTCGCTTGCACCGAGCGCACCCCCATATACGGCCATCCCGCTCGCTCGCCGCCCAGAGCCACCGGGAGAGAGCGAGAGAGCGCGAGCGGCTAGCAGAGCGAAGGCAGCGCAGTCGGCGTCCGTTTCGGCGTGTGTGTATTTCCAGTTTCCAGTTTGAATGCGACCGGCGTGTAGTTCGTGTCGTCATCGCCGCTCTGTTGCTTTTGTCGCCTGCCGTTTGTCGCTTTTGTCGCCCGTCGTCGTTTCTCGTCGTTTGTTGTTTCTCCCTACGTTCGTTGTTCGTTGATCGTCGTGTCGCCATATCCATATTCTTCATCCAAATCGCCGATTCCCTTTTGTGCTCTTTTTTTTGCGTTCTTCCTTCTTGGTAAAAAACAAACAAACACAAACCAAACAAAGAAAAACAACAAACAAACAAAAGTTACAGCAACCAGCTAACTAAGAACACTTAAAATTGCCAAGTGAATTTGCAAAGCAAAAGAGACGAGAGAAACAGAACAAGGTTTAAACACTTTCGACGTTTTGCCGTCGCCAAAACAGAATACGGAAAGGCAAGCAAAGGTCCAAAACAAACAAAGAACCAGGAGAACATAAAACCTGATAAAGAACTCAAAACATAGGAAATAGAAAACAAATACGATAACCATAAAAACTGCAGAGGAAATTTGAAGACTCGAAGTTTAAAACCGAAAAAGAAGATATTGAAAATATAAATCATTGTTTATAGGTTGAGCTTTCTATATTTTATTATTCTATCAGTTACAGTGCTAGCTTTTAGGGATATATCTTTGAAAGTTAATGTTAATTTGAAGTTAAAACTATAGAAGTCAGTTAAATAGGGAAAGTCAATGAAAAATTAATCAAATAGGATAAATACTTCAAAACACAAACAATCTGAAGTGAATTATTAGGCCAGAAGAAATACTAAGGACTTAAGAAAGATTTTATATGAAAAAAGTTCGGCTCACGCTAATATTTATTGACTCATTTCTTGAATATCGTAATGGGCTTATCAATTGGACAGAAAGAATCCATACCATAATAGAAACTAACTTTAATAATCCAAAGGCAACATTTTTTCTACATTTTTTTAAAATAAATCTATCTAAATAATAGTCATAATGACGATCTCGAAAATCTCAAGCGGAAACCCCAACTATAAATCATATTTACGTTTTTTATAGCAATTAAACAAGAATTTTTTTGAAACAACAAGAAGAGAAATAAAGTGTACAAGTCAGTGAGTGTAAAAAAAAGTTTAAAAAAGAAAGAAACAAAAAGAAGTACCTGTCGAACAAAAACAAAATAAAGCATCTAAAAATTTCAAAAGTCAAAATAGAGAGATCCCTTTTTTGGAGAGATCGCCGTGGGAAACCCTTTCTGCATGACGCACTTGGTTGTTTGAAACGGTTATGTGATGAGATACGACGTCCAGGAGCTGCTACTTCATCAGTCTGCTGAGGATCCATTCGCCAGGTTCGCCAATGGGATGGCATATCATCCATTTCTGCAGCTAACGCAACGACCCACTGACTTCAGCGTTTCCTCGCTGTTGACGGCGGGTAGCAACAATAACAACAGCGGCAACACCAACAGCGGAAACAACAACTCCAGTTCCAACAGCAACACCAATTCAAGCGCCAACAACACCAACAATCTCGTGGCCGTTTCACCAACGGGTGGTGGTGCGCAGTTATCGCCGCAAAGCAACCACAGCAGCAGCAACACCACCACCACCAGCAACACCAACAACTCCAGTTCCAATAACAACAATAATAACAGTACCCATAATAACAACAACCACACTAATAACAACAACAATAATAACACAAGTCAAAAGCAAGGACACCACTTGAGCACCACCGAGGAACCGCCATCGCCCGCTGGCACACCACCGCCCACAATTGTTGGTCTACCGCCAATACCACCGCCCAACAACAACAGCAGTAGCAGCAGCAGCAACAACTCAGCTTCAGCCGCCGCCCATCCGTCGCACCACCCAACCGCCGCGCACCACTCGCCCAGTACGGGTGCCGCCGCACCGCCCGCCGGCGCCACAGGCTTGCCGCCACCCACACCGCCGCACCACTTGCAACAACAGCAGCAACAGCACCCGGCCCCACCACCACCACCGTACTTTCCAGCTGCGGCACTGGCCGCTCTAGCTGGAAGTCCGGCCGGACCACATCCGGGTCTGTATCCCGGCGGTGGATTGCGCTTCCCGCCGCATCACCCAGGCGCCCATCCGCACGCCCACCACCTGGGCAGCGCCTACACTACCGCCGAGGACGTCGTCCTTGCCTCGGCTGTCGCCCATCAGCTGCATCCGGCGATGCGACCGCTCCGGGCGCTTCAGCCCGAGGACGATGGCGTCGTCGATGATCCCAAGGTCACGCTGGAGGGCAAGGACCTGTGGGAGAAGTTCCACAAACTGGGCACGGAAATGGTCATCACCAAGAGCGGCAGGTGAGTCTACACAGTACCCGCTGGTTATTCTAAGCTACTGATTTTACAGGGTGTCAAAGGTCTCCCAACATTTCAGTGTGTAAAATTCTCGATTAGAATTGGAACGAATGTAGCTTTATTGTTAGAATTGTTAAATTACTCATTTTTTGATATGTTTTGCTGTCATATTGGCAAATAATTGTGGCCTTTGCGCCGAGCTTTTGGCAATCGAGGGCACAGATCTGGGGCCGAAGGTCAGGTCACAACCCGGGCAGCAGCCTTGGCCACTTGAGCACGTGTGGCGACGTCTCAAGCTCCCGTTAGCGGTTAAAACCGATCCCAAGTTCCACGCCCAGTTGAGCTGAAAGTAGGTGAACAGACGCCCCCGTTCTTCTCCTTTTTCTCGTTTTTTTTGTGTATAATTTTCCATTTTTGCAGCAGCATGTCATCAGCCGCAGAAACTCAGACTCTCTCCCTCGAGAAGATGATGATGATACGATGATGATTATGCGACGACGACGTTGACATTCAAGCTGCGTTGGCGCGTGAAAATGCGTTTTGAGCTTCACACCTACTTGAGAAAGTATTCACTGAGACACACTCACACTTGGCCGCAGTGAATGGAGTGAGTGTCAAGTGAGTGCAAGATGTGGCAGCTGTGAATGCACTCAAAAATGTCGCCGATAGTGCCCCCCTCCTCATACTTATATGCGATATATATGTAATTGCCATAAAGTCAGCAAAAACTTACGTAAAAATTTACATTTACAATTTCAGTTAGAAGTAAACAGACATATTCTCTGCGCAGAGAATAGAGACATTTACGTTTAACGATGCCATAAAGCCTATTAGTTTAATGTGGAAAATCATTAACCAACTTTCAAAGATTAGTGCCAAATTTATAAGATCTCCTTTACAACTTTATGTTTAGCCATAAACTTGCCTCAAAGTTGCTTGTCAAAGCCCCCTTAATATTTTCTTCGCAATTTACGGTAATTCATTTCATAGCTGGCCAAATTCAATTAGCTTCTGTTGCTGTTTTTTAAGCTACAAATTGCCTGACGCCTCGGTTAAGCCTCTTTGGCCAACGCCTTCTACGCCGCCTTTTCCCATATACTTAATTATATGCATATATATATAAATATATATATATATATATATATATATATGCCTTTAGTTTCAATGCCAGTCTGGCGGCGTGGGCGTGGCAGCAACACCAATAGAAAGTGGAAATAAGCGCAAAAATAAAATATTTGCAAATAGTTTTGTGTGCTGAAAGTTGGGAATACGTCTGGCCAGGTGTCTAGGTCCACTGGTCACGCCCCCCAACCGCCCAACGCCCCCATCTGTATGCAAGTAGTTGCATTTTGTTGTTGGTTGTTCGCACTTGGAAAGTACACACAAAATAACGAGAAATAAAAGCGAGCCACACTCACGAAAAAGTTGCTGAAAATTATATTTTTCGAGCTTAAGTAGAGGGTGGTGAGGGGGCGGGGTGTTCCTGGCCATATCCTTAAGCTCATTAGCAGTTTGGCGATTTGAAGTGTGAAACTAAACCAAGTGGCCCAGCCAGCCAACTACAAAACCCCACTAAAAATAAAATGAAACAAGAAAAACAAGCCAACCACATCCATGCTTCTTCACTTTGCAAGTCGGTACGAAATATGTGCACAGAGAAAAATTATAATTGTGTATTAAAGTTCTTTCTGTGGGCAATTTTGAATGATATTGCAGTTTCATCAATTTAATTAGTTATAAAATTATTAATAAAGAATTTTACTAGACATTTCCATTAGATTAGCAGGGTGACATAGGCTAATGCAATTTTCTCTCCGTGCTGCCGAGTTCATGACCCTGCAAAAGGGGTACGGGGACTTGCCCCAAAGTGTGGCATGCAATTGTTGTAAAAGGGGGCGTGGTGCGGCGGCCCATGGATGAGGAATGGGAGCAAGTGAGATGGGCAGAGAAGGGGAGCCACGAGTGGCTTGTAAAAGTTGTAAGTACTTGTACCTAGCACACATATGGAGATTATGGCAGTGTGTAAGTTGCAACTTTTTTGCACGCCACACACACACACACACGTTGTTCTTGTTGTTGTTTTTACCATTTTTGCTGTTGCATGCTTGCGAGACGTGCGAAAAAAAGCAACAACCAAATGGCAAAACAGCAAACGGAATTATTGTTGCCGCTTCTGTTGCCGTTGCCCCATCATCATCAATGTCAAAATTATTGTTTTTCCTGCCGCACAAACCACCTCCCCCCGCTGGAAAACCACCTCCCTTTTCGACTCTTCATGTGAGTGCCACTTGAATGTTTTGCGAGTGGATTTGCATTCACTTGGCTCGATTCAATCGGTTTTTGTGCCTGTTTTTAGCGAATTTCGATTCATTGATGCAATGATTTGGAGGCTTGTGGCTATAGTTTTTCATTCACAAAAGTTTCACAGCTCCTTCAGAGTGACTTGTATGCCGCAGTCGTGTCAGTGTGCTTCTACTTCACTCACTTATGAGCTAAAATTAAATTTCGCTTCAGATTTGCGCCCTTTTTCTCAATTTGTCGCTGGCAATTAAGTCGCTAGAGCAAATAGCGTGAAATCTATCTTCGTTCTGCTGCTTGTTGCTGTGACTTATCAATTAATTGAAATTGCTGTCTAAGCGCAAATAAATAAAGTCTCCCCTTGTTTTCCACACCCCTGAACATTTGGCGACACTTTCAGTGCGAGAAGTCAAGGAAATGCGATTTGAAAAATAGGCAAGCCATTGAAAAAAATCTATAGAAAAATGTCAGAAATTATCAAATGTTGACCCCAAGTGAGAGGCAGATAGAAAAACGCAAAAATAGCATATGTGTACATATAGATAGATGGAAGATGGTGCGAGATTGCTTTGATTTCGCCAGTTTCTAGCTAATTGAAAGCTGCAATTTATTGAGATCATTCTATAAAAACGAAGTTAATAGCACTTATTGTTATTTTTTTTATTGTAATATGTTGTGGATGTGATTAGAAACTATGACGATGACTTGTCTTTTCGTACCACATCATATATAGTTTCTAATTGATGTCGGGACTTTGTGACAGGCATGCGATAATGTGACAGACAAAAATATTTAATGACACGCCACAGGACCCACTCTTTCCAAGTTTTTCGAAGTTTTTTTTTTATTTCGGGATCAGGGGTCAGACCCTGGGCAACCGCCTGTCAAAGTTCACTTGTTTAATTTTCATAAATAAAAATTTTCTATTTCCTCCATATTTTGTTGTTCCCTTGCTCCTTCGATTCGATTCCTTCCTTTTTCGTTTTGGGTAAAAACTCAGCTGACGGCGACAAAACGCAATCAAAGTGCACTGGCCTGCCCCGGCCCACCCCCCGAACGCCCAACTCCTCGAAGCCGTAGGCTCAATTAAATGGGCGTGTCCGCCTTCTAGTTTTTTATTTTTCAATTTTTTTTTCATATTTCCCCAGGCTTTC
This sequence comes from Drosophila sechellia, assembly GCF_004382195.2. Taxonomy (NCBI): domain Eukaryota; kingdom Metazoa; phylum Arthropoda; class Insecta; order Diptera; family Drosophilidae; genus Drosophila; species Drosophila sechellia. The sequence continues at coordinate 4,202,891 of NC_045954.1, forward strand.
CTCCACAAAGTCATTAGCGGGCGGGGAAAAGGGGTCAATTGGGGGTTGAGGGCAAAATTTTGTTATAGTGCACACACAACCCCTGAAGAGCCACAAATCCCACCCACAATCCCCCATTCTCCATTTCCCATTTTCCCCGCTTTGCCATCTTGGAAACGTTTTTCATAATTGTGTTAAAATTGTCGTCGTGCCAAAGGGGGCAGGAAAAATTATCGATGTGCTAAGTTGACAAATACGCGAAGGTGAAGGGGGTTACGAAAAATGCCCCTTCTAAATTACACTTAATTTGCTTAGTAACTTGGAAATTTCTTCGGTTCTACGCTGTAATTTTCCTTTCTGCTATTTGGGCAAAAACCCCCCTTCCAGCTATTCCATACCAAATTCACTTGACAATTTTCAGTTCGATAAAAAATGCATAATAATTGGCATAGCGATAGATTGACCCTCCATGCGGTGGATATATCCTTTGGGTTTCGCTCGACTCTTGGAAAATTCATGAGTCCATTGGATAATTTGCACGTAATTAGAGCTTATGGAAAATTGGTGGGATCCCGCAGATAACTGCACACATCGTGCGTTTATACGCAACCAGTAATTATTTACAACAAATTTGTTCAAATGGCCAATGGGCAATTAGATACTTTTCTTTGTAACGAATGATACGCATATTGCAATATTTTTTTTACCAGATATTTCCTACATAACATTTTGTGTAAGCAATCATTTCATTAATAAAACAGTGTGACTTATTAGATGTGTTTTTCTTAAGAACGGATTGAAAAATCACTACTCTATTTTTTATCAGTCAATATTAGATTATGTTATCTTGGCTTCTATTTTCATATTTTATGTGATCTTTAAGACAATCATTTCGATTGTCAGACAACCCGGTATGAAATTTAAAACCTCCAAAAAAATATTTCTACCTATCGGCAACTGTCAATTATATAAAATAAAACCAGTTTGGTTCAAACTACAATCAGCACCAACCAAAAACTGAAAACCGAAATCCAAATCCGAACACGCCGCTGCTTAAATTACAATAAAAATGTCATAAAAAAATCTTAACAAATTAAAAAGCGACAGGCATTGGATAAAGAGAAAGACAAAAACATTTAAGTGGCGCATTTTGGTGGCTGTTAATTTAAATTGCATTTACGCCTACTTTGAATTAAATGGAAATTAATTTGAGGAACACCAAAAATTCAGTTTTCTTTTTTTTTTTTGGTTCGGCTAATTAAGTAAGCGCTTCCGTCGCCGGTATAAATCCAAGTTTCCCCTCAAAAAAACTAAAAATAAAGCGCCCACGCAGCGGAAGTTGCAAGTTGGAAATTGAAGCGCTGCTAGCGGTTCTCCTAACTTGTCTTAATGACGTCTGAGTTTTTGGTCAGAGAACCGCAACCAGCCGAAAATTGATGGTAACAAAATGCCGCTAAATGGTTTCGGTCTTAATCGAGAGAATTCAGCTGTTTACACGCTCCGCTTGGCTAATGAGGCGTCAGTTTTGGTGGGCAACTGATAAGCCTAATGGGTGATTATCACATTTAAGGAGGAGGTGTTGAGAATGGTGCACTAACTGCAAACTGAAAGAAACAATGGCAATGTACACGGGAGCAGTGGGATGGAACATGGGAACTTTGGAATGAGACACCAAGAAAGTCTTCAGTTCGCAAAGAAACTTCATGATGAAGGAACCCCGGATTTGGTACACATTTCCAGGCCCAATCTTTCGACAACTATAAGCAACGCCTGGAATTCGAAACAGCCCGCCTTGAACTGCATGGAATGGAATATTTAAAACGCATTTGCTGGCTTCCAACTTTTTTCGCCGTCTGATATTCCCTTTTCTCCACGGACAACTTGGAAATGCACAAAGCAAACAAGGCAAAATATGACAACCAACAACGACAGCAACAACCCAAAAGATGACGATGATGACGTCCTTTATAATGAACAACATGAGTTCAGAAGAACCCAAAAAGAAGAAAGGAAAGAAAATAAGAAAAACATAACCGAACAAAAACGCAAAAACAAAAATAAAAAAAATTCGCACAAAGAATGGGCAAGATACAAAAAAAAGGGAACACCAACAACAACCTTAAGACAGAATGTCAGGCGAGTGAGCAAGGAGAGTGCGAGCGAGATGGCCGGGGGGGTCAGAAAGAGACAGAGCTAGCGAGGACGAAGACGGCGTCTTTTTGGCGCCAGAAAAATAACGACAATGCCTGACGAATGTGCGTGGAGTGGTGGAGTCCGCTTAAAAATCGGGTCGTCAAAGGGGAGGGGATCGACGACGGCGGGGGTCAAATATATAGCACTAAAGATCGAAGTTTTCGAAGACCATTCGAAGTCATAGAATTCGAGCTTACAAAATCGTTGCCGAAATGCATGCTAAATTGTAATACATTTTAATATCTAAATCTGCATTATATAAATCGATTTGTTAATCGAAATATTTGATGGTGATCTTTGGAGCTAATATCTTGGCTGTTGCTGTTTTTTCGTCAGTCGGCTTGAGTGGGACTGAGAACAATGCATTCAAGTTGTTAGCTGGACATGTGTTTGGCATTGGCGCTCAGAGAGTAAAAAAAAACGCAGGAAAAAGCCTCTCTCAAAAAAGCAGAGAAAGTGATCGAGCAGACGACAAACAAGAAGAAGAAGAGGCTGCAGCAACAAAAAGAAGAAGCAACTGCGAAGACTAAAAGAAATGTCAAAAACAATGAGAACGGTCGAATGAATTTGACAAACATTTCCTAGATGTGCGATGGCAGATCAAAGAGAATCAGCCGGCAGAGCGGCAGCAGCAACAAAGTCAACGACAATCTGTGGCCATCTCACTCGCACTCACCGTTCGGCAAAGTAGTCAAATTAGTTGTCTCTTTCACAAAAAAAAAACAGCATCCTGTGATTGCCGATCTCTTGTTTAATATTAATTATCAACTATCAGTTATCTAGCCTTTACTTTTTATTCTTTTATAAAATAAATTTTTTTTTAGTTTCATATAATTTTTTTTTAAATTCCTACCTTCCGTTATTATTTTTTTTTACCCTTTTCGGTAAGCCTTTATCCTCGTGGCAAATTCACGCGTTCGAGGCGAACCCGGCTTGGCTTTTAGCATTAGTTTACACTTGATTAGAACGCTAATTGGCAAAAAAAAATAACAACTCGATGGCAAAAAGGACGCTCACTGAGCTGGGAAATTTTCGCGGAAATGTGGCAGGCAGTTAAGCTGGTCCCCAAATCCTTTTGATCTATGCGATATACTTAACCTGATCTTATCTTCGAGTGGCTTGCTGGTTTGATGGTATTTAAATTTTCCAGAAATTAGAAGTATCGTTTTCAAAAGGTGCCCTCGTCGTTACTTCATTCATGTTGGCCAAAAGTTGTGCATTTATATGGGCGGAGTTGTGTTGCTAAAAGTTGCTAATGCTGCTTGGCCAGTGGCCACAAATATGCATCATGACTGTCAAAATATTAAAATAAATAAATGTTCAAGAACTTGCATTACCTGCCGACCCTTATCAAATTGCCCCAGAGTTATGGCTAAACAAATGACTTAACTCGTTTGAATTAGCTTCCCAGAAATAAATTTCTAAAAATGGGAATGTTTAAATGTCAAATTCAGGACTTTTAGTTTAATGCAATCCTGCCTCGTCTTCCTTTCTCACGTCCCCGATTCCCCTCGTCGTTCTTGCACTATACATATGTACAGATGTACGTATGTATGTATGGTCTGTTCTGCCGAAGTTTTCTGAGGCTCAGGCGACGCTTTATGAATTTTAAGTGGCAAAAATTGACGAGTTGCTTTGGTTTTATTTTTTCTTTATTATTATTATTGCTGCTATGCACATGTCTATGTATGTGTGCATATTTATTTAATATTTTCTGGTCTGAAAAATTATACAAATTGTATGGGGCATTTGGTGCGTTTTAACTGCTCTGCGTGTTCTGTTTGCCTGATTAGGCTGCCAAACCAAATCCGATTCCAGAGACTGAAACTGAAACAGAAAAGAACAAACATCGGCACAAAATACACCTACGTTTTTGGTAACACACACAAATTTATGTTGCCACTTGATTTTTATGAATAAAAATTCTTCTTATTTCGGTTTCGGTTTTCTGGGAAAATAAAAATCAAATTCATGTAGCACCTACGACATGCTCTACCCCCCTCTTTCCAGTTTTTCCTGTCGTGAGTTTTCCACGAGGGAAATTAACACGAAGCCAAAAGGCAATTACGCACGCACATCTACATAGAGAGTGGATATCGGGAGAGGTCGGGGTCCACAGTTCTTGCTCGAAATACAGTGGGCACTTGCAGGTTGATGGGTCAATGGGTTGCAGATATCACCAAGGAACTCTTTTTGCACTCAAAACATGCATTAGTTTATTCAGTCAGATTGATACCAGTGAAATATGTTCTAGGTCTGCCATTATTGTGTGTGGCGTAAGCAGAGAGGTCACTGTAGTGGCACTGAACTGTTGTGAATGTGGCTTTTAGGTGTCAATGACGTGTGCTATCCGCTTGCATTCAGCCCAAGCCCTTATTATGCCATCACCATTTGTGAAACTTTGTGAGATATTCAGCACATTAGCCAACAAATTTTAACAATTACAATATATATTTATTAATATGAAAAATCAGCACAATTATTTACCCTAAAAGCTCCAAGAAATGTACTCCAATGATTACATCAACGACTGCACAAGCCAAAAAGAAAATCCAACAACTAAGCCGAGAACTACTACAATATGTTCACCAACATTTACACCAACGAACTACTGTGAACTGATCTAGAGTGCAGGAAACCTGCTAAGGAACATAACTCTTTGCATTTGACTTCCTATCTCTGTCTGTGCATCTCACCGACTCTTTTGCACCTTCCACCGCTATTTTGTGTGTGCAGTCAATTAACGGCAAACAAAAGTTTTGCAGTCTGTGCTGCGTTTTGCCCCACTCCCCCACATTTTCCAAGCCACTTCATCTAGTGGGTGACGAAAAAAAGGAGGTACACATATACATACATATGTATATAATATATAATTTCACAGCAGCACCAAAACTTTTTTGCTTTATGCCTTACATATGTATGGTGTTGTTTTGCAGCTATATTTTTATGTATGTTGTTTTGCTTTTTGTTGTTTGTGTCTGCCTGCATCGCGTTAATTGAGTGTGAAGTTGGGCTTTTGTTGTTGTTGATTTTAATTGTTAAGCAACAAAGGCGCGAAATATGTTTTAGCTGTTTTGGCTTTTAATTAAGCTGCCAGCCCGAAAAAAGTTGCGCGCAAAACGTAAGAAAAAATCCAAAGTGAGGCGAAAATGAAGAAACGTAAGAAGCAGTAGATTGCGTGCAAGTGGCAGTAAAAAGTGTTGATTTCATTAAAAGCATTAAAAGCAATTGCAGCAACAAAGTCAAAGTCGCACTCTCCATCTCTTTCTGTCGTTTTGGCCGCTCTGGTTAAAAAATATATATTTTCTTTTTTTTTTGTTCGTTTTCTGATCGTGTGTTTACTGCATTTAATTGTTGTTGTGCACATGCTTTTGACGGCGACGTCGGCGTCGCTGCCCGCGTTCGTTGTCACTTTGAGTTAACAACTCGATTACAAGCTCTGCCTCTGCCAGCGTCGCTGTCGACGTTGCTGTCATCGCCGCCGGCCATGTGCAATTTTTTGAATTATTAATGAATCTCAGCAACGGCCGCAATAAAACAGCAGAGAAGCCAGAAAGAACGAAACGAAATCAAAGCTCCCAACTCAACCATACCCTGCACTCACTGTTTTGTCTTTTATGCTGCGAAAGCATGCTTCTGGAACTTCCGGCACAAGCCATCATTTTTGTTAGGTACCCAGAATCTTCAAACAAGGTATTTAATCAAGAAGTTCGCTACCAAGTCACCTAGATAACTGCGATTTGAAAATCCTAAGTAATATTTTCGACTGCAAGAGTCCCATAAATATATCCGTATCAAATTGCACATTACCACCTACTTTCCAAGACCTCTGGTATCGAAAATACCCATCATTCATTACAGGGTATAAAAACGGCAGCAGAGGAAGAGCATGAATAAAGCAAGGCAAGTGGTGTGTAAGGCAGCCGGATCGTGTTAATAAAAAACAATTAATATTAAGTGTATGTTTAGTGCGGCTCTTGACGCTGTTGCTGTTATTGTTGCTCCTGTTGTTGCTGCTGCACTCGTTGATTATTTGTACTATTAACGCGTTGTCGGCAGAACTCGTTATATGCCGTCTCCCTCTCGTCGCGTGTAATTACTTTTAGTTGGTCATAATTTGTCAATAGCTATTTTGTTGCACTGCCAATTGCCAGGCAGTCGTCAGCAGTCAACAACAATTGCAATCCCCCAGCAACAACAAAAAACCAATGCAACGGAAGTGCAAGTGTGCAATCGTGTGTGGAGAAAGAAAGAGAAAAAAGACAGACACAGTGAAAGATAGAACGAAAGAGGGGAAAACAGAAAGTGGAACAAGTTAGGTGACAGGCAGAAACAACTTGGCCAGATCCAAACTGTGATTGACAACCGTCAATTGCGGGAATTCACATCGCCTATGGAATTCCATTTCTCGCCGCTCGTTATTTGCTACTCGTTGTAATTGTACCGTTAATTAAAGAATATAGTGCGAAGATAGTTAGAAAAGCTTTGATATAAATAGTGGCTTTCTGATGCTTAGTTCCTATTGTGCTAAACACTCGCTACTCCTTACTCGCTGCTCAACAATTTGTGCGTTGATTTTTCGCTTAATTACTGGATGAATTGGTGGCTTATTGTTACTTAAAGTATGTCGAGAGGTCAAAAGAGTTAATTTTTTCAAATCTGCACTCGTTGCTCTTGGCTTTAAAGTGCTGGTTAATTAGCATAATTGAGATAACTCGATGGCCGACTCGAACGCACACAATAGTAGGTAATCCCCATTTAGCAAGACCCCGGTCCCTCCGGGCTTTCCTCCCTCTTCCGGTTCTCTTCTCTCTTTTTCTCGGTCCGCTGGTCAAATCCCTCTCACTCAACCTGTTCCCGCTTCCCTGCGCCGGCGCCTGAACAAATTCGAACGAGCAAAATAGCACATAAAGGGAAGACAAAGGGAGGCGGAAGAAGATGAGTATGGGCAGGGCCCAGAAAGGGGGAGAAGGTCAGCTGCCTGAAGGGATCTGATCGCAACCCTCGGGGGTTTGTTTTTGCCTTTCTTTGTTTGATCCGTACCTATAGCGCCAGGTAAGCCACATCCTCTGTCCTATGTTCTCGGATCTCATCCTGATTTCACCTCTCATCTCTCAGCTTCTCCCAGCTTGGTTTTGTTTGTTTTTCAGTCCTTTTCGGTCTCTTGGTTCTCCCTTCGTGTCTTCTTCATATGGCCACTTGTCCAGTGTCGTTTGTATCTGCATTTTATTATCATCAAAGGCCGCTGGGCTTTTTGGCTTCCTCCTCTTCTCTGTGCCCTTTGCCGATCCCTGTATTTGGCCCTTCATCTAACTTTATACATGAGTAGAATGCCCTTATTTTGAGCCCTATAAGTGCTCCATAGTTGTCTAGAGTTCATTATAGAAATACAGTTTTCTTTACTGTCGTAGAATGCTGCTAGTGATTTTTCGAGATAACTCGACTCCTCAGTTGGATACTTCTTATCCTGCCTTCTTTGACTTAATCATTCAGCTGGATAAGTTGTTGAGTTGAGCTTTAGTTTCCCCATATTTTGGGTAAGTTTTCCTGGCGAGTGGTAACCTATCTGGTCATCTACTTCTCATCTATCTCGCTGGATCTCCTCAGTGCAGGTTGCGCCCCTGGCTTCTCAAGGAGCGTAGGGCCATTGGCAAAAGGTAAACAGACCACAAATTGGACAGTGGAACACATGTTTGGCGCGTTAAATGCTTGAGCGTGTTATTTATAACGTTTTTTATGCGCTCAACAGCTTCGCAGCCGGGCCAACCACTTGCTCTCTCTGTGCGCCGTCGTCTTCCTCTTCCTCACTCTCTTCGGTCTTCCTGGTCGTCTTCTTGGTGCTGAGCCATGCTGGTGGTGTTGTTGTTCTTGTTAAGACGCGTGTACCCAGTTGCCCCTCGTGTTTTGGCCAGTTGCTGCCGTTGTTGTTTGGTCAACACCTTTTGTAGACTCTGGCTCCGGGCAAAAACGAAAAGAATCCCCCCGCCGTCTTCTCTTCTCTGGTGAAGAAAGGGGCTCTGAAGAAACTAAGAGCAAACATGAAAAAAAAACGGCAGCAGTTGTAAGTTTCTGTTTGTTCTTCGTCGTGTTTCGTGCGACCGCAAAAATATGCGTATGGCCATCGTCCCTTTTTTGGCCTTATGACAGCCATCGGTCATCGGGGTCTCATCGAGTCCTTGAGCACAACTGACACACCAGCACACGCAATGTTCTACGGAGCGCCACCAAAAACCAAAAGAATTCCCATTCTGGATCAAGATCGGTATCTCAGAAAGGCAGTTAAGGCGTCTCCACTGGTTGAAAGTCACGAAGAGTGAAAAAGAAATTTATAAAACAAAGCGGTTAGATATAAAGTTGGTTAGAAATATTAGATCAAGATGGGCCGCTGAAACCATTCAACAATCTTCAAACGCTGCTTCATCAAATATGATTTTGTGGCAGAGCCAGCTGGCTTCAACTGCAACTTGCTACCAAATCTCTGGAAAAAGAACAAGCCCCAAGCAACAGGAGATTCTGCTGCAACAGAAAGCAAAATAATCGCACGGCTGCGAGAAGAAACCCAACAGAATTCAACAGGTGAACACAGTAGATCTCTCTGCCGAGATTCTTCCCCCGGGGTTCTTTATATTTCCTATATTTCTTTTTTTTTGGGCTTATCAGGGGAGGATTGGGAGGAGGTTTCTGCGAATCGTGTTGATTTGATTTATTTAAAACCAACAAAACAAAACGCAAAGGCTGGCAACGAGAGAGAATGCGAATTTATTGCTGTTCGATCATAAATAAGAATTATATAAACATGCGTTTGGGACCTCAGTGCACACCACCCATGAATGGGGCCCTCTCTTCTTATTTTGTTGTTGTTTTTTTTGTGTTTCTCCTGTGGGCTGGAACAAGTTGCAGTATGTTGTCCGTCTTCATCATGATGAAGATTATGATGATGGGGATTGGAGTTCGCCGTGTGTGGGACACATTAGAATCCGGTCCTTGGGCTGTCCTGTCTTTCAACCGCATGTCGGTTATGTTAACAACATTTAAACGCAGCTCGTTTAGAATCTGAATCTTCCCCATTGAGAAACTGGAAACTGGAACTGGGAACCCGGAGCACTGGAGCCTGGAGCCTGGAGCCCGTGGAACGTGGTACCTCGAGCCTAGGCTCGTTACGTGCCCTCCGCTTTGTTGACTTTGAGGATTTATGAGTGTCTGACGTGTGTGATGACTGTTATTAGCTGCGTCCGCGTCCTCAAACCGAGCTTACAACAATTCAACCAACAACTTGGCAACAATCACAGCAACCAGGCAACAATGCATTCGGCACTCAGAGAAAAAAGGCATACAAAAGACATTTGGTGTTTTCATACCTTCATCTTCGGCTTGCTATCTTTCAAAGAATACTACTATGTAATTTGGTCTCTGTTGAAAATTAGTTTGAAAACATTTAATAGTATAGATATTATGCTCAGTGCAGGGAACAATCCCAGGCAACCTCCACGTTTCCCAGTTTTCAGAGCTGTTTAAACGGATGTGCGGATGTGTGCATCGACATGGCCATCGGTGTGCAACAACCCCCCTCCCCACCGCCACCATAAACTCCCCCTTCTGAATCATCATCATCTTCTTGGTCGTGATCGTGATCCCAACCACTCAAGAAGGATCTGCCTGGATCTTGGTTATGTATTGTACAGGGGAGAAAAGCAATGCAAACAAACAAACAGAAACGCGTTAATGGCGCCTACCACCATAATTTAGACATTAAACGTGGGCGCAGGGGGCGTGGCAGCCATCGAGACTGTTTGTTTTAGCGATTACTCACTGTACATCAAATTAAGTTAAGGGGGGAAACGAACCACCCTGTGGCAATTCGAAGGGCTTATAAATAAGAATATCTTTTAATTAAATTGTGTGTGTTGGGAACTGGTGTTTTTTTTTTTTTTTTTTAATAAATTACGGCTTTTTAACTAAATCAATTAAATTACTACTGTACGTTACATGTGCAGAACCTGAAATATTTATTATTATTTTAAAATCATATTTCACAGCTGACAAAAATAGGTTTCCAGCCGGTTATTTATAGCCAATTAATTATGATTGCCATAAAGCAATTGGACAGTTGAAACTACTCGTAAAGGAAATAATCATATGCATCCCTACTTATTATTTATTTTGTTCTGCCCCTTTAATGGCTTTCAACTGCGACAATTTGAGATGGAGATGAGCTCAGTCAGCTTTCATTCGATGGCTCTTCTAAATCCACTCCGCACTAGTGGAGCATCTTGAGCTCATCTTTCTTTATCTGCTCGCTTTTGAGCTCACTCTAGCACTAAATGTGCATAAATTACTTACACTTTGGCAGGCAAACATTGACAGGGAAAAATTAGAGGAAGTCCAAAGCTGGGGGCCGCGCCCACTGAACCACCCACCGAACCGCCCATCGAACCACCCACCACTCCACAAAACGTGGCCAACGAGCTGCAAAGCATTTGACGCACAATTTAATTAAATATAAGACAAACTCTCTTCCTCTTCCTCTGGTTCTGGTTCGCCCCCTGACAAAATGTATTTAAAACTTGGCCATAAATAATTTAGCACCAACTTTGGGGTCGTCCGTGTATCTATGAGATACTTTCTTGCCACCGCCCCCATTTCCCAGCTGGCTTGTTGCAAATGTCACTGGCGCTACCACTTGGGTAATAGTCGCCTGTGAAATCGCATCTTGGCCAAAACCAACTTGAGACACGGGCCAAGAACCTAATTGAGGTTGAACCAATTAGTGGCGGGTCGCCGGGGATCTTTGCCCCAAAAAGAGCTAAGGCAAACAAGAGCCTACAATATTCGCCACGAGATTTCAATTTCAACTTTGCAAAATGTGACCCATTGCATCTGACTGCTATTTGGGACTTAAAGTTAACATTTTTGTCTGTATATAATTGAATTGATTAGGCTTCTCCATATGTAATATAATCGCATGTTATAATCTAAATCAATCATTCGTCGCATATAGTATATGTAAACGGTTTTTGATCTTTCTATAAATGCAAATCAGTAGCATCATATTTTATTCAACCGATTTGCCTGCGTTGCATGTGCGACAAATGAAAATGAAATAAAAATTGCCGCTAAATTGTTATGCCAATTGTTGTTGCTGCTGCCTTTGATTATTGTGCGAAAAGTCACACAACTGACGAAGCCGCCGGCGTGCATATTAAACAGGCTAAAAGCCAGAGGAAACTGAAAATTATTAATAAATGAATGCAAATAAGCTGGAGGGGGGTTGCTTATAAAAAACGCACACTCCTATACTGACAAATCAAAAGCAAAATTACAAAAAAAAAGGGTTAAGAACATTTCATGCATGCAAATGAGCTGGAGAGCAAGAGAGATGGCCAATGGGCGGACCAAGCGAAAAAACTGACCGGCAGTCCAGAAAAAAATATACAAAATAAAAGCAAGCCAAGCTAAAATAACAAAGCAAGGCACACACACGAAAATTAAACCAACGAAAAAAAAAACATAATAATAAAACCAAATACAAAAAAAAAAGAAAAAGAAAAGGCGAAAAAGATGCGGGGGCGTCGCGCCATCTCTTTTTCCCCAAAGCGTGGGACACATGTGGAGAAACAGGGACAGCAACAGCCCAAAAGCAGAGCAGGTGAAACAAGGGAAAGAGAGGGGTAGCTACACAAAGAAAGAGAGGGGCTGCATTTGCAAGGTTAGAATTTGCAAATAAAATAAAATAAAAAGGGTGTGCTTGTGTGTGTGTGTGCGTTTTCGTTTTCCTCTGTCAATTGACCGAAAATGATGGCGACGAAAAATAAAAAAAAAACCAAGTGTTTCAGCAAAAATGGCGCAAATTCATGTGTGCATTTCCGTGTGCGAGTGTGTGTGTATGTGTGTCAACAGCCGCAATTATGAGCAATTATAACAAACAAAAAATATAAATAAAAAACAAAGAAACAATACAAAGGCGGCAGGCAAACAAAAGCGGCGACAACGCCAAATAAGAATAAACCAAAGCAAGGGGTGGACCTTGTTTGTGTAGTATTCCTACACACAGATATATAATTATCCATATTGGCGCTGTCCGCACTTGAAATACACAGTAAACGACTTTAGCTACTTAAACGCGCGCTTTTAATAATATAGTTATTGCATAACCCTTCCAATTTGCATAAAGAGAAAGAATAGACCTTTGTATAATTTTCGATTATTTGAACGAAAATAAATAAATAACAGAGCGCGTGCTTAAAAATCAGTTGTTTTGATGTTTTTATTTCCCCCCACTTAATTGGAAAGTGTTGTTTTCGCTGCACTTGTCAAAACGCCACTTGTTGAGGCTGTTTTTTATGTGGCCCAGCCGCAGACAACATAAATCAACACCCAAAGTCGCCGAGTGGCTGAAATCCGAGTTTTCAAAGCCTGACCCCGCGACCCCTGAACCCTTGTCTTTTCTTTCCGCTTATCTGCGTGACAACTGCATTTCAATTCATAACAATTAAGTCGAACAACAGGCGCGGAAACTGTGAACAGCTAATAATCGGGGGACTAAATAAAAAAAAAATACAAAAAAAAAAAAGATTGAGGGGCGGCGACTGCGAGAATTCTAATCGACGGCAAGGTTAACGGGTTCAGCCATGTTTTATTTTTTTTCGATTCCCCCAAAAAAAAGAAATATATATATATGGGAGCACAAGCATGGGGGCTCATACACCTTATCAGGCTAGAAATGTCGCCGCGTTGACAACGCGACAATCTAATCGCTACCCTCGATAAGGATGCGCCAAGTGATGCAAGTGCTATCCAAAGTTCGTATACCCTATATAATGATTTAACTGTTTTTCAAGCTCCTTACTGTGGACGCCGAAAAATGAATATACGCACTATATCTTTTAAATAATCTCACAATTCCTTTATTCAACTTTACTCTTCAAGCGCACGCCACCCAATGACGCGTCTCGCCTATTCCTCTTTTTTCTATGCTCTCTCAAGTGTGTATGCGTTTTTCAGTGAGCTATGTATACATTCTTATCTCTTAATGCTAGCTTATAAGTAAGAGCGAGATCACAATAATATTCTTATTCCTAACGGGGATATGATCTGCCACTATGGGCTTCATACCTAAAACTATGCTATTACATGGTACAGTGGGCCTTATGAGTGTTCATCCTACCACATTACCTTCCTATGAAAGTTATTTTTATAGTACAGCTTAACAATTATCTATATACATATAAAGTATGCTCGTTTATTAGGGCATTTGAATTCGTTCAGTTTCGGTTGATATCATCAGCATTGGCTTTGCTCGTTTCACGCTCTCCCAAAATGAAGCGAACAAATTGTAATTACACCCGATTTCCCACATTTGATTTATTCATTGCGCCAGATTTATGCTCAGGGTCAGCAGGCCTTCGATAAGGAATACAGGCGATAGTTTTCCCTATGCAAGCTACACATCTTTCTTTTTTTTAGAATTTTATCCCCTATACTGACTGCTTATTCTGCTGGTGGATGGTGCTCTTGCTGTTGCCCTGCCCCGTGATCCTGTTTCGGGGTCCCAGAGTTTCGGGGCCTCCGATCTTAATGACATGGCCATTCATTTCGGGCCAAAACGAGACGGGAGTGGGCGTTACCACTAACTGACAGGCTAAAACAAACGGGCAGCGTGTTTACGAGGACTTGGGGCCGTGGTTATGCCTTCATAAATTGTTTTATTATTATATAGACTTGATATATGGCCCAGCCACTTGGTCAGTCAGTCTGGGCCTGTCAGTTTATTGGTTTAACTAATTTGCCCGATCCTTCGACTCTTCTGTGTGTGTGTGCGTGAGTGTGTGCGTGTGTGCGTGTGGGGTAATTAACGTTTATGATGCAGCTGCCTTTTGGTCCTTGTTCTGTCTCCGGCCAGTTAGCAAGTTGCCAGTTCCTCACAAATTTGTCAAATACCCAAACGATGCACATCTGTAAAATGCAAAAACATTCCCTTTTCCGCAAGCAATTTGCATGCAATTGTCATTGTCATTCAATAAAATTCAAATTAAATGCAATGCAAAAAGTGGCCAAATAAATAAATCAACCGAACCAAAAGACAGATGTTCCCTAGGCAAATGATGTAAGATTATGTTGAATATGCACCCCTTTTCTCAGCTCGTATCGGAAATCTATTGGCAATGTGTTGACAAAGATTAAGGAGGCACTCCGAAATAAAAAAAAATAAAAAACCGACAGCAATTTTGTTGTCACAAAGCCAAACTGTCAACGGATCCCCCCAGCCACTATTCCTCGAGGGTTTCCCTGTACCCGCACTACTGCCAACAATTTTCGGTTCCCTTTGGGCCAACTGCAGGTGCTACTTTAATCCCCGCGCCTTGTTGACAAAAAGGAGAGCCAAAAACCCACGAATGCGTTTTGCAAGCCAACCTCTCTTGGTTCTTATTTTGTTGTTGTATTTATATATATATATATATATTTTTTTTTTTTTTTTTTCGCTGCCAGTGGTGTCCCTCCTTCTTGTGTTTTCCCCCCTATATCATCACCAGTGCAGCCTCTTTGCCTCGGCTGCTCTTTCTACTTTTGGTGTTTTCGAGCTGCTGTTTGATTGACTATCTGATAATGCATTGACGCTTCTAAGGCAGGTCGGCTGCCTCACCTCTCACCTGCTGTCGAGAGCGGCACAGGTGCGTTAATAGACGCCAGCAGGGTCGGGAAAGTGGTCAGGACGCAGGACGCAGGACATGGGACGCAGATCTCTGGGTACACAAATGTCACCTGCGGATCCGCTGATGGCATCGCTAATCGATTACATGGCCACCGCAAGCAGCCAAGATTTAGATAAGTGGGCTATAGGACTCAGTTTACCGGCGTTGAAGGATCGGTTTTGTTCAAAAAAAAAATGAGCAACGAATTCTTGAAAACTAGGTGTCTTCTCCAAACAAAAAAACAACCGTGGTATAATTGCCATTTCGATCGAATTAACTCAACTTCTTTACTAATGTTTTCATTGGTATTATAGGTGTTTATATTTTAAAGAATTTTTTGTTCTGATCCTCTTAATTAATGATATTTTTAACAAATTTCTGGTAATGGCCAAAAACATTTCGTTTACTCGACTTAACTCTTAGTTTTTCTTAATAACTTATCTCTCATTTCGGCTGTTACCAGTTTTTTGCTCCCTGTTTGCTCGGAGCCCAACCCAATTACAACTCAATCGTTGAACATTTTATTTTCGGGCCGGGCTAATTGATTAGCCATTAACCCCTATGTGGGCCTGACGAGGACAACTGAGCGACACCTTAACACTCAAGAGCTCAGCAGAACAAAAAAAAAATAAATAAAATAAGAAAACAAAAATAAAAGAAACGCAGGGAACGCACTGAGCCTTAATTAAGCTTAATTATGGGCTCATGGGCTCCTTCTCGTTGGCGTTTTGCGTTGCCAACTGCCTTCAACACTTTTGGCCGGGGGAAATTGAATTAGCCGTGGTGGCTCTCCGTTAAAATGTGTGTGGCAAAAACAAACAACGACGCTGGGTGCTCTGGTCAAAAGGTGCAAGTTTTACACGTAACGATTTGCACGAACCTAAATCTCGGTTTCGGTCTCGGTCTTTTGGGCCAGAAGTCTGAAGTCTGGCGTCTCCGGAGCCAAAAGAGCCTGTGGAACCAGCACAAACGAGAGCAAATCGTTTTGTTGTCGAGCAAGCCAGGCTTTTCAGTCCAAAAAAATAAGAGAAAAAGCTGCTGATGCTGCTGCTGCAAAAAAAAAAAAAAAAACACAGAAATACGGCGTGTGGTGTGGGCCCAGGAAACTGGCTCCAAAGTCGGCCTCGCTTGGGGCCATGTCTCTGGTCTTGGTCTTGGCCTGGTCCCTGGTCCCTGGCCATAACAAGCTGCCAACAACTGGCGCCAAGTGCTCAATAATGTTAACGAGCTATTCAGTTAAGACAACACACACTCACTCTCAAAAAAACAAAAGCCCAGGCAGAGAAAAAAAAAAAGAAAAGAGTCCAAGCCAAAAGCCAAAAGCAAGGCAAGGCAGACAGACGTGCCTTCGTTCCTGGCAAATAAAAAATAATTTGCAGTCGAAAAAGGCAGGCAGACACCCCCTTCCCCCACCACACACACACACACACCTCCCTGGAAAAGGGGGGTGCGCTCTCCGCCAAATAGAAACATCCTCGGTTCTGGGCTCGCCCTCCTCCATCGGTTCAGTCTCCAAACCTCAGTCTTCAGTCCCGTCCAGTCAGTCAGACATCACTCAGCTTGTTAGCCCTCCTTCCACGCCTTTGGTATCCGAGGAGCCAGCCCCCAGCCCCCGCTAGCCATCCCCACACGAAGTTTGTTGGTTTTTATCAAAATGCAGTCGCAGCTGATGATGATCTGTGAACATGAACAAGACGTTCGTTAAATTTGATTCATGAGGCGCTCTCGCTGCGAGAGTCCCAACCTCAACCTGAATCTTGGGCACTGCAAAAAAAAAATACATATATGTAGATACTTTCGTTTGGCATGGCAGATAAATGCACGATCTTCTTTAACTAAGCGTCTCCTAGAATCTATTAAGATACATCTATACCTACACGAAAAGTCCTAGTGGCAAACATCGCTTCCAATACCCATTTTTTCGCCCAGTGCATCAGTGTTGAGCCTGAACCCGAACAGCGATTGAGTGATTGCTACTTAAAGTTATAATTTTCATATTTATGCCCGTGTGTGTGCAGGGCGAGATCTCCTCTGGCCAGCGTAGATGCTCCTGCCCCTTTCTCTTCAACTCCGGACTCCTTTTTGGGTGGATGGAATGGCTGGGCTGTTGGTTTGCTCCATTGCTCGGTTCTTCCGAGGGACAACGACATCCCATCGCATCGCATCGCCACGGAATCGTCTGTGTGTGTTCCCCCTTTTGGCCGGGGCATGTAATTTTCGAGTTTGCACATTGCCACCAACATGGCTAATCAACCTGGCCAAGAGGAACCTGGCACTCTGCCTCTCTTTTTAGCCCAATTTGAATCCGAGCGGCGGGAATCGGAGTGTCGACGAACAGGGGGAGCCGGGTGAGCTGCGAGCTTGGAGTTTGCAGTTCGGAGTCAAGCCGAAACAATTTGTGGCTTGGCGCCACTTGATAGCCCGACTGGTCTGGGGGTTTTGTTTGCTTTTGCTTTTGGGCAACTCGTAGTCCGAATCTGATAATGATGATGATGATGATTGTGCGAGTGCGACTGCGACTGCGGTGGAGAGCAGCGATCTTAGCCGGACGGATCATCTTGGCCCCGAAGGTGGGCCCCTGAGAACCAGAACGTGGTCTTGAGTCTCTGGCTTTATAAGCCGCACTGATTAATGTTTTATTTGATTAGCCCGAGAAAATGACCATAGCCCCCCTTTGATATTCTCGACCATCCTGACCGTAGCACACACCCATCTCTAATCCCTCATTTGGCTCAACTCCTTATTCTTTTTTTTCCTTCTTACTCGTTGCAGACAAATGTTTCCGCAAATGAAATTTCGTGTTTCGGGACTGGATGCCAAGGCTAAATACATCTTGCTACTGGACATTGTGGCGGCGGACGATTATCGTTATAAATTTCATAATAGGTGAGTTTGAAGAGATCCTATTGAGGATCCTATAATCGTTATAATCGTTACGTAATTACAGTCGCTGGATGGTGGCTGGCAAAGCGGATCCCGAGATGCCAAAACGCATGTATATCCATCCAGATTCGCCCACAACGGGTGAGCAATGGATGCAGAAAGTTGTTTCATTTCACAAATTAAAATTGACCAACAATATTAGTGATAAACATGGATTTGTAAGTACTGTACGTCTTCTTTGTTTACCGCATTAGTTATCTAAGATACACCACAATCACACCTACAACTAAGATAAACACGATCCAAAACTCAACGATACCAAGGAATTCAACTAGCGTCGCCTAGTAGCGGTATTAGTCCAAAATTAAGTGTTATTTTTCTCTTGATAATTGCGAGTGTGTGTGTGACTTTTTAATTCTCTAACAGTAAGTGCGCACTTTAGCTCCAGCTCCTCCATTGAATTTCCTGTCTTAAAAAGTAATTAACTCATTCGCCAATGAAGCTTGCAAGCAAAACAGTACCACGATTCAACGGAACTTTAGCACATCAAAGCGAACTTTATCTAGGCCCCATATCAAAGAGCCTGCGCCTAACACTCGGCACTTCAAATATCATCTCCAGCAGTAACCCCCCTCATTTTTTTTTTGTGCTTATCATTGCGAATTTGCATGGCATCCGACTCGTTTTCGTTCGGGTTTGCACTTTGAAGTATACAGTAAGTACTCCATGGCTGGCTGGCTTATCTAAAACTTCTCACACGCATGAAGCGAATGGATAAGCTCGGGAATCGGATCGCCGATTCTTGAAGGGGGGCGGGGGCTTACATAAAGGCGGTCTGTAAATGGAAGTAGAGGGGGGGGCGCCAGGCAAATTGTCGGTGGACTTTTCCATTTGAAGGCCGCGCTCGCGCGCTTCTTTTGACTTTGTAGTTATGCCGACGCCGATCGCGTAAATTTCATCAACTGCTGGGCAAATTTTCATTTTTATTGATCGGACGGTGGTGCCCACCCGTTGCGATATACACATATATATACTATATATCTTTATATATATATATATATATGTATATCTTTCCCGCTCTTTCTCCTGCGTTCCACGATCATTATGATCTTGGGCGGGCGCCATGTGGTTCTGCAGTCTTGTGTCATGTCTCCGCCTCCTTTTCCTTCGTTTCTTTCTTTATGCCAGTATCTCTTGGCTCGTTTTGCATGGCGAGTCATAAATCGCACAGCGAACAAGCGGCGGATAAGGGCTGGCTACTCCTCGTCCCACTGCAGCCACTCCAACCGCTCCGCCGATCCCCTGGCAATTGGACAATCCGTGTCTCGTGTCCGGCGGTGTGCGTGGGCCTCCGCCTAAGTAGCCTGTGTTGGCCATTAATTTCGCTTAGTTCAAACGGCAAATGCCGACGCTGCGTGTGGTGTGGCCAGCGATTCCGAATCGGTGTCCCAATCGGTAGGGCATTTATTTAATCAGTGCGTTCTTAATATATATTGGTATTTCCAGTCAATATTTCAATGAAATATAGTCTCGAGAGTTTCGCTTTCGATCTTAGCCATGAAATTGTACTATATTCGATTCAGACGAACTTAAGATTCTCTATTCTTTATCGTATTTCCAACAAAGTATATAGACTAGCAAAAGCTAGAGCTAGTTTATTCTACACTTTCTTGGAAATAAAGTCACTTCTTTCCAAGGCGAATCACTCGGGGTAAGACAACAGCCATAAATCAATATGTTATTTACTCAAATATCGAAGATAATGCTGTTTAACTTTGATAGTTTCTGGACACAACAACACCAACCCCCGTGTGTCGCCAGCTGTTGGGGCTCTCAAAAGCGTTATAATCATATAATCATGGGATAGCGCGGAGACCTGAGCGTTATTATAAAGTCTATAATTTAACACTTTTTGCGGTCGCTGTGGGGTCAATGTGGGCGGTGGTGGGTTATTTTATATGGGCGATTTCTGTTGTACTTGTGTCTACTTTCAGTGCTGCCTGCTGCTCGCTGGCTGCGTGTCAAAACAACAACGTCGCAGGCCTTCAGAACTTCAGACCCGCAATTCCGTAATTGTGGCCCACCTTTGTTCTGTCATACATACATACATACATATATGTACATATACTATATAGCCAGCGATTCATTTGGATGAGGTGCCCCAAAGCGTTGCGGAAACGGAAGCGGCTTTTCATACATTGAAATGCACTTAGCGGGCGGCAGAAAACGCGCGCGTTTTTAATCGCCCTTTGCACTCGCTGAAATTGTGTGTATATGTATGTATGCTTGTGTGCTGTGAGCGTATGTGCGTGCTAGTCGGCCATGTTGCCGCAAAAGAGCCACCCTAATAAGGTATAATGAACCACCAAAGGGTCAAAGGGGGTGGGTCAACGGGAGGGTGGGTTGCAGGCGGCAGGAAGGTGTCGCCTAATGCGTTTAATTGTTGCAGTTCAAGTTGGGACACTCTCTGCTCCAATTAGCCACCCCAACCGCTTTATTTCATTATTGGTTTCGGTGAAAATCCCTCAACAAGCGAAAGAGAAATGCACATAAATTTTTCACAGTGTCCAGAAATTATGCCGTCTAAGCTGAAAATGGGGGAGAAAAAGATGTGAAGTACGGAGCTGGGGCAAACATGTCTGCTGCCATTAGTTTCCCCATAGTTCAAAGCATAGTTGGCCATCTTCTGTGCCCATTCAACCATGGAAAAGTGGTCTGGAGCATCATCCCAGCAAACGTATTTCCAATCCTCAGCATCCCATCCCATGGATTGCCGAACCGAGCAGACGAAGCGAAAATCAACAGCAACAACAACGAAAAAAAAAAAATGCTGTCCGAGGTGAGGAACTGAACGGAACGGGTTGACAAACTAAACTCAAGTGGAGTTCCATTTCCGGACACGAACACGGACGCAAATCAAATTAATTGAGGCGCAAAGCACACACACTCACACACACTGGAGAGTCCTTTTGGCCCATCCTTGGGATAAACCGTATTGTACCTACGCCGTTTCAACCTCAATCTCGGGCAGCGTTCTCTGGTGGTTTTCTTGAAACAATTCGCTTAGAAAATCAAAGGCGGCCCGCAACTGCACGTGTGTGAGTGTGTGTGTGTGTGTGTGCATGGGCAATGGGATATGTTATAAGGTAGATGGGATATAGGATATGGCCAATTTGTCTGCTTTAGACGCGCTCTTTAAGGGCCATCCCGGGGTCAGGTAGTTAGGTGTTGCCCAAAATACAATTTGAAAGGCTCTTTTGAAGTTGACAGCCTCCGATTCAGATCCAGATACAGATCCTTGCCATCCTTGGCTCGTGTGGTCGAAGGTCTCTAAAGGATGATGGATAATATTGAAGTAGAGTGGGGCGGCTCTGCACTGAATTGCTTTCAATTGAAGTGGATTGGAGTTGATGGAATGCTCATTGTGCCACCAATTAGGCACTGACAAAGTCTAATGTCCCATGGCTACCTTGGCAACGAACTTGATCACCTCACTGCGAATCGATATAACTATTTTTATGATTATCAAGTGCTTTTATGAGTGTAGTCTCACAATGCTGAGGGTGGCAGATTTTAAGCATATTTCTTTATTTAGTTAGTAGTTTTATTTCCGTTAATCGATGAGGCTGTGCGTTCTGTGAGCATCATTTTAAATTCACATCAGATCTTAAATACTTGTAATTAATAGGTTTCGATCGGTAGGCTCCTGTCTTTCGCATCTCTTGCTGCATGCGTAAGGGTAAGCAACCCCTGGAAATGCAACCCCCGAATTACTAAGCCATTAATGAGGATGCTTCCTACCTAACGATGGATGATAACAATGCTGCTGCTGCTGTTGCAACCACAACCGCCCTTTGTGCCCATCTATATGTACATACATATATACTTAAATGCCTGATTTCTTATCTAATGCCTAATGCCACCGCTATCGGGCGACCATATCGTATCATGCGGTGCCCAAGAGTCTCAGTCCCGGTCGAGAGCAAAAGGGTATCATTGCCTGGCTATCAGTGGCGATCAGCTAGATTAGGCCTGCTGTTCTCCGCCGTTTTGCCAAGTGAAAGGAGCAATAACACCGGCAAGGCGACAGCAGCCCAACTTTTTTCTCCTCGGTTGTGGATTTTTTATTTTATTCTTTTTTTTTGCAACAGCTGGTTATTTGTGCCTCTCTGTTTTATTTTGAGTTGTTTTTTGTTTGAGAAGAAACTGGTCTGAGCCATCAATCATTCAACTGATGGAAGCCACACGCAATTTGCCGGAGGGCGTAACTCGGTTTGGAGCATGGTAATGGGTTTGCGAATGGGAATAAAACCAGGTGGGATGGGAGCGCAGATTAAGTTGGCGCTTGTGATTGGAAAATCATATTTTTAAGGTGCTCCTAACTCCGTTTTGAGCCTGGAGAACTAAGCATTAAAAGGCTGGGCGAGATTTCAGTGCTCCTCTTTAAGTAAACTTCTCATTAGGCACGTAATCGCATTGAGGAAGTGAAGTATTAAATCCACTGTTATAATTGAATATTGTATTAGCAGTTGATTAAATAAAATATATAAAATGGTATGTGAAATGCGACGATTAAGGATGTCCTTGTGAAATCCCAAAGCTCTTCAAGCGTTCAGTTATTTCAGGACCTCTTCATTTAAAGTGCTGACGTTAAGGCCCTTGAATACGCGAGGCGAAAAAAAAAAAAAACGAAACTTACTTCGGCAAACTCTTCAAAGGCACAAATTTCTCGTCTCCCTTGCGCGACTTCATTTGAATATTAAAAAATTCCAAAACACAAAATGGAATTTTTATTTGCGATATTTTGTCGCACCTCAGCGACAACGTACTTGCCACCTCGTTGTACATTCAACATTTTAGTAGTGCCACCACCCCAAAAAAAAGGAAACCGAAAAAAAACTGACTGTGGACGGATCTCGGTTTTAATTTAACATAAAAGCGCGTTCGCCATTAGGCGCTCAACCAACCCCTCTCGAAAATAAAATAAAATATAAAATACATATATATGTATATATGGTGCGGGAGGTGAAATTTATGAGGCATGCTCAGGTTTTTATTAGATTTTAACTAGGCCTGGCGCCAGGACATTTTTTTTTGTTCAGGGCCAAACCCAGGAGTCAAACGTGCCAAAAACATTAAATATGTTAATTAGTTTCAACGCCCGACGACCACAGCAACCTAAACTAAATGTTCCAAAATTTGTGACAAAACACCCGAAAAAAAGGAAGAAAAAGCAGGACTTTAAGTGCCGCTGGTCACGTTAGCCCCGGTTTTTGGATCCGGATCCAAGAGTAATATGCTAATGCCCCAGGGGGGTTCTAGGCGCCTTCTAACCTGGCTAACCCCGTTAACCCCGCTAAATCCCTTAACCCTTACTGCGATGGGCTTGGCCAGAGTGAGATTTCGATTTGGCCTGGCATTTTTGGGCTTATCTACATCTCTGCTTGTCCGCATTTGTGGAAAACACTTGGCACAGATAAGAGGCAGGAAAATTTTGAAAGCCTGCCCCGAGAACTGCGAGGAAATTAATTAAGAGGATGCGCTACTCAAATATTAACCATTTTCTTAAAACTTCAATGCATTTTGTTCATAAAATGCTAATCAGCTGTTCAAAAAAGATATATATATATAGATATAAATGCACCCAATTATGTGGGATATCTATTCGTTGATAATTTCAGAGGGCTGCAACCGATACCTACTGCCTACTTCGCCCAATCCCTCATTAACATCGCGCCACAAAGGAGAGAAGTCAGCAATGGGCCTCTCAATGGCAGTTAATCCCCTTGATGATTAGTTGCGGCCCGCCCCTGGATTCTTCTCGTTTCGATTCGATTTTGCTGATGGGATCGGATCGTATCCGTATCGTATCGTATCGGATCGGTTGGATGTTGCTGAATGGCAGGATTATGCGAGCAACAGCAACAAGATTATCCTATTCTAATATCCTTAGGGCAAGGGTAGTGAAAAGGCGCATTTTGACCTGGGATCCTCGATCGTTGTCTAACAACATAATTAACCAGACCCACGCCCACTTTTTCCTCTTTCTTTCCACAAGCATGTAGTGTACACTTCGTTCGCTTTTGAGTTTGAGGTTTTCGAGATTGCTCATACGCCACGTCTCCCGCGGTGCAGTCACCACAATCTTTGGGCTTCTTCTTTTTTTCTTTTTTTTGATTATTATGTATTATGCTGGATTTCTTTATGTCTCCTTGCGCTGCGGTGCATGTCTAAACAAATGCTTAGAAATTAAGGGCGCGCGACGACAGCTGAAGACGAGTTTATGATGCCAGGACAATGCACACATGCTGTGCTCAGGATCCCCGGATCCCATTGTGCGGCAAGTGTGCGTGCAGAGCGATTAAGACCCCTTGCTTCTCTTCCCCCAAAATCAAAAAAAGCAAAAAAATTTGTATATTTTCATCCCAGTATCTTGTCATTCAGTCACACAAGCATACAGCAATCCAAGTGAGCAGCGCCAGCTGGCGAGCAAAGCCAGCCATTGTTTGGCCATTGTTGCCAAAAAGGAGATCACAGCAAATGTGTTTGGGGGCGGCACGTTGGCTTTTCCATTAGGCCAACGGAAATAGACAAGCTTGACTTAGATTTCCATCCCGAAAGACAGGCGGAGAGGGGCGGGGAATGGATTGGGCCGGGGAACAGGAAGTGCAATATTTGTCTGGCAAATAGATTTCTAAACGACTATCAACTCACAAACGCACTTTGCCCCGAAGTGTGCCTCTTACACAAGGGAAAAATGGTTCAAAGTATCTCAAACTATATAAAAATATATAAAAAATGATCGTAGAAGTTTGCACACCTTAAAAGACATCGAAAAAAAATCTTAAAAAATTAAACTGAGACATCATTTATTTAGTTTCTTCAAGTGTATGTCTTCTCTGTCTGAAGTAGCGCCATCAGATCGCTTGGAATGGGATCGTTATGCCATCAGATGCGTTATCTATGGAGTGCCTAAGTCTGAGGTGACAGTTAAACACCTCAAACATGCTACCACATTGTGTAAATCTCTATTGGTATTCAAATGTTTGTTCCCAACTCAGACTGTCTGTCGTGCATCTTTCATCTGTTTGTTTGCGTGTTGTCTGTTTGCCTTTGTTTCCATTTGAATTTAAGATATTTGCCCGTGATCTCTGGTGTTGTTTGACTTGTCTGCAAGTCTGGAAAGCTGTAGATTCACATTTCGAATCGGATTCATATAGAGAATCACCTGCTGCAGCCACTAGAAAAGATAGCGCACTCAGACAGCTTGCAACACTCGAGTGGGACGAAAACGGAAGCTGCCTTTGCTGGCGCCTGAAGACTAATCTTTATAATCTCTGAGGTCATCAGATATCAGGCCTTTATCTTGGTCTTTGTGTGGGGAGAATATTTAAAGAGATTTGCCCATTGCTATGGCTTCTCTTCGACTTTAAAATGCATCATTTTTTGAGTTAAAATGCCAAATGAAAGACATTGGAAAACAATTAAAATATTTCAATAAAACCACATAGAATTCTTCTTTTGAATATATTTATATTCTAGCGGCGCCACTGACATATATGAATATACCAAAACGTCTGACGACCTTTGATCCCCTTGTTGATCTTTACTTAGTCGCAACGTTGACGAGATTCCCAAAAAAGCCATCCACTTCTTTTCCTCTGTTTACCATCGTTTATCTATCTTTGCTTTGGGAGATTCTTTCACTTTGACTTGCGGACAAGTGAAAGTCATTAACCAGAAAGACGCCGGTTGAAAAGATGGTTTTTGAGAAGCACCAGAATAAGTCGCAAGTAACAGATAGATATTAGTTGATGTTATAAACCAGATTGACACTCCTATAATTTCACTTGCCTGTTTGATTCGATTATTGGCCTGATTTATCGTCGCCATGCCATTAACCGTACAGAACTATAGTTAGTATGACAACAATTATGGCAACAACTTTAACAACATCCAATATGCAGACAACAACGAGAACAACTTTGATGTTGCACGCAAATTCTGTGTTGTCTCTCATTATAAACGTGGGGCGCCTGTGAAAAAAAGCGTGTTGGGGGAAGGGGGGTGTGGTTGTCATAGATTGATAGTTGCTGTAGTTGAATATGGTTAAGGTTCTGTGTTCTATGAGCTTACTAACATACATATGGGGTATATCACAACTCCGTTGTGGACATGATTCTTGCGTGTTGACAACTAAGTTGTCTCTGTCAAAGCGTCAATCACTGGGAAAACAATTTTCAAAATCTATGAATAAGTGTGTTTATTTGCATAAAGGAAGCCACGGCGATATGTGAATGAAAAAAAAAAACAGTATAGAAAATATAGAGAAAACTCGATCGAGGCACACGCACAAAAAACAAAAAAATAGGATAAATAAGAACAGAGGGGGAACAAGCCATTATTGGGATAATTAATTGAATCAATCGATGCGATGCCGCTGGCAAATGGAGCGAAGCCGTTTCTTATATATATATATGTATATATTGCACTATATTTCATTATTTTCTCCCCGATAATTTACACATACGGGTCAGCAGCAACAGCAATAACGAAATAATAACCTAGAAAATGGTGGGCAATTATTGTTATCGTTGCACCTCAGCCAGATGATGATGATGATGATGTGAGTCCGAACTGAAGCGAACCGAACCCTGATCTATGCACAGAAAAAAATACTTCACCACGTTTAGGAGTTATTCGAAAAGGCAATCTTTGAGTGTACTAACATATCAGGTTTAAGGAATTTGACTAAAGGTAAACCCAATAATAAATTAAATTAGTGAAGAATATACAAAATATTTAAATACTCTCTGCTTGAAATGTTTTTCGTTGTGTAGAGCAATATTTACCTGACTACCTGGTGGAAAATAGATGAATGACTATATATGCCCATACTAGGGCGTTGCACAGGGGGCGTGGCAGCGGCACAGTAGGGAGATAATAACCCCGTTTTGTCTTGTGGCGCAGTTTCTTCGCTCCAGCGAAAATGCCCACTAAAAACTGAAAAGAAAATAATATTGAAATTAAAGACTTTTAAAACGTGAAACAACAAGCATTTTAAACTAAATATTATGATAGCCAAAGATAAAATATTATCGTTGTCAATCAATAATACCACTTATTTGCATGTGAGATAAAGAAATCACAGCTTTAAGCATTAAAAACTTCTTTCTGTCTGGCTGGCAGTTAATGTTTTCCTCACTTTTTTTTCTCCACTCCCTCGGGCGTTAACCACATTTTCCAGCTTGTTGATAAATTATCGCTCTTAACGAGAAAAGCGCATGAAATTGGCACCCAAAACGCCCAACGAAAAATACATTGCACATGCAACTCAGGCAGGCAAGCGCCGGCCGTCATAATTACCAAAAAAAAAAAAAAAAATAGGGAGAAAAAAACAACAGTATAAAGAAACAGAGAAATATTAATGAATTATTTGGAAAAACAAACGCCACGGGTTAGCGGTGTTAAGGCGGGGGGCTCAACACAAAATTAGGCATTTAATTGTCTCGGCCACATAGCTCTTACCAATTTATATAGAGGCCCTCTGAAAAACGCCAGCTGACAGGCGTCACGTTGGAAAACCAACAAAAATTTAACTGCCAGCGATGAGGCACCAACCAAAAACGAAAAACGAAAAAAAAGGTGGAAAAGGCGGAGGAGGCACATGTAACGTCTACCCTGGCGCCACAAAATGGGCGCAACGTGGTCAACCACGAAGAAAAAAAAAAAAAACACAAAATAATAATACAAATAAATACTAAACTCCAGAAGGAGAAGGAAATTAGTATGCGTCTGCGGCGGCAACATCATTTTTCGATGATTTATTAAATGAAAAATTCAACCTGAGGATCCTGACGATTTCTACACGCGTCTCATTATTAAATGAAATTATACTTTTTATTATAGATTATTAATAATTTGTGACACGTATTCACTGCTTCCACCGAAAGCGAACGAAAATTCAACGGAGAGGGGGGTGATATTGGTTATTCTGATTCCGATTTCATTCCCGACGGGCGCCGATTTTGATTCGATTTGATTCGTTTTGATTCTGAACCTGAGTCACGCCACTCTCGGGAATGTCCGATCAATTTTTCGATGCGATGCGATCACTGCTAAAAATACAGAAATCAATGCCATGCCCAACACAGAACAACCTCAACGAAATTGCAATCAGAATTTATGTTTTTTAAAATATCGAACATGGCTGAAAGATCTTCCTTTGGCATGCACTTTGTAATCGGAAATAAGCTGAATTGCTAGAGCTCTCCTAGCTGAAAAGTGTCTAGGCACCGAAAACACCCTGTACTCTAGCAAATAAACAAATATTTTTTGGGCACGTGAATAGATTTTGTATTTGCCCAACAATTTAGCTTATTGTGAGTCGGAGGATTGAAGATGGGAGCTTTGGGGGCAATGGTGATACAAGTGTCCATACATATGGACATACATATATGACCGCCTAATGACCGGCTTCATTTATTGATGACGATTATAAAGCAATTTGTGCAAGTCAACAATTCCTGACCCACTGGCCGAGGTGGTTTGAGTGGTTTAGTTCGACTTTGGGTTCGGCGGTGCAATGGGCGCTTTCCAGTAATTAAGCGGGCGACGATCGACCAAGTGGGTTAGCAATTAACCCTTGGGCCACCATAGCTATTTATTATTTATATATAAATATTTTTTTTATTACGTTTACGATTAAAATGCACTCAAGGCGATGACAAATTGCGAAGGGGAGTGTACCTAGTTTAATTGCCCGGGCTGTTTGCGTTTGCCAGTGTGAGTGCGTGCGTCTTGAGCGAAAAGAAGAGCGAAGAAGAGAAATAAATAAAATAAAATAAAATAAATAAAACGCGCGCACTGTGCTAATTATAGTCGCCCCTCTCTTTCATTTCGCATGCACCCCTCTCTTTCTGGCTCTCGAGTGGCGGCCACCTCATTCACACATTTCCGCCATTGTGGTAAAAAGCCATTGCAATCGCTCGCTCTCTTTCTGGCGCCTCAGCACCTTTGGGCATTTTTTTTGCTTTTGCTTTCGCTTTTTCGTCTTCCCTCTCGTTCTGGCCAGCTTCGTCATCTTTATTTATGCCCCCAGTTGTTGTTTTTCCTTTATTTTCCTTCTCCTTGCCGTTTTTGTTGGCCTCGAGTGTCTTTTGTCAAGCGGCCATGGATTCTCCTCCTCCAGTTTCTTCGCCAGCTGCCTCTTCAGCTTTCGGGCTGCATTTCTTCAGTTCGCATCCTACAGATCCTTCGGACGCCTCTCTGCCATGCTTAAATATTTAACTTCTTGTCTTATGTTTTATTATTTCTATAATAATTCTTAAAGTTTTAATATATGTGTAACCACTAGTAAAAATATGCATAGGAAACTATCCATTTTCCAACACTATTTATCCAAATTTTTACGGATTTCCTCTAATATTGAAAACCATTTTCTGGCTTTTGTGTCAATATACACTAGCAATCGTATGTCGAACTTTTTGTTAGTGCACATTTAAGGCTCTGCCCGCCTTGTCTTAATTTATTCTGCTCATTTGTTCGCTGCACTGCATGCAAATTGCCAACAGCCATTGCTGCTTCGCTCGCACACTTAACCTGACACCCGGAAAAAAGCGCGGAATTCAATGGGGTGGAGTTGGGTGAGGTGCAGTGGGTGGGTGGACCCAGTGGAGTACTTGCAGCACTTGACAAACACCCAAAAGCAGTCGCTCTCTCTCACTCTCTCTCTCGCGCTGTCTCCTTTGCACTGCCCAACGCGGCCCGCTGTCTCTTTCCTTTTTGGCGCTCATTAGGGGGGTAAAGAAAAAAAAAGTAAAAAAAAAACATTTCCGTTAGCCGAGTGGCGGGCCATATCCTCGCATTTCTCCCCATGGTTCAAGTGCGTTAATGTCTTTGGAGTGCTTCGCGCTCTTCACTCGCTCATTATTTAGGCATTATTATGCAGACATTCAATGGGGATTTCGCATTCAGCATCCATCTGGGCTGCTTATTGTCACAGGCCCCTGGTACTTTTTCAATTCGCATTTAATTGGATTTCTTAAAGCTGCAACTCGACTCAATGGGATTTGGCCATTTGTGAGCGAATGCGATTTACCTTTTGCCGAATCGAGTTCTTCAAGTGGCCAAGCGGCTAAATGAAATAAATGGGTAAATGCTAACCCGGATGATTCCAGTGAGTGACAGGTGTTGGCAGCCTGAAGTCGGACTGGGGGATTAGCTGGTCTCAGTCGATTGTTTGCTGTCTGAGTTCGATTTGTGTTTGGAGCCGTCGATTGCTGCTCACAGGATGAGGGAAATGTGGCTCGTATCTCTGGGAAACCGTATAAATAAGATACATTTGATTCTCCTCTAACCGCCTCACTTATGTAAAGATTCTTTTGCTAAGTGCTAGCCATGGTATTTGAATTCTTCTTTCCAAAATTCAACAGAAATTCAACCCTCACGAATCCCCGGAGTAGCACACATATTTGATGAACTTTTGATTGCTGACCAGGCACACTTTTGGAACACTATAATTTCGATGGTCAGCTCTGAAGTTGTGGCGATGGTGTGGGTCCCTCTCCCCACAATTTCGACCCAAGTGGAGTGCGTGTGTTCCACTTTTGTCTGGCAGCCATTTACAAACGATTTGTCAACCGGCTAACTGACTTGGCTTTTCCTGCCTCTTGTTTTTAGTTACCCCTCCCCAACAAAAAAAAAAAAAAAAAAAAAAAAAATCGAAACAGAAAAAATCCAAAAATCGTGGCTTGTTGGCCCGATATGGTGGCCCTTGGCTAAGAACTACTCAAAAACATATTAATCATGCAGCATCAGCAGGCCCAGACAGCTGAAGACAGCACACGAACCGAAATCGTTTAATTGCCACTAACTCAGGCCCCAAACATCAGACATCGGACTTGGGTTCTCGGACTAAGCCAATCATGGTGTGCTGGCCGTGAGTCAGTTAGGGCCCAATTATGCCTGATAGACAGGGAAGATGCAAAAGATACGTGTGCACACGGCGAAAAAATTACACGTCGAGGTAAATTTGGGATGGCAAATTGTTAGCGATATACGCTGATATAAGGGTATAAGGTACCATAACTCTTACTCCTACTAGCGGATATACTTAAAATGTTAATATCATGAAAGGATTTTAGTTGTAGTCTCTAGTGAAGTTTACAATTTCTTGGCACGCACTATTCTCATTCTGCTGATCTCGAAAGTTCGTCTATCAATAACTACTGGATGATGATCTGTTGTGCCCCCAAGAGCAGCTCGCTAAGCTGCTCAAAATCAACAATGCTAATATGCGTAGGCCGCCCGCAGGTCAAAACCACAACCAAATCTTTGGGTTTTGCTTTGTAGCATCTCTGGCGTATCATCTGTATCTGTGTCTGTGTGTTAACGACTAATTTCAGTTCCCACGGAGATTTGAAAATTAACATTTTGCTTAGCTCTTGGGCTCTGTTGGGCTGAATTTCGGTTTGTTGTTACAGTTCCTGCGGCTAAAATCCAATCGAATTCAATCCACCTGTGTGTATTTCGGATATTACCTGAACCAGCGCCAAGCGAAACGCACACGACGAGGAGACCCAATAATTTTGTAATTAATGATGTGAGAATGAGCTGCGGACAGCCGGAGTCTCAGCCCGAGTTTAAGGCTGAGGTTGAGGTTGAGGTTCGGGCCACAGATTAACCCCTTTTGGCCCGCTTATCCCTCTGGAGCTGTAGCTGTCGACAGTAGGGTGCCCATTTGAGACCTCCGGGCTGCTGCTGGGTTGTTTGGCTTTTTGTCATCATCATCATCAGCAGCAGCAGCTCAGCCTCAGCATCATTAGAGCCAGATTATACACTCATCTGAATCTGTTTATGTTTCAGTATCTGTATCTGTATCTGTATCTCCATCTGTGTCTCTGTCTGCGCCTCTGCTTTGTAACTGTGGCTTTGTCTTTGGACTTTGTGTGCGTGTGCTCGAGTGTCGCCAAAGGCTTCAAGTGGCTTTCTATTGTTCTTCCCAGACTGCTGCTGCTTCTTCTGCTGTCTTCCCTATTGATTAATTGACTGAAATCGTGTCTGGGGACTAATGCGCACTGCTACTTAAACGCCAAAATCCGATAATGAAGGAGTTCCTGTAATGATATCTGAATCTTTGGGGCAATTAATTATACAATATCCGAAATTATAGATTTGTTCGGCATGTCTGTGAAACAAAAAGGTTTCGTAACTGAGCCGTGCATTTTAGAAAAATGAAGAGGCAATATTTGTTAAACATAAAATGCTTCATCCTTTTTCATATTCAGGAGCTGCTTTTGGGCCACCAAAAAAGGATTTCGAGCAATTGAACGCAGATCAAAAACGCATTTCCCCAGCAAGCAGAATCCGTACAATCAACATCTCTTTGAAATGGTTCTATATAGGTTTCCTCTTGGCCCTTTTCGCTTTTCCGTTCCTGGCTCCGCGCTTTTCCCCGCATTGTTGCCAATATGGAACCTTTCTCTGAACTCTGATTGGGGATTTTCTTGGCCTGTGTTGTTCGACGACAGGAGACAGCTACCATCTGGTGACGA
The DNA here is from genome assembly GCF_004382195.2 of Drosophila sechellia. Lineage (NCBI taxonomy): Eukaryota > Metazoa > Arthropoda > Insecta > Diptera > Drosophilidae > Drosophila > Drosophila sechellia. The sequence goes on from NC_045954.1 coordinate 4,235,190, forward strand.
CGGTGGCAACTTCTGGTTGTGCCCGAGGCCTTTCGGCTTAACCATCCCCCGTCGCAGCTATCTGTCTTTCCAGTGAGTCTTTTTTAGCCAGTCTTTCGGCTTGTTTCTGCATTGCCTCCCACCGGCGGCCATTTGGGGCGGCGGCCACCCGCTGCTCACGACGCCCGGCTGGCTCGCTCCCTGATAGGCCACCCCGCCAAAAGTGGAGCCACCTAGAACCATCATACCATGCAGCACCTTTGTGTGGCTCAATGGCTAAGTGTTGCGCTGCTTGTAGTTTTGTCGTCTGCTGGCTGTTGGCTGTTGCCTGCTGCTTGTTGCCTGTTGGTTGTTGGCTGGCTGGCTGACTGGCAAAAGGTCAGAACTCAGGCTGCTGTTTTTGTCGTGCCAGCAACATGTGTACCCATCACATGGTCGCCACGACAACGCTGAGACCTAGAACGTAGGCCCTTTCCTCCATTTCCCCTCTCCCTTCACACAACCTTCATCGCTCTTTTCCCATTTTTTGATTTGGCCAACCGCCCCCGATGCGATTTCGATTTCTATCGATGAATTTCATTTGTGTTCTATTTACTGATAGCCATCTAAACTGCGCTCTGCTACCGACGGCCAGCCAGCCAACCATCCAACCATCCAGCCACACGGCCATACAGCCAACAACTTAAAGCCAAAGACGCTGCCTAAGCCAATTTGTATGCCCCCGGATCCAAGGATGGCACAAACAAATTTTATGCAGTCAGGGCCCCCATCAATACATTTGTATGTGCGTGTGTGTATATATATATATATATATATATATGTATGTATGAAACCGGTCGGTCGGTTGTCGCTTCCTTTGGCGCACGAGTTTTCAGCAAAAATTTCTTATCTGTCCCAAAGAGCCTCGCTGTTTTCTCGAGCTGGTTTCAAAAATTTTATGGCAGCACCAGCGCAGAAGCGGCGACCACCGGCCTGAAAAAAGAATATATTTAAGAATATATATAAAAAAGGGAAGAAGACACTGAAGAATCTAAAGACACTGGCGTTAGCAACGTGGCGACCTTCAGAAGACAGAGAGCCACGCATTTGTCTCTACGCCATAAAAATGCAGCGGACCTCGGCTTATTATTTTGGCAGTTCGAATTTGTTTTGGCCTGGAGCTTGGGGCCGCCTGAAGAAGCCCGAAGAATCGGAGAATCGGGCAGCCAGCGTCTACGGTCGCCGTTGATTTCGAGTTAAGATTTGAATGTCGCTCCTCCTCCGCCACGAAGACAATGCCCCAAAGAGGTTGTCGTCGTCCTCGTCCTGTGGCGCTCACAAAAGCTCGTGCTCAGCTGAAACCCCCCTTTCGAAATCCCCCCTACCGACTTTGACTGGCCGCTGGTGGCCTCAACGTCGTCTTCGTCGTCTGCATCGTTGTCTGGGGCTCTTTTATTTTATTTGCTACGTTTTTTGGTTTTACTTCTCTCGGGTTTTCGATTTTTTATTTTTTTCCTTTTTTTGGGCTGGCTGGCGCCTGCGGTATTCCTTTGTCGTCGTCGTTTTCGCTTGTCGTCGGCTTTGGAGACCGCTCGCCTATATGAGAAATGATCGGACATGGGAAACAAAAGATTTGCAAATGTCTTTGGCTTTTTGGTTGCCGAATGCGCGGGGGGTGGGGGGCGGGCACAGTGCGGTACACTGTGTGGACACTGGACAGTGGGCGACAGGTGACGCCAACAGTGGCCAGGCATCTATTTAAGCAAGCCAGCAGGGAAGGGGGCAATGGGGGCCATGGGGGCAAGGAGGCAAAGAGGCAAAGAGGCTGGCCAAGCCAATTACATACAAAATACAAGGCCTGACAACGACACACATTCATCTTGGGACGAGGCGACGCGACGGCGGCAGCACAGGCGCCGTCTTAGCCGCCGTCCTGTAACAAGCTTTCGGGGGCAACATCGCATCGCCCCAGTCCAAATGGTATCTGGTATAATGCATGTGGTATTACAGTGGTAGTAGCTGCCGCCAGCCCCCTCCTTCCTGCTTTGCATGAGGATGTTGCGACTGTTTGGGATGCTGTTTCTTGGGCGTGCTGCCTGACTGCCTGCTGACTGACGCCAAAAGCCAACTTGTTAATTAGGCACAAACGAACCGCAAACGACCACAAAAACGCGGCAAGGTCGTTCTCACTGCGGATTTTCAGCTAACGGGTTTCGATGTGGCAGCTGCAAGACGCACACACCGCAGTGGCAGCAACTGCTTCTAAGCGGGCAGCTAACCCAATTTCTTGAGGGGCATTTTATTGGTTTCGATAGCTGGAATTTCAATTTGAAGGTATGTTAAGCGGCTTGTAAGCCTTCTTGGAGAGACACTATCCAAGTATACACCATGAGAAGATGTCTCACCACATAACTGACATCGAAAGCATCTATGAATGAAAAGCTTCTAACACTTTAGCCTACTTGCAGCCCAAATTTAGTGCATGGTGAATTCAAGACTTTGAACTTGTAGCCTACCAAGCACTAGAGTAAGCAATTAATTAAATACTTCACTTAGGACTTCCGCTCATTCCTCAATGGCAGTCCTAATTTGTGTCACTTCAAGGCCCCACGTTGGGCGCCACTTAGACAACGCAGCGAGAATTTCGAGTACAACAATGGGGATTTTCAGCTGACTTTCGAAGCAGCGGTGGCCTGCACATTGGGCGCCTTATCGCAGCTCGTTTTGTGGCGGCTGTCGTGGACCACCGGACGCGTAACGCCTCGAGTGGGAAAGAGAGAGGGTGACCAATGGTTGCTGTGTGGCCCGGCCAGCAAAAACAAAAACGCAATGTGGCACTTAAGGTGGCTACCGCTGGCAGCTCGCTACGCAGGCGCTTCGCTCCGATTGTCCCACAATCCCCCGCCGGCCGATGTGCCATTCCCCATTCTTCTTTATCATTAAACGCATAAATGCGAATCTGCAACATCCGACGCAGCAGAAGCAACAGCAGCAACAGCAGCAACATCAGCAGCAGCAGCAGCCTTGTGTGGATATTTATGGGACGTAAATTTTTATGTCTCGGCTGGTATCGATATGTACTTGGCATAGGCCATCGTATTTCCCACCAAAACGCGTTGGTAGCAGCGCCATTGCCATCGTCATCATCATCATAATCATCGTCAAGCGTCGTCCTCTCATCGGCATCACCATCGTCATCGTCATCGTCACATGAATCTGCCATTTTATTGCGAACTTCACTTTGGCGGCAATGTTATTAACGCACATTTTTATGGCCGTCACATGGGGATGCGCTGCCTTTATTATTTTTTTTTTCGTTTTTGCTCCCACTGATCTCTCTCAAATAAAATAAAATTTAATTTCTAAGTTTGCATTTGGTTGCTCGATTTTGACTTTCTTTCTTTGGCCGAAATCGACACATTGACCACCCGTCATTAGCATAGATCGCTGTGGGAGCACGGAAATTGTGGGCAGTCGACCTACTACCTTATAAGACTCGTATTCATTTTCTCCAGTTTGTTTGGTTTTAAATTTGTCTTGATTTTCGGGGGGATTTCCGTTGCAACTGATTAGCCAAAGGGAAACAACCAATATGAATGAACAACTACGACAATTTCCTCAATCAACGCTGGACGGTGTGTGAGTGTGTGTGTGTGCTGATTAACATAATTTTACACTTAATTTCTCGATTAGCCGCAAGAAGCGACAAGCACACACACCGTCAGGGAATTGGAATTGGAATTGGTTTTTATTGGTCCCATTTTCGGGGTGATTGCAGCGCACCTTGCCGTCTGAAAACGTTTATGACCTCTAAAAAGTTAATTAAAAACACATATTGCGTTTGATCTTCTGGCCGCGGAAGTTGCTACCTATGGAGTGTAAAATGTCTATCAGTCTTCGCTAATATTCCTAATAAATTTATAATTGCAACTCCGTAATATACTCGCTTATTTCTGTTTGAGTAATAGACAAGCTGACTATTTTTTTTTTTCACCCGTCGCAACCAAAGTACATCTCCTTGCCGTAGAAGTTTCATGCATTTGATTTCGGGTCTGCTAATTAATTTTTATATCCAACTCTTCGCCACGCTCTGCCGTCGTTTGTGTAGCCCGGTCTTTTCCCTATTTGTTGTTAATTAAGCAAAGAACTCAAATAGCAGCCAGTGTCTGTGATCTCTAGTTCTTTAGTTTTTCAGTTGCCACCGAGTTTTTTGGCTCTCACAGCGTGTGGCGCTGCTTTGGGCCTTCCTCTGAGACTCTGAAACTCGATGAAACACTCAGAAAACTCTAAAAAACCCTGCCCACACACACGCTGTGCTGACCCATTATCAGGCTCATTTCCATTCCCTCTTTATTTTTCATTCATTAAAACAAAAGCATACAAAACGCCACAGTTTCAGAGTTTGAATATCAAACAAGTGACGATTTGTTTGGAGAGGGGGTGTCTGTCTCACCATATAGTAAAATGACAGACTAATGTCCGTTCGGCTGCCAGTAATTAAGTTATAAAATAAAACAATTTTAATGCTCCGCTGCCTCAGTGCTCAACTCACTGATAAGATAGCGGCTGTCATCAAAAGGCTGTGGATCAGTGGATCAGCGGATCGGTGGATCGCTCGATCGTTGGATCTTTGCATCATCTGTGTGGGTCAGAGTCAGGCCAAAGGCCCAGCGACACTTTCGATGGTCAGGCCCAAAAAAAAAAAAAAAAATACGTTTGCCAAATTAGAACCGAACACTGTGTTTGGCTCTTCGATCTCCCACTACCAGCTGGGTTTAACAACACGACATATAAATGCCGCTCATTAGTCGAACCTGCGCTGCCCATTAATTGCCTAGATATCTGGGCTATCTGACCCGGCTACTGTATTTGCCATCTCCATCTCCATCTCCGCCGCTGGGTTCCAGTTCCAGTTCGAAATCAAGTTTAGCTCGGTGTTCCCTTCGCCCCTGGCTTTCACTTCGCTTTGCGCTTTTATTTTCATTAACATAAAATGTTTTGTGTTGATTTTTATATACAGTAAATTATCAGCAATTTATGCCGCAGTCGGGGCGGTCGAAAGACCAAACTACCAAGCTCTCCGTGTGGAGGAACCTTTCACATTTATTTTCTTTCTCGCCGTTCGGCTTCCATTCATAAAAACGCGGGGCGAACATTGCGTATGCTTAATTTATCGACACTTAATGTCAATGATGCGAGTCGGTCCGCACTTCAATTAAAGTCCAGATCCTCTCCATCCATTCCATTTATCCGCCATCTGAGTGTGTGTCTGCATTATGCTTAACACTTGTCGAACAGTAGCCTCGGCTTCAGTGCCGATCTCAGATCCCAGATCCCCAGTTTTCAGTTCCATATCCACTCCAAGTCCCGAGTTCCAAAGACAAACCCGCATCATCGCACAACTCTTCTGCATGCGTGCAAATAAATTTGTCTTTTAGTAATTGCCGAGTTTTTGGATGGAGGGAGTGAGATCCCAGATCCCAGATCCCAATCCGGTGTATAGGGAATAAGGTATGGGTATTCAGACCTGAGAATTAAGAACGAAGGACCCGGAATATCATGCTGGTATTAACAGTGGTATCACATTAAGACAACTGACTAAAAGGAAGGAATTGGCTAAAATCAAAAACTTATAGTACACAATTGTATTAAACAACCCAGACATATGGATTCATATTTAAAAAGGAACCCATTGACGGATTCCCAGCTCCCAAAACTCATCCCCCCTACTCTATATACCCGCTTATCGGATAATGCCAGGTAAATCGTCGATTTTCGTGGAGCAGCTGAACTACTTAAGGTAAACAGCAACACCAATCGCAACACCAACACACACGTTATTGGCGTAAGCGAACAACTTTGGTGGACAATCGCTTAATGGCTCGCCTGCGGAACATGAAAAAATACTCAAGTGTTATCGATTAATGTCCAAGTCTAGCGGCTACCGAACGAGCGGCTGAACCTAAACCTGAACCTGAACCTGAGCCCAAAACCTAGAATACAGAACACTCCAGAGACCCAAAACCCGAAACCGAAACCCAAATCCAAAGAAGATGCGACTGGAAACCCGCTTCGTCTTGGCAGTTCGCCAATGTGCGGCTGCTCAGCCAAAACTCAGTGGCTAAATGGACGACAACAACTTGAACGACAACGACAACGTCGCGGGTTGTTGGTTCTTTATTATGATTATTCGCCTTTTTAATAAAGAAGAACAAAAGGCGCCGACAAATATGGCAAAAGAGAGTAAAAACAAAAAAAAAAAAAACTGCGGGCTTCAACAAAATCGAGAGGGTGAGGGAATTCAACGCAAAGGTATGGTGTCCACAGAGGGGTTTCAGTTGATTGCGGCATTTGGATGGTGCTAATGTCATCGAGCGTTGAACACCTTTATCAGTGTTGCATTGAAATGCACACACGCATGCGCCGAATGGCCAGTTGCATGTTGCATGCAACACCACCACTACTGTTGCTGCTACTCCTTCTTATCGCAGCAAAATAGTTGGCCCAAACCAGACCCGATATCCCCGATCCTCCAAGCTGTGCACTCCCTACTCCTTACTCCGCCGTTCGCCGTTCGCCGTTTTCCATTCCCCCAGTTAGTTTCTCAGTGGTGGGTCGCCATTCAATTTATTAGCTGCAATAAAACGCAAATCATCGGGCCGCAGAGCGAAAAGAGCGCGGCATCGGCAAAGTGTTGAAATCATTTGAAATATTTGTCATTTACTGATAGTCCAAAGGGGGATACGATATATAGCGGGCTTTCGAGATCGGTAGCTCTCTAGCCTAACCATTAGCCGCCCCTGGGATCCGATCCTAACCGATCCTCTTCTCCCCCTCCAGCCTTAGTTTTTATCTATGGCCCGCCGAGCTCTCCATAACTCGACTCATTTATAAACAGGCAGCGGCGGCGGACTTCACATAGACGACGGGGCCTCTCTTTCTGACCAGTCGCTAATTTATGGCCCTCCTATGGGCTAGACTTCACCAAGATTGTGGCGAAAGGGGTAGGAGGCGGTGGAAATGGCAAACGCAAAAGCGATAAATAATCATCGATAGTCGGCCTAGGTGTTTGCCAGTACGGGTGTGCGCTTTATGTGGGTGGCGGGTACAAACGATTATTAATGAAGCACCCGAAGAGCAGGCGTATTACAAATCGATTAACGTCCATTGGAGGAGTGTTTTTTACGATCTAAACTGATTCAATTGGGTATGGCCAAGTAAAGCAAATCGATTACTTGCTGATAAGTTATGGCACTTGGCCAACTCTGGCGTTTAACGATGTTGAATCAACTTTAAATGTAGTTAAAAAACATCAAAATAACAGCTTGTTCATTACTTCTTCGAAATTGTCGAGTTAATCGAAATGTAGGCTATAAGTTTCTTTTTTCAATGAATTCAAGCTTATGCTTGAATTTCAATCCAAATATATGGCAAGTGAAATAGTGGCCACCATGGCGTTCTGCTTGCCTTGCCAAGCTGGCCACGACAGTCGCCTATCGATAGCCCGCGGCTATCGAGTCTGGTGGGGATCAGTGGGCCGCATCCAACCGCAGCCACTGGGTGCCAGAACTCGTGTTCCAAGTTCGCTTTTAGCTGCGCATTCGCTCCATTCAGCTCCCGGCCAATCGACTGTGACTGTTGTTTTTTTTAAGTGGAGAGGGGGTGGATATTTTCTAGAGGACCAGGCACGATCGATTTGCATACAAAAAAAAGAAAAACAAAGAAGTGGACAGGCAAAGGCATCATTAGGCAGCTGCTGCAATGATTTCATTGAATATCGAATGCTGAATGTTTGGTTTCTTTTTAGCTGTATTCTTTTTTTTTGTTTTTTGTCTTTCAGCTGCCCCCAAAACGCCGCCCATTCTGCTAAGCAAATTTGCAATTGGCTGCATTCTGGTGGATTTTTTGTTATTTTTTTTCTTATTTTGTTTGAAGTGGGGACCGTCCACATACAACTCTTTTTGTCTGTCTGTATCTCAATCGGTTTTCTGTGGACTCTTGCGGCCTTCGCTTCGTGTTGTCATTAAAATGTAAATCCGTTTAATTAACATTTTATCCCCCGACCAACTCTCCTCGAATGAACACCGCCGACCACCGGCCGATAAGGCAGCCGAAAAGAATTGTTATAAATTGTAAATAAATTTTGACTTGGTCGGCCGTATTTCGGATTCGAATTTGATTCGATTGGCAGCTGCATCGTGAGAGTTTTGACATGTCCGGCAAAAGAGATTTTGAGACTTGGGTGGCTGTTTTGTTTTCCCGTTTTTCGTTTTTTGTTTCTCCATTCGGGGGGCATTAAAATTATGCATAATTTACAGATTAATATGAGCACGGTGGCCCCTGTCAGGGAGATCGGATCTCTACACTGGGTCTACTGAATCTACCTGATCCGGCGACTTAATTAAGACATGGACTGTGAGGCTGGGCCTCTCTTTTGCTCTTACTCGCCGATCAAGAGTTTCGTGGTTCGTGTTGATATTTATGGTATAGATCTCTCAATATGCATAACGCTTAATACTTAATACAGCTTAATAAAAACGACTCAGCTCAATAATCTGGGCTTAGTCATCCTCATCATCATCATCGTGATCATCAGAGGCGCTTCAATTATGGCCATAATTGGTCAACAGGTAGCCGAAAATGGTTGTGCTGCCTAATTGAGTTCGGAGATGATCGAGAGTTTATCATTGTCATTGGCTCGGAGCTGCGGTGCCTTAGAACTGCCGATCGACCGAGATCATTGAACCAATGATGATCCAGGAGATCAAGCGTTCAAGCGATCAAGCGATCAAGTGATCAAGCCATCAGTTGTTGAAGTGGAGAAACATTTTGTTGATCACTTGCTGCCAATTTCAATTTGGCATCGATCTTCTTCACACGATCTCTGTTGATCGATCAGCATTTTATTTAGCTCTCTTGTTTGTTTTTCTGCATTGCCAATAGAAATCCACTTGGGGCGGCCAATTAAAAGCCAAGTTGGAGATGACTGACATTCACTCACGATCACCTTTTGCCTGAGCTCTTCTACTTTGCCATTTTGCTGAACTTTCGACTGCAGCAAAGTGAAGTAAAGTGGAGTGGAGTCAATTCAATCTAACTGGCGATCACCGTTAACTCGCTGGTTACATGCCAAATCGAATCAAAGTGTGAGTGATCATTCAATTAACCCAGCACGCCAGCAACACCAACTGCTGCAGCAACATCGACAACAACTCGACGACAGCAATCACACAAGGCAACAACGACAACGACAACGACAAAGACAACAACGACGACAGCAGTGCCATCATCAGTTAAATTATGTGATAATATGCCAACAATGAGTGTGCAACAACAGCAACACGGCAATCTCTCGGCAGCAACAGCGATTTTACCTTTTAGCAATCAACACGCAAAAGCCCAAAACAAACGTGTTGCTGGCGGGGCAAGGAGCAACATCAGTAGTACACATCTGCAGGGAGCAGGGAGCTCAAGCTGGGTGCAGATGCAGCCAGCAGCACGTAGCCGGAGCAGCAACAGCAACAGCAGCAGCTGCAGCAGCAGCAGCAACACGGGAGCTGCAACAGCAGCAACACCAAAGGCAACATGAAATTGTCGCACCATTTTTGGTATTGACCGCCGGCGGCTCAATCAGTTTGTCACCCGGGCGATATATAGAGTGATTAACTGCTCCACGGATTGGATTGTACTTTGTCAATATGCGCTGAGCAATCGCACACACAAAACTTGACACTGCGCACACTGGACACGGGGAGCAACATGCAATTGCTACGTGCCGCAATGCATAAGTGCAATCATATATGTGCTAAAAATCTAGGCAATATTTGATGCATAATTGCCTTGGGTTTATGTTCGCCAATCAATTCAATCAGCAAATACAATCACGACAGCAGCAGCAGCAGCAACATCACTTGCTGCAGCACCAACATCAGCAATCTGGTTGCTGCCTGTTTGAGTGACGACAACTGGCGACGACTGCGTGGCGTCCGTGTAATCGCACTTCATGTCTAATTAGACTTGTTTATGCCCATTTGGAAAAAAAAAAAAAAAACTGCAGAGCAGTGGAAGCAGCGGCAACATTGCATGCTTATATTTTTATGGCTATCTTCACGGTTATTTTCATTTAAATCGCAATTCAAACTCGGCACAAACTCAGCGACCAAAATGACATTTTAAATGACAATTTTGCGCCTTGTGCGCCATGCATGGCAGCCCAATGAAAAATTAACGTAATAATGCAAATTGTTTTATCAATAAATTCTAGACACACACACACACGCTCACTTGCACATACAGACTGGCAGCGTAATTATGATGATTGTTCAAATGAATTTATGTGTCAATAAATTTAAAGCAAATTAGCAAATGACGTTTTAAGTAGACGACGACGACGACAGCAACGCGTTTTGCCCACAATTTATGGACTGCGATTTTTTTCATTTTCGTTTTCATATATATATTTTCGAGTTTGATGGATGATCGCCGGCCATAAAGTGTTTGCCTTTAAAAGGCTTTCCAACTTGAACCGATTGGGGATTGGCGATTTTCCGGGGGCTCAAAAGCGGGTGGAGCAAAAGCGTTTAGTTCAAAATGGCGGGCAATTAATCAGCTCTTTGTTGGTATTTTGTTCGGCCTTGTGTGCTTTGGCTTTTTTGGTCCTCTGAAGTGCTTGATTGAATGCGCAGTTTTCATGTCGATTGAGAGGGGAGGACTTCTATTTGGTTAAAACACCATTAGAATACATTTTTCTTGTCTTGAATGAAGCAAATGCATTTGATTCCAGCACTCATATTCTATTCACACTCCCTAATAACAACTTATATATTAGAACATCGTTTTAACAACCTTTTCTGTACTCAGCATGTCTGTGCAATCGCATCCACCACTCATTCATCCATAAACCCCATGACCATGCCCATGCCCGTGCCCATTCCCATTCGCATTCCCGACTGCCTCCTCCTCATGCAAACACCCAAAAGCCATTCACACAGCACTCGCATTAGTCACACCTTCGTTTCTTTGGGCCGAGTCGCCATTGGTGGTCTTGGCTTTGGTTTGGGCTTGGGTTTTGTCGAGAGGCGTGCGAATCCGGCGCAGATACAAGATACAAGATACTCGTACTATGAGATACACATTGTGGGCTGTCTCGCTTTGTTTGCTCTCTTTGTCTCCTTGCTTCGTTCGTTCACTGTAGCAACAAACCAAAAGTTGTTTTTTTCTTTTTCAATTCCAAATTACACGAACAAAATGGCGGCGGGTGCTGCTTGTGGGGTCTCCACACGCAGCAGCAGCAGCAACACAACAGCAACAGCAGCAACATCAACAGCAGCAACGACTCAGCAGCAACTTGTCCGGGTTTTACTAGGTCTGTTTGTCGCTTAATCGAAGTCGAGCCGACGAGTTATGGTAATTAAAAAGGTGTTCCTGCTGCAACAACGGATCGATACGGATCAAAATGGATTGGGAAATATATGTACATATATATACATAGGTATATATGAAGGGGATATTGCAGCTTGCCTGGGAGGTCTGCCTTTCCCTGCCCCTCTCCACCATTCCCATTCTCTGTCAGCCTTTTCTCGACAAATTCATATTTTATGACAACAACTTTGTATTGGCACACGGCTCCCTCGTAGTTCTCCCATATTCTACCTACTCGTATATACATACATACGACTACTATATATCTCCTTCTCGATTTTCTCGTGCCTTTTGGTGGGTGGTCGCGTTGGCTGTGTTGCAAATGTTGCCGCCGTTGCAGTCAATGTTGCTGTTGCTGTTGCCAATGCTGGCGTGTAAAGTGAACGGCGACGGCGGGAAATCGTCGGCAATGTCGTCGTATTTTTTCGGGTTCCCTTACCTAGGCAAATTTACGGTAAGGTAATTTGCACAGAGAGAAAAACTAGGTAGGTAGTATTTGGTCTATAAAGAAATTTCAACATCAAAACATTGAATTGATTCTACTTAGGGATTTTTGAGTGTTGAAAGGTGCACTTTTTTTCTCGGTGTGCCTGTGCTTGCAGTTTTTCGCCGTTCAGTTTAGAGTTTTGTGAATTCTTTGCACCGTTCCTTGGTCTCCCGTTTTTGTTTTCCCTCGGTTGGTCGAAACGAACTAGCCATGGCCGTCTGACAATTTCACTAATCCCCCATCCATTTGCATCTATTTTTATTTGCCCGCCCGCAGACGATCCTGAACTCGATGCACAAGTACCAGCCACGTTTCCACCTGGTGCGAGCCAACGACATCCTGAAGCTGCCGTACTCCACGTTTCGCACGTACGTCTTCAAGGAGACCGAGTTCATCGCCGTCACAGCATATCAAAATGAGAAGGTGAGTAGTACTCAGCTTGTAGTCGATGAATCGCCCATTAATCGTCATCTTTCCCACAGATAACTCAATTGAAAATCGATAACAATCCGTTTGCGAAGGGCTTTCGTGATACTGGTGCCGGCAAGCGGGAAAAGAAGTGAGTATCACTAGTGAATAGTTGTGAATACGGGAGTCATCAAGTGCTTATCCTTTGATGATGCACTTTGAAGTGGGTTCAAGCTGGGGTCAAAAATGTCACAATAAACATATGGGGTGCTGCTAGCTTATACGAAGTTGAAATATCTTAATCATTACGTGGTACAAGTAACCCACAGCCAAATTACTTCCTCCTTCTTCAACCGAAAAGCTCATTCAGCTTCCGCATTCCCTCGAAAAATCATTATCAAAAAGCAAACTAATCAGGACACGGCTAATGGGAAAATAAGAAGGGGAAATGGTTGCCCTTTTGTGGCTGTCAGACAATCAAAACTTTGCAGCTCCCTAGCCGAGAGCTCATTTGTCTCTCTGGTCTGGAATCGTATCGCCATTTGCCAACAACCAACAACCAACTTCCATCTACCATCGAAATCTCCATCTCAATCAGAACAGACATCCATCTATGTATCTCAGCCCCGTTTTGGATGTTTTGTGGCTTGATTAGCCGGCTGAAGAGACAGTTATACAGATACAGATTCGCAGTTACAAATACAGATACTTTTACCAACGCAGCTGAGGGACATTAATTTTTGTCAAATCTATGCGGAACTAATTAGCCTGCAGCTCGTCAAATTGCAAGTCATACAAAGGAGGCGGAGCATTGGGCGTGGCGCGTATATATGGAGAGCCAATGATGATGCTCATGGCCATTTGGCTTCTGTTTTTCCGGGGTAATACTGATGACTGGCACCTCCGATGGCAGCTCGAACATGTAATCCATATTGATGGATTGATTTCAATTTCCTGTCGGAGGCAAAAATCCCCCGAAGGGCTGTTAACGATGATGGTCAGGAAAAGTTTGAGTTTTTAGCACACAGATTTTCCAATTTCTGTTTGCCACCCGTGGGGGGGAGGATACTTGCTTTTTTAGAGAAGGGGCTAGAGCTGGGGCGATCTGAGATCATCCCCCCAATTCGAGTGGTTCCGGTTTGCTGTGGGTGACTTAGCATAATGATGAATGACATTTAATAGCCACAATCCCCCGCAGGAACCAGTGTCTGTGGACATGTCCATGTCTAAACGTTACAAATCAATTTTCACCCACAGCCACCCAGCGAGGAACATCCACCACATTTGACACAAACAATTTACTCAAGTCGAGTTTGGGTTTTTTCTTTTTTTTTGTGAACTGATTACTTCTGGCTTGATTGGCATTAGCGTGTCTGTCTAACCTAAGCTCTTCCCTTTTTCGTGTTCGAAAACCTCCGCCGAAAGTTGGAGGCCGAAAAAATCAGTGATTTTGCCTGGTCATTGATGTGACAGCCGGTTGTCAGGCAGTCAGGCAGTCAGTCAGTCAGTTAAAAGAAGTCTACTTTACGTTCTACCCAATTGTTAATTAAATGCCGGTGGTGGGGTAAAATGGAACTCGGCTCGAGAAAGGGGTCAAAAAACAAAACCGCTAAACCGCTTACAATTCCACAAAAGCAAAAAACCCAAATGTAGAAGAACAAGTCCTGGGAGCTGCCAAAAATCCTTGGCAATTAGTGACGACTTAGTCAACTCTTTTTTGATTCTTATTTTTCCCGCAACACCCCTCTGCCATGACAACAAAATAAAGGCGAAGCCTGGGTGCTGCTGGGTAAAATAATGATGATGCTGACGATGATGATGATGATGGTATTCCCTATTGCAATGCTGAGTCCTTCACAGCAAGAGATGCTAATTGGTGGCAATCTAGTGCGCAACTTCCGCCGGAATGATATTCAACTGCTGCATAAAAACCCCTTTTTGAAACTTCTTTAACCCCCCTGGAACCCCTGAAACCCCTGCCACTGCCTGCGGCGCAACGAGAACCGGAAATCCAAAGTGAAAACGTTTTAACAGCAGCAATTGAAATTCGCTTTTCTCGGCGCCTTTTGTTGTTCCTGTTGCTTTGGTATTTTTGCGCAAAAACTCTCACCCCAGTCTAGAATATTTTTTTTTTTTTTTGCTAACCCGAGGCGTTAGTTGGCAATAGGTCTCGGTCTCTGGGTATTTATATATATATATATATAAATATATACCCATTTATATATAGATGGCAGCGGGCTTGGTGGTGGGCGTGCGTGGGCCGTTTAAGCCGCAAATTTAGACGTAATTCAAAAATTACAGAGCACACAAAACAGGGCAATTTCTTTGGACCTCCTGCGAAAAGAAAAGCCACACCCATGGCAAAAGGGCGTTTACTATCTGCCACACCACACCACAACATAACAACAACAACATCAAGTACACCAACAATGGGAGACAAAAGGGCAATAGATAAACGTCTTTCGGTTTTGGGCCAAATTTTACGGGCCCGCTGCATGAGCTACTCAGGGGCGGACTAATACGGAAAACAGTCCCAAATTAGGGCGTAAAAATAAATATCATATTATTTTTAAAAGAAAACCTATGCTTGAACTCATCCAAGTGAAACATGTATCTTTAATGTATGGCTTATTCAGCGGCGCCCAAAAAGCGCCTTCTTTCTCGAAATTGGTGAGCGGTCCTGGAGGACGACGTGAAAAGTTGGCCGTCTTGGCCTTTGTAGTTAAGTGGGTGGGTCAGATACGTTGGCTGGATTAACACAAATTGATTTGCTATTAAATTAGGCTCACACACACACACACACACAGATACACACAGGTGGAAAAACAGTTAAGTGTAAAAGAAGACGCCCTTGGCGCAATGCCAGCAATGCAAAAGTGGGCGGTGGTTGGGTGCGTTTGGCTTTCCACTGGGTGTGGTTGCTGTGATAATGATACACACACCATTCGCATGTGTGTGCCGACTGCTAAAATTGCCCAATTTGTGAGGCAGTTTCGGCTTTGATGTGTGAACAACAGCGGTGCGGAAAAATAAGGAAAATTGAAATGGAATGGAATGGAAAATGTGCGGCTTGACGGGCGATGGTGGGGGGAAAAGATTGGCCAGAGCAGACACTAAATTACACTAACGTGTTTTGAATTATTTTTCAATTTCATTGTCAGCCCCAGACAGACTACGGACGTACAAAACGGACGGAGTGGAGAACTCCGGCCCGTTTCCCCCCCGCATTGTTACATTTCAATTAAGTTTCAGCGGGCGATGGCACAGTTGGGCAGGCATATATGTATGGCCAGTGGCTTTTGGGGCCCACGTCATTGAAAACTGACACAAGGTACTCTGCACATTCTGCCAGTTTTTGCGGACGCGAAATGTTCCATGTTCAAGCGCCGCCAGCGCAGGTTTATCATTTAGCAGATATTTTAAGCAACAAACAATATTATCAAAGCTCCAATCCTGATCCCAACGAAAATCCCGCTGGATAATCAACCGCGAAATTCAGCAGAGCGAGGTAGAAGGCACACGGTTTGGCTTAGGCTTAGCTAGTTAGATAGATGGTATTGATAAAAAAAAGGATTAGGGGTTCCCATTCTCGGCGCTATGATCCACGCCAAAGTGTTATCCTTGTTATCCTCAAAAATCGCATTGTGGGGTATCACTATTCGATATGACTATTGGATGTTCTAATTTGTGGCCCCGTCTCTCGTACAACTGTTGTTACAGGCAGGCACTGATGTCGAACCGAGGGTCCGATTCGGACAAGTTGAATCCGACGCACGTGAGCAGCTCGCGGGCACCGCTCCATCTGGGCCACGCCGGCCGTCCGCCTCACCTGCATCCCCATGCCGCCCTGCTCGACAATCAGCAGGACGACGACGACAAGCTCCTGGACGTGGTGGGTCCGCCCCAGAGTCCGCTACTTCCGCTCAGCCACTCGCTGCAGCAGATGCACGCCCACCAGCACTCCGGTAAGTAATAATCCAAGCTATTCAAGAAAAATAAGGAGAAATCCAACAATTCATGCCATTTCAAATCCTCACTGATAATAATCTTGACATTCTGTTTTTGTTTATTTCTTCAAGCAGCTCTTGCTGCCTGGTTTAATCACTTGGCTGGCGCTGGAGCCGGAGCCTCCGAACACGCAGCTGCGGCGGCGGCCAATGCCAGTGCGGAGGATGCACTGCGTCGCCGCTTGCAGGCGGACGCGGATGTGGAGCGGGATGGCAGCGATTCGAGTTGCTCGGAAAGCGTCGGCGGTAGTACCGGCGGTGCCTTTAGGCCCACCTCGACGGGCAGTCCCAAGGAGGCGGTGGGCGCGGCTGCAGCTGCCGCAGCGGCTGGCTTGAATCCCGGTGGCGGTAGCTATCCGTCGCCGAATATATCGGTGGGTCCGCCCATTCACCCGTCGCCGCATTTGTTGCCTTACCTGTATCCACATGGCCTGTATCCACCGCCGCATCTGGGCCTGCTGCACAATCCCGCTGCAGCGGCGGCCATGAGTCCGGCTGGCCTGAATCCGGGTCTGCTCTTCAATGCCCAACTGGCGCTGGCCGCACAGCATCCGGCTTTGTTTGGCCACGCCTACGCGGCGGCGGGTCACACTCCGGTATCACCATTACAGGGCCTGAAGAGCCATCGCTTTTCGCCGTACAGTTTGCCGGGCAGCTTGGGCTCCGCCTTCGATGCAGTGACTCCCGGATCGAATGCCAATCGCTCGGGAGATCCGCCAGGCGGCGGCGGCGGCCTGGGTGGTGGTGTGGTGGAGAATGGTCCCAGGAGTCTGAGTTCCAGCCCTCGACCCCGACCTGCCTCCCACTCGCCACCCACTCGACCGATTTCGATGTCACCCACAACGCCGCCATCCCTGATGAAGCAACCACGTGGCGGTGGTGCTGGCGCCGGTGTGGCCCAATCCCAGCACTCGCCTTCGGAACTCAAGAGCATGGAGAAGATGGTCAACGGATTGGAGGTTCAACACAATGGCAGTGCGGCGGCAGCAGCGGCGGCTCTTCAGCTGGCCGAGGAGGCTGCCCAGCACCACCACCACACCCAGGCGCACCACCAACAGCAGCAGCATCAGTCGCACCACCAGCAGCAGCACCACCAGCAACCGGCACAACCACATCCGCACCACCAGACCCATCTACACTCGCACCATGGGGCGACAACGGGCGGTACGGATCAGTGACAATTACTGGACGGCCGCTCCGATTGTGAGGATGCCGGTCTCGAATTGGAACTAGAGTTGGAGGAGGATGTCGAGGATCTGGATCAGGATCCGGATGAGCAGGACGAGGATCGCAGCTCGGTCATCGATCTCGATCTGGACGTCGACGTCTGACCGCGAACGGATCAGCGACATTGCCTCTAGCCTCTGAACTACACGGCCACCGTCTTTGTGGTTTAGCGTAGTCTATATGTACATATATATATCGGACGATTTGGACCCTAGACTATAGGCATTTGTAGCATATATAGTGTGTATTCCTCACTCTGCCCGCTTATCGCCAGTGTTAAGTAACTTCTTTTTTTTTTGTCTCGTTACTAAGCAAAGCCTAGCCCCTAGAAATCGCTGGCGATTCGCTGGCAAAGTGATGGAGAGATCTATTGAAGACAGAAAGTAGGAAAAACAAAAAAAAAGAAAAAGGAAACAAAAAACAGGAACAAGTTAAGGGGGCGTGGCAAGAGAATCGACGTAATTTTTAGCGCCTTGAATGTTCCAGACTTCAAGATCAAACAGACGGAATATGAAAAATGAGAAGTAAGGACAAGGGCTATCCTCAGACAAATTTATGTATCACCCATATATGTATATTGATTGGATTGAATATAGCAACATCAAAGATGGCGCCTCTTTATATACATCTAGAACACATATATATATATAAATATATATATATAGTATATATAGAAGCTGGTATATATACAGAATGTAACCTTAGTAAAACATACAAGAAAAACAAAGAAAAACAAAAACCCACAAAAAAAATACCACAAAAACAAAATAAATGCAATTTTTTTTCTTAGTCTTAGGTGGATGAATTTTTTTTTAGTAAACGTAAATAAAACCTATATACATAGAATATATATACATGAATACTTTATGTAGCTTTTAAGTACCAAGATACCGTAAACACTCAAAAAGGAACACACACATGCAGCACCACCCCTCACACACACAAACACATTCACACACACACACCAGTGACGAATTTTCTTCGTAGACGATAGAAAATGCTTATAAACTATATAAACTATGAGAGCTTGAGTTTTCCTAATTTTACCATAATATTTTTCCAATTTTTTTTCGTACTTTTAAGTTCTAAAACCAAAGAAGAAAGTAATAATTTTTTTTTCGTATTTGTATTTTAATTTCGGAACCCCCTGAGATGCTAATTTAGGGCAAGAGTTCTGTGTGTGTTTATATCATAAATATATATGTATGCGTATATATAAAGTATAATTGTATTGATAAAAAAAATATAATTTTTTTTTAGTAAAGTACATTTTTTTGTGTAAGACGTATGGAAACGGAAAAAAAGAAAAGAGTTGAATTCAACGCATGTTCCTCGCATAATTTAAGAGAGAGCGACAAAGACGCAGCTAACACACACCCACACACCTCCCTCGCACACCAATACACGTACACTCACACAGTACACACACACACCACCACCAGTAAGGAGAAAAAAGCAAGAAAATTCAAAAAAAAAAAATATATTAAAGTACATTTCCGTAGCGATTTGTTTTCCTTGTAACCCAATAATATTGCATCATCACACAATCTTCATCGCATCATCATCACCTGTATCATCATCACATAGGCACTCTTATGATGGAAGAGAATTATTTTTTTTTTTTCTGTTGGTTAGCTGTTTTTTGAAAATGAATTATACGCAAAAGCAATATTAATTATAGTTAATTAAATTTAAAACAAACGCAAACAACCCGAAACAACAAGAACAGCAACAACAAGAACAAGAACAACAAGAACAAATTATGTACGAAAGGATATATATATTTAAATATATATATATATATGTATATGGATAAAATTAATGAAGAAGCAACAACACCTCATGTCACTGCAATTATATATAAAATTAATTAAACAACAACAAAACAAAGGAAATTAAATAAAAATTATTACTAAAAAAAAAAAACAAACAAACACAGCATTTTCAACAAATATTAATGGTGCAAACAGGAATAGGAATAACAGCGATGACAAAACATGCAATCAAAATTGGTTCATGTTTCATTAGTTTTCGCGTTTATTTGTTCGAATCTCTTTTTTTCTCTCTTTTATTTGGGATTATTGTTTGTTATCTGGTCACAGGATTTTCCCCCGCATCCTTTGCCCCAAAATGAGCAGCGCCAACGGGAATATTAAATAAATGAATAAATAAATAGCAGCAGCTGGCAAACAGTGCGTGTCATAATTAACTGTTCGCTCTCTGACCCACACTGTCTGCCAATTGTCTGCTGAGTTGCCAGGGTTGCCAGGCTTGCCAAGGGATTTACCGGCCTACCCATGAAACTGTCCACCAATGGAATTTTTCGAAAATCCTCTTCGTCATTAAAGTTGAGTATAAATTGGCAACGAACAGTCTAAAAAACATATTGGCTACCAACTTTTAACAGACTTATATTTTAAAAGCATCAAACCCCGTATGTTTCTAATTGTTTTTTGCAAACTTCCGCTTATCTGCACCCTCAATTTGGAAAGTTTTTCACTTCTTCCTGCTGCTCCCCGGCGAATGACGATGATAGTCCGAAGGACTTGGCCAATTCGACGGCCGGATAACGAAGGTGTAACATTTAATTTAATAAAAAAAACTTTGTCTGCCACCCAGTTTTTGGGCTAATCCAAAGCGGCGATTATCGGCGGCGTGGCTAAGCCAAGCGTTAAGCACTGGCTAATAGAATTTGGCACGAATGCCTCGTTCTCGACGAGATAACGTCGGATTATGGCGTATTTATATTTGGGATCGGATCAGTAATTGAATGCCCGCATGATATTTATTCATATATGTTGGTATATATATATATATATATATATATATATATATATACTTATAGTCTGGAATCGTTGGTTACGCCCGACTGGCGGCGGTTGTAAATTGTAACGCTTCACTAGCAAAAGGCGCAAAGAGTTTAAGTGCGGCCGTAAAAAGCGCTGGGGACACCCCTACCCTTGTTTTGGTTAACCCTTTTTCATCTCTTTTGACCACGCACTCTGAGTGTTTTGGGCCAGAAGTCAAATAGAATCGAATGCCAAACATAAATTACGTATTATTAATTGCCGCCGCCGCTGTCGCCAGTGTCACCAATGTCACCACCAAAACAGCCAACTGCTCGACAAAAGGGGTAATGTCGTCGATGTTGTCAATAATAGCTTCTCAACGTCTGCGACCATATCCATATCCATACCCGAACCGGAGAACCCCTCCTCGTTCTCATCCCACGTACTTAAGCCATTTCCCGGGCCAGTTACAGATGAAAAATGTAAGTAAGTAATGCTACTCTAATGGATTTATTATTGAGCAAAACTACTGCCTTCTTGTCGGTTTTTTTTAGCTGTATTTCGACAAAATAGGTCACATAGTCAATATAAACACCTATTCGTGCAATCAATGATCAAAGCTAACGATCCCATTCATTTTTTGGAAGGTTTGGAAAAAATGAATTTTTTTTTTGAATTTTTTTGCATTTTTAATCACCAAAATTTTACGTTTTCAGGCGTATGTAAATGCCAATCGATTAGAAATTAAATTCCAAGCTGAACGGTATATGACATTCCATACTTAAATCATTTGATGCAATTTTATGGCCAAAATACTGATTATTGCCCCTCGAAAAATGGCAATGTTGAAGTTTGGCAAAAATATCGTTTTCTTGGTACGCTAAAGAGGAATAACTTGGGCAAAATAGGTCGCATACTGAAAATAAACACAGTTTTTTGCAGCTAATAATGAGCGCTAACAGTCCCATTAATTTTTGTAAAATATTTTTTTTTTTTTAATTTTTTGCATTTTTGAGCACCATTAAATTTTGAGAAAAATGTTTTTTTTTGGCGTTTTTATAGTTGTTACTTCGTTTGAAGATGCCACCCATGGAAAGGCTTCCCGGAAGTACGATGTTTCTTAATTACCAACATTTATATAAGAATAATGCTTAAAATTTAAAAGGAGAATCCCATCTTAAGATCCGAATTTCAATTTGTCCCAGTCCCACCTGCTGATCCCGATGACAGCCATCCATCACCCGAAACTTTCTGCACGTCATTGGGTCGAACATGCAAACACACTCGCTGTATAAATATTTAGATATCCGTCACTAAACATGAATTGGCATTATCATAACTTGCGTTTTATTGCCAACAAATTTATGAGAGACAGACAGACAGCGCGAGGAAGCGTTTCGGCGGGCGTTGGAGTTCAAAAGGTTGGGAATTGCGTCGAAGTGCGTGTCGAAAGTTACTGGATAAAGGAATACCCTTCGCTCGGTTCTTAAGGGGGCGGCGAAGGGTCCCTGCCATAATGATCATAATAATAGTTTTACTGGTTAGAGAAGTCACAGTCGCAGCGACAGCGACAACGAGCAGCAATAATTTAGCAGCAAATCGACATTGGGTTAAATCGACGAAATGCCTTTTGTCCGTTCATGTATTCGTAGTAGTGATGGCGGTTATAGCCGTGTTCAAGTACCCAATTCCAGACATTTACACTGGTACACTTAGGTACATATGTAGGTAGCTAAGTGAAATATAATTGTTAGGGAGCATTTAACAAATACGTGTACCTTGTATTAAGCAAGTTTCACAAATACGCAAAGTACCTTAACCAACACTGATATTAACCCCTTGACGGTGCGTAAATGTTGCGTGTGCTAACCCAAAAGGGTTGTCCTTCGATGGGCTGACGGGTGGGTGGCTCAAGTTTGTTATGCATATTTGATTAGTTAGCGCATTTTGTGGATACGCACAGGAAGTTGACTCTTTGCGTGCAGCACTGCGAAGGGGTTGCGCGCATCCCCAACCCCCCTAAAAATCTGTCGCACCCCCCATCCGCCTGTTTGTTCAATGGGCGGAGCTGTTGTTGTACGTAAGCGGCCGCACGGCAGCAATTAAAATGCTCAACTTGTCAACAACGCATTCCATTTCCATTTCCATCCCCCAATCCACCAGTCATTGGTGGGGGCAATCCAACGATCCACCGGCACTCCTGTCAGTCCCTTTCGCAAAAGGCTTTGATTTGTGGGCAACAAAAGTCGAAAAACTGTTGACAACATGATGATGGTGATGATTTAGTTGGCTGGTTGGTGGCGATGATTCAGTCGATTGGCAGGCACTTGACTCGGGATGCTGGCAGTTAACTTTGCGCTGGCTCTCCATCGATTCGGAATTAGCGAATATGCAAGCATTGCTTTTTGTAATATCATAAAATAAATACTGAATATTGAATAACCTAACTACACATCCTATTATTCAAGGCTTACATAATGTTTAAGTTGCACCCATCCTTTAGTTTCCTCATGGATTTCCTGAGCCCACAGGCTACTCATTGGATCATTGAAACTAAAACCCGATATGTAGCAGTGAATTTTATAAATCTTGCAACTTTGTAAGGATAATTTGCATACACTTCGATACTCAACTGGATTGTGATGTGGAACAGCATGTGCTCATTAACCAGTATCCATTATTCCTGGGCGGAGCTCCAAGGCCACAAAAAGCTTCCACAGTCAGCACCTCGATTAATGGACACGGCCTAATCAGGGAAATGGGCAGAGGGATGGGACACCCGACCACATATTTGCGTATCCTGTGCCGTGATCATTTTATAAGCGCAATTTCCCCCTTTTACGATTATCCTCTCATGCGAAACAGGGTTTTTCGAAAAGGGCAGAAGGGTATGGGGGGGGGGTCTTCCACCTATCAATACGTGGAAATTTGTTTTCAATTTTTCGGTTGCAGCGGTCATAAAAAGAGCTCACGCACACACACATACACACTCACCCACCTGTGTTTTTGAAAAAGGGTTGACGGGGCTGGCGGGGGGAAAAAAGAGGGTAAGGGGCGATCGACTATATCCCTATACTGTACTATATGTATTTGTGCAACCATCAAAATGCAAATGCGCGACCATAAATAATGTGCGCAGACAGACGTTGGAGACGGAGACAAGCGGCCTAATAAAAACCACCCAAACGATTTAAAAAAAAATAAATACACTAAAGGCGCAGAGAATATATACCTATAAAACCGACACAAAACCCAAATCGAAGTGGGCGTGGCAGGCGGGGGTTCTCTTTTTTTCGGTAAGAAGTTTTTTTTTTTTTTTTGGTTTTTGGGTGACGCTTCAATGGCTGCGGCGTTAAAGGGTTGCCATCGATTTGGTCGCTGTGCTCGCGTTTAAACGACGCGACAAATTAAAATTCCCTACATCCGGGAAAGAAAGAAGCCCACCCCACACTCCCCACCAAAAGTGCCCCCTCCCACGCCCCTTAGCCGGCGTAGCTGCTGCGTAGGCGTTGCTCTACAAGTTTAACCAAAAGTCATGCTCGATTAAATTGCCTTTGTTTGTGGTACCTCGCGAACGGAAGTCGAGTTACCGAAAAAACTCGAAAAGCCCATGAAACACCAGCGAGCGAGAGATCTATCCGATATATTGGAACTTGCATATATAGAGGCACTATACCATACCATACTATACTATACCATGTCCCCCCGCCATCCATTGATCTGTGACGTAGGTGCGGCCTTCGGAGCATAATGAAAGGGAGCTGCTGCCTTTTGTGTTTCGCGGTGGGGGCGCAAATTTGAAAATCAGTTAACGGCCAATTTGTTGGCCAGCCGCAAAAGAGCCGAAAATAATGCGGTGCCGCTTGGTGTGGCATTGTGTCAGCGCCTTTCTCCTCATCAGCTAGCTACCCGATATACATATTCCCCAACCCCAACCCCAATCACCAACAACAACACCAACACCCACACCAACAGGAAGAGGAAGAGGAACAACTCCCACACCCACTGGTAGCCATCGATCCATTTACTTATTAACGAAATACGTTTTCCACATTCGACCAGCGGCTGCCAAAAGATGACAAGATGATGGGATGTGCCCGATATCTGAGCCTGCAGTTCGGCGGAACTCTATTTGCGGTAAATTGTCGACCCCTCGAATGACAATTCCTCTAATCACACGGAAAATAACACAACTGATCTACGCATGAATGACTGTATCTAATAATGATAATCTGTATCTAATGATTTTAGCTTTATATACTTGCACACCTTTTTGTATGTTCCCCAATTAAACTTAATAATATAATATTAGTAATAGTAATGTATGTGGTTTTATGTTTTTTGTTTTATTAGTGCCCAGCTATTTTTTTGCCGTGCACCTTTCAGAACGAGCCATCGAAATGAGTGAACGCTGGACATTCGCGTGGACTGGCTGACCGAACTGGCTGACTGACGCTGCCATTATCCAATTTCCATATGCAAAGCCAGTTGACATTTTGCGGCAGCTACAATCGCCGCCCCCCTCCCACCCTGTCACCGCCCTCCCATATGGAATATATATTCCAGCCCCAACCCAATCCCAATCCCGATCCCAATCCCAATCCCAATCCCCATCCCAGCAGAGCCAGTGTTGTTCCACTTGCATAGCAATTTCGTCTGTGCCGTTGTCGTCACTTTGATTGATTTGACTTTTTGTGCTGCGATTTTCGTGTCGATTGCGAATGTTTTTGCGGGAGGGGGGAACGTTGGGGACTTAGATGGTCGCTAGGCGAAGGGGATTGCATCGATCGGTTGGGGTTTTTGTGGGATTAAGACTTCTGGCACACTTGCAGCAAGTGGCACAATTTCTTATACAAAGCATTTCAAAGTAATAATCACATATGATCATTTCACAGGCAGTCAAGTTGGAACCTATAGTACTTGCAGTCGTAAGTCTTCAAATCTTAATCAAGTAATCGGTTCTACTTGTTGTCCAACTGCAGACCTCTGCCACTGACCAAAGGCAACTGGTGAGATGGCCAGTCCCGAGTTGCAGTCCAGACAAAGGCGTAACGAATCGGAACAATAGCTAAAAGTGCAGATGAGGAGGGAGCGGAAACTGTCGGCGGAGATTGTCAATAAAGTGGAAGAGGAGTTTCGGGATGGGCTCTTCCTGCTGCTGCCGCCGAGAACTTTATTGTCAATGCTCCGTTTAAAATTCCAATCGACACCCGAATGCGGCAAAGTTCAAGCGGCTGCTGATCCGCGAGGATCAGGGATTCTATATGGCCAGAATTCTCGAGTCGAGTGTGTTTTTGTGCATATTTTATGCAAATTATCGCATCGCCGCCGCGATTTATGTGGCTTTGCGTACCAACTCAGGCCAACGCAGGCAATGAAAAAATGTAAAACAATTTAACACTTTACACGACATTCAAATACTTTTGTGGGAAATTACCCTGCTGCTCCTTGCACTCCATCCTGGGCCGATTGTTTCAGCTTAACTATGTAGTTTGAAACTGGCCCCCGAGTAATTGGCTGCCTGTTTATTGGGTGTCGTCAGCAATCGGCAATTGGCGCTGCCAGCTCCCCATCTCAATTTTCTACCCATGCTAGAATATACATATGTATTTACCCCCTGCTGCATCTGCATTTGGCGGCCTCAAGTTGAGATTGGGGGGCATCCAGACATCTCCTCCATCTGTCTGTCCATCTGTCTGGCTAGGAAAATCGGGATAGTGAAGGAGGTGGTTTCGTCGTTGCAAGTGCATTCACAGATTCCTGGAGCTTCCATGGTAAATTCTTCAAAAATTCGCACTTAAATTGGTGCTAGTATTTTCTTCAGCGATCGAAGAAAAATTGACTAACATTTATTCTAAATGTGTTCTTTCTTTCTTATAGAATAGAATTTTCAAGTTGACATAGGCTAACCTCTTTATAAATTCCAGTTAAATCTAATTAGTATGTAAGCTTATTATTAACAGTTCCGTATGCTTTCATTGTGAACATATTACAAATAATGCGTTTCTATTATGTTGGTTCCTCCAATAAATTATAAATTATTAGATTTTATGCAGCTATTTTCGGACTTTTCTATTGTGCCATTATAATTGGCTAATTGATAGGCTTAAGACAACAGTTCAGATGAACCATTGTTCGAAATGAAAGTCCTGTATTATTATTAAATTGACCTAATGCAATGGTACCTTGAATAGGTGCACTTAAAACAAATATATAAGTTAATAAATGTTTCCGGATTATTTAACTTTACCTTATGTTATATTTTCGTTAAGTTGGGCTTTGAAAAAGTTGTTTAATGTTCTTGTGTTGGCAATATTTCTGGTGTATATATTGAAAGCTTGCTTTTTGTTAATATTTTCACATATATGCACACATATATTTATGGATAACAATGCTATTGATTTTGCTAGCAGCTCGCAAATTCCCGCAAAAATCGCTGGACAATAAGGGCCGCAGCGACAATATTAAGAACAACGGCAAACACTGTTCCAGCAATAAAGAAATCGACGACGGAGCCAACAAAAATTGGTCCAAAGAATCGGGCATAATAAATTGGCTACCACTGACGGATTGTGGGCAGACAGAGGCCCAAACAGAAGAAAAAAAATATATATATGTATATAAAAAATCATGTTGGCAAAGGGGGGTTAAGAAGAAGAAGAAGCAGCAGCAGAGAAAAATACGCGCACGGTTGCACAGGGGGGTGGAAATGAGGGGCAGGGAGAGGGGTGCAGCGGCTGCTGCTGCTGCGTCCAGCATTTAACACTCAATTTAATACGAAATTTATGGCCAAGCGTCAGCGACGACATGCGACTTCGATTGGGAGATTGCGAGCGGCACTTAAAGAAAAAATCAACGAAAAGCTAGTAAAAATGTATTTTGGTTAACTATCGCAGCGGAATATAGCTGATATGCTGTTTTTTTTATCAACATATAAGCATTGCAGCTACAATTAAGCTTGTGTGTCATTTGCTTTTTAAAGGAAACAGACCACACTGGGCGAGTAAACAGTGTGACCCTGCTCAACAGCTTACAAGTTTGTGCCTAGCTTGATTAATCTTCTTATACTTCTTTCAGCGTATTATACTAAAATTAATTCGTGGTTTTTTCCTGTGTGCACTATTCAGAATCGGAGAATTTTCGGAACCGACTGACTAATTGACAGACTCGTCGTCGGACACATCGCTGCACACTTGACTGCCCCGATCAGGGGGAAATTGGATTGGGTGGGGTGTGTGTATAAACAGTGGGCGGGGGTGGGGGTGGCACAACTCAAACAAATTAAAGACATTAGAGTTGATTTAATTTACGCCTGGCCATCTGACCCCGCAGCAAAATACGGACCTGCAATTGGCACTTTTTACGCTGCCCTGTTACAAATTGCCGTCCGGCCACCAAAAGTGACCCCTCCTCGCAGGCCCGTTTCTATTCCTGAACAGTTCCATATGGGCCCGCACGATTTAATTGCTGGGGTTGACTGGGATGGGATCAGGACGGGACGGGGACGGGGACCGAGAATGAGAATGAGAATGTAACCGAGACCTGCCCCCGGAATTTGGGAATCTTTCGAGTGTCAATTTCGTAAATTACAACGATTTGCCAAAAGGCAAAAGCCAGATGGGAAGCGTTACAATGGGGGGGAGTTCGGATAAGGCAACACCAAGGGTTGAACGCATCGTGGGGATTAAGCCATCAGGATAATGCGTTTTCAATACGAGTCGAGCAATTTTCTAATGAGCCTTGGACGTTTCAAGATGGGTAGTTCAAAATGAGAGGAAGGGGATGGGTTTGGCTGAAATTGTCAGAAGTTCAAATGTCAGACTTCTAGAATCTAGCATCCTTATAATGTTCAAGAAATAGTTTTTGCTGTTGCCGAACAAACCATGTGTCCAAACTAATTTGTTTGAAGATCGCTAATAAAGCTCATAGTGTCACCTCCAATCCAATCCAATCGCCAAAAATTCACTCAATTGCAAATTGATCAAAGCTTATCTAAGACTTTGGGTTACCCAAATCCAAAAACCCATCAAAAGCAACAATGTTGATCATTCCAAAGATCGGCACAAGCTCGAACTCAGAAATTTAGGCTCAGGCCCGCTTGTGCCGCCTGAATGAGTTCGGATCGAGAGGGTTCTCAAAGAAAAAGGGAAGGGGTCCTAAAACAAAAAAAAAAAAAAGAGCGGAGTTACTGCCTCGGTGGCGGAGGGATGAGGGGTGCCTATCTGCCGGGAACTGCCTTTTGGTGCCCTTTAAGGCCTATCGCGTGATACGATCGCATAGCCGACTGTCGTCTTAGTCTATAGTTTTTCGCGCCAGGAAGGAGCCAGCGCTGTTCGGTTGGCTATTTGAGCGGTATATTTGAATGCATGGATAACTTATTTGAATGAATTGCTAGCTAGATCCTCAGCTCCACCAGGCGATCGCAACCATATGTGTACTTAGCTGGTTGCCGTTACGTGCGATCGGTCAGTTGGAACCGATCAATTAGGCAGGAGAGCAGCAGGTAAGGTAGAATCGAAAGGTATAGCCTTAGGCATATAGTGCGATTCCGATTCCGGATCGGTGGAGACCAGACCGATCGATGGCAAAGTGTTGGCCCTAATGGGAAAAGTGGTTTGGTTAAATGCATCGCTGGTTTTTCGTCCATTATGCCAGTGTCAAAGGTCAAACAAAGTATGCAAGTCGTTTGTATACACCACACTCGTATGTCTAGCAATCCTGACCACCGCACCTGACGGCTATTTCACACGGTGGTGGTGCGGCGGCATTATTATATTTATATACGGTGGTGCTGTCTTGCGGTTTTATGCCAGTTGGCATTGCTGCAATTTTTAGCACGAAAGGTTGTTTGCCACAATGCGAATGCGTGCGTATTCAACTGTCAAAGTCTTTGAGTTTTAGGCGTTTTAATCAGCAAATAACAAGGCCATGTCGGCATGCCCTTCCGCCAAACATCCTCTCCATATGCCATTGAAATTGAATCGATTCGATTCGGCATTGGAGTCGGAATTGAAATTGGAATTTCTTGCAGTTGTTGGGTGTCAGTTTGATAAGTTGGTTGGACCCCAAAACAATGCCCGCTGTTAGCTGTTCCGCCCGATCTCTTCTGGCGTTAGCACCTATATATTTTTATATGTATATATATATTTTATTCAGTCTCAAAGGTCTGCAACAAAGGCAGCCGTTGACATTCCGAAGTCCAGCGTGAAGATTTCGAATGGGTTTTATTTCTGGCCCTTCTTTGGATCGACGAAGTGGCCACTGAGCAGCACACAGTTGACCGGGTTGATAAATCAATCATGTGACAAGTAATGCCCGATTTAACAGCACCCACTACTAACTTAAATAGCTTGCAAAGGAGTTAGGAAGTGTCCTTGCTCTAACACATATTCAATTACGATTTAAGAATACTTCCTATTGTGAAAATGGTTATTTTGAAAATCCTGTTTGGCATGGTCAGGATATCCCAGCTCTGGTGACTCACTGGATCCTTGCAATCTCTTTGGCCGTGGTTAAAGATTTATTCGCCTCTTTGGATCCATGTCTGGCTTGAAGTGCTCCCATATTGGGTGAAGACCCCTTCTCATGGGGCAATTAGAATGTTCCGTGGCTGTTTGGCTTGCATGACTTGGGAGCATATGCTATGTGGCCTGTGTATGTCCCCCTGAAAGCGATGCACACACGTGGCCAGCTGATTAATCACGTAAATGCGTAGTGGAGCACTCTGCTCTATATGTATGTATACCCTGGATATATCCCCCTTTCCCCTATTGATGAGTACGTGCAGCCGAAGAACACTCTTGGTCTAACAAACTAAATGGCGGCAAACGGCGATGACGACGACGACAGCGGTCAACTTGAGTTCCTTCAGTTTTCTGATGTGATGTGATGTGCCACACGCATGCGGATGATGCAGCCGCTCGCCCCCGCCTCTAAAATTTGTATCCTTATGCTGCTGCTGCCACGCCCCCTTTGGCGACTCCATTAATATGCCATGCGAGCGCTCAAATTGCAGGCCTTCCTGCGAATGTCTCATCGAAACTGCAGCGGAAATGTGGCCACTCCTCCATAGCACACCATACCATGCCATCCTCGAACTCATGCTCCTTTCTCTATAGCCCAAACGGAACGGAAACGGAATCCAAGCGAACTCAGTTGAACCGACCAGAAGTGACCAGGACACAGTGCAATTTGGCAGCATCGAAGTCAACTCTCGCCCTGGCGGCTCATCATTAACACACACGGAGACAGACGGCAACAGGAGGGGCACTAAATGAGATGCACCTAGAGAAACGGAAGACAACTGAATTTTACAAGAAAATACAGCAAAATAAATCAATTTTCGAATAATGCAAGGAGAATGAGAATAAATCATCAAGAAATCATTAAAATCTTTATAATAGAAAGCCCCTTATTTTTTTTTTTGTGCACATCCGCGCAGAGTTGCCTACAATTCAACTTCAGCCAATTGAGTTGTGTCCACTGCACACTCAAGGGGCAAGGAGGTTGAAGAGTGAGGAATGGTATAGGATAGGATAGCATCGTGGACATGGGCAATTCGGGGGGCAAGGACTCAAAGGCTTGCAACCGCAGTGAGAGACGGGTAAACAACAAATGGTTTACGTGCCCCTCAACTAACGGACTACCAGAGAGCTCTCTAAGTCCCCCGGATCCAGCGAAACGAAGTTATACTCGTATAGTATGGTATGTGGTCCATGCAAATGCGGAGGCTTAGGACAAGCATACTGAGCATCGCTATGCATCATTAATAGTTCTGACATTCCCGTTCAGAGTGAAATGTTGACTTGGCACATTTCGGAGGTGACTCCAGTTAATTTTCCTATGAGATGTCACCAAACCGCCTTTAACACGTTTTCATTTCTTTCCCACTTTGCTGTTAAAGTAAAATGACAAGGAAGCTGAGATAATTGAAATTAGTTTAAGCTTCATCTAAGAAACTTGAAGAGCTCAAGCAGGAAATTTACACCACAGCAACAGACAAGTGTTTCGGCTTAAGCGTAAAGTGTGCAAAATCACATTTCATATACGATGACACCCAAAAAAAGTTTTAAAGTTTTGTCTCAACGAGGAACATTGATAGTTCAAGATGCACATAAAGCCACTCCGAGACAAAAGTGTCAAAAATGTGCCGCCGGATTGGGCTCAGCAGGTGATCCGCCTCCTCTTCGATTTCTTGGGGTGACAAAATGCGATGGTAATTGCTGGAATAATCGCTCCATCGCCGCTCCCCAATCAGTTCGCCTTTGTCCCGTAACTTCGTTAAGTCCAATTCCGTTGGCTCGAGCAGCTAAATCCAAGTCCAGGAAGCTGTCCGACCGCACGAAAAATCCCGTGGCGTCTGTTGCGTCTCAACCGCAAGGCAAAGCCACCCCTTCCGATTCAATCCCCCGTTCCGCCACCCGTGACAGCTTCTGTTTCTTTTTGGGGGGTGGCTGTGTGATAATTTGGTTGCAGCGGCAGTCGCCGCGGGAAATGTAATAATACATCCGAAAATCAGTTGTTATTATTGCTAAGCGTAAGCGATACGGCCAGATCCGGTTACCCCTTCCACTGCACTGAGCAAAATCAGTTGGTAAGTTAGATAGATTGTAGATTTGACAATATATTTGCATAACCTCTACACATATACATCTTCTGACACTTAATTATAATGATATACATTATGCCATAGCAAATATAACACAAATTTTCTTTTTTTTTTCTGTGCATATATGTCCGAGTTTCGCAGCGGAACCCAGTACGCACTTCTTCGGCGGCATAATCACAGTAATCATAAGCCACTGGGTTTGGGTGTCCAGGGGATGGGAATCGGCGAAAAGATGTGAGGAGTTATTTGGGTAGAGCACCCCATCGTCTCCGTTGTTGCTGTTTATTTTTTACGCTGACTCAATAGAAATGTTTTGTGCAATTGCGGCTCATAAAATCACAGCGGGTTGGCGTCTGGCGCGATCGGGGAAATCGAAAAAAAAAATAAAAGAAAGCCCGATTCCGGAGCCCGAGCTCTGGAATTGTGCAGAACGATGACAACAGCAATAAAACAATTTTGGGTCCTGCCCTCCACTGGCCAACTTCATTCAATCCCGTTGTGTCGGTGGTGCAAGCTGCCAAATCAAAGAGTTCACTTTGTGACTCTAGAGTTAACGTTACTAATTGGTTGGTAAAAATAAAATTATGCAGTTTGCTAAGTAGTAGATCTTATACAACTATCTCTGATTTAATCCCAAATCCAATCCCCGACGATTGCTATCATAATCCAAAGGGGAGTGGGGTGCCCATCAATATTAATCAACATAAGCTGCGCTATAATGGTTGCCATAGCCGGGTGTTGACACCACTTGCACCACCCAAGGATCGGGGCCACCACCATTATCTTTCGCTGAGTACTGCGTGTTTGGATCCGGTATATATGTACATATATACTTGCATATATCTTTCTGTTTGGGGATCCTTTTCGGCGATGTCACCGCCGCTTTGCATGTCGCAAGTCCACAAAAAAAAAGTCCCAAGGAGACAGCGCCACCGAAGCAAAAGAGTTGCGGGTGACTGGGTGGTGGTTGGGCGGTGGTTGGGTGTCTTTGAGTGTGGGTTAGCTGAAAAAATTAACGGAATAATAAACAGGCGCTGCTAACGACACGCGGACAGAGCGGCAAGGCAGTCAAAGCCAGCGGAACACGAATCCTTGCGAATTAATTGTAATTCATGCGCCGCAATTATCACAAAAAGGAATCCTGAAATTTCAGGCAGTTTCAAGTTGGTCCCTCCAGCAATATCCTTTCAAAATTCGTAGTACACTTGTCAAAATATATAACCTACTTGTGCGCATTTAAGAAAAACAACTTGTAAATTATACATGAAGTAATAAAAGTAACCTGAAAGAAAATCTTCTGTTTAAAATTTGATTTTATTTGTACCGTTTTAGATAATCGTTAAAGATAATTGAGTATATTTTGTTTTGGTTGTAGATAATGCTGCATTTCTTTTGAATAAGTTGTTCATTTTTAATTTTGTTCATAGTGTATGCATTCAAAACCATTGGATCTCCCACCGCCGTGGCTCGTTTCGAAAACAACTCAAACTGTCAACTGTTTTCGAGGTCATAGCCTAACAACCACAACAACGCGGATTGGGGCATTGTGGGTGGTGTGGCATGGTGGTGCGGCAGGGTGGGTGTCTCGCGGGGAAGACGCTCGGTGGCGGCGGCTCTCGCGCTTATTTAGTGACACTGATGAGTGGGCGTGGCAATAGCAATGAGCGTTAAAGTGAGCAGCGCCAGCGAGGCATAACGTTCGGGTTGCCCCACAACTATATCCCCCTATCTATATATATACATAGATATATATTTATATATATCTAAGCCACCGCACCCCCTTTTAATCAGAGGGGCTGTGGCCGTGTGCAAAACTTTTCGCTCTTTTCCACTTTTCTTTTGGGTGCCCTGGCCACAGAATTATGTTGATTGGCAGCAATTTGTCATAACGTGAAATGAGTTTGTTGTCGTAACAAGCTTAAAAAACCACCAATCTCTGCCGCCCCCACAAAAGCGGATAGTTGGGAAAAATATGTCGATAAAAACAAACAAATTAACATTAAATGAAAAGATTAAGTGTTTAAGTTTTGCCCTTTTGCCAGGCACGAAAGACGGCACCGCCAACGTTCTGGGGGATTTGCGGAGTTATGTCAGCCGCAAAATGGCAGCCACAACATTTTCAGCAGGCGTATGCAAATTAGGGAATCTATATAATTTTAATTGCACCTATAACTCCGCTTTCCCCGTCTTAAAATAAGTATTTTTTTGAAATTGTCGTGCCCGATGGGCTTACTGAAGTGCTTTTTCGTTTGTGGTTAAATTTTAAAAGCCCCGACATTTTCTTAAGATTTCGGTTTAATAACTTCTTTGGACAGATTTTTAGTAAGACTTTCGGTATTAACACTTTGAGGTTATGCAGGGTGTGTGAATTGTACCGCTCATAAAGTTTTCTTCTGGAAACAAGGACAAGCTGCTACAAATCCAATTCCTTGCTGTCTCTCATTCTCTGTTTGGTACAGTTGCTTCTTCCGCTCGAAGTTAGAGGCAAAATGCAGAAAAAGCACCGCTGACAAACGACCCGAGGCGGATCCACAGGACCGGCCACAGCCACCGCCGGAAGTCGAACAATTTCAGGCTATTTAACTTGGCCAGCCGAGCTCTCCGGTTTCCAGTTGCCAGTTTTCAGCTCCAGGCCGCTCCGGTCCACGCTTTGCCACGCTTTGTTGACAATAGTTTCACAGCAAATTAAGAAAAGGTTGGACACAGCACAGCAGCCTCCGGCCGAAATTTGTGGCGACACTTTCTATGCAAATTGCAGCGCACACAAACACCCACACCCACACACATGGCCGTAAACCTCCCCCTCACATGGCGCAAAAGTACAGTCACCGCAGCGGAAGTACAGTCACGTAAAGCGGACGCAGCGTTGCATGTGGCTGCCTGCCACTTTATGTGTGTGTGTTCGTGTATATGTGGCAAGTTTTTGGGCAAACTCTCATAAATCTTCGCTTACACAATGTTGGCGGGTCAGTTGTTGTAGCCGCCCCGCCCCCACGCCTCCTTTTCAGCCACCCCGCTGCTCCTTCAGCTTCCCCAGCAGCCAACAGCGATGCCACATCAAAAATCAACAATTAAAAGCTTAATCTAAAAATCTAGTTTAACGGATTTTAAAATAACTGTTGAGATTATTGCTATACAATACAAATGAGAATGATAATTATTCGTTTTAAAATAACACTTATTCTAATTCTGTGCACAAATTATAGAGATTGAATTCACTAACGCTTGGTAAAGTTATGGTGCCTAATAAAGTTGTTTTGGTTCACAAAGGGAAATGACTACTGTTCACTGGCCGAAAAATGTCCAATTTGGCAACACAGGTAACCACCGCAGAGACGTAAACTTTTGACCAGCTTTGCATATTCGGGGGCATCTGTTGGCAAGGATTTTGAAGGGGTTGGGGCTGTGCCGGTGGTGTTTCAAGGCAGGCAGGAAAGTTTTATTGAACATATTGTCTAAACAACATTATCCAAACCAAACCAAGCCAAACCATACTGAAGTTTCGAGCCCCAAACCCCTTTATCATGCTGCTGTTAGTTTCGGAGTCAATTGAAATTAATTATGTTGTTGGTCGACAATTTATGCGCCATAAGTTGGCCCACAAGTGTGCGGCGGCATAAATTGCCAAGAGAGCATTACCACACGGGGAAAAATAAGTTTGAAGATAAATTTGAGCGTAATCATAATGCTAGTACCTTATAAGCAATTTATAAATGTTAAATCCTTAAAGTCAGACAACCTAATTTTGTTCTGTGCATTTACACCCAAAAGTGGGAAATTTTAGGGAAAGGGAATGTGTTTTTCGGCCTGCATTACACGCTGACAATTCTGGCAATTTCCATAATGACCAAAATTGCACTGACCGCGAGCCAAACGCTGACAAATTTCCCATCGAGTGTCGCCTGACACTTTAAACGCCCGTCTACCTGGCTTTATTCACCTGTGATGGATAAGAAAATTACAAAATTTCATGTGACACTTCATAAAAGGAAAACCAATTGGCCAGTCAAAGAAAATTACAGCTGAAATTACCCAGCGGCAGAAAAAGAGTTTGAAAACGAAGACGAAGCTTGCATATTAAGCAGTTGAAATTTTTATGAATGAAATCGAGGGACTGTGCTTGGGCAATTTGGTTTGGGGACTCTGGTTTGAGATTACTATTTGGATTGGGAGCGATCTTATCTCGGTTCGTTGACGCCACACTCGATTACCTCGACACTCGACACACACACACCTAGAAAAGAAGAAGTGGGTAACCATTTGCAGAAGTTGGGGGGATCGTGACAAGTGCACTTGATTGCCGAGAGAACAATAAGCCAAGATTTTACTGAAGTCGCGGCTTCCGAGAATTCGTAACGCGTCTAGGAAATGTGGGCTTGCCCACCATTCAATAATTCACATGGTTTTCTGGGCTATACTAAAATAAATCAGCTGTTTCTCCAGTCCATAGATATTTCGTTGTGAAAATTCAAAATACAAAATGATTACGGAAGTGTTGGCACTACGAGCATTTCTCCAAGTGCCATCAGGCGCCACATAATTGAGCTACTTCTCTTGGAGAAAATTAAAAGAAAAAAAAGCCATATAGAAGCGGAACTCGAGGACATCCTGAATAGCTTTCTTTGGCATTCAAAGGCCGAAGTACTGCACTCCAGCTTTGCGGCTTATGTGTTTGTATGTATGTGCGATTCACACCTGCGGACTCCAGCAGGTGAATGAATATGTATACACATATGGCCAACTCAATTCCATTTGCCAGCCAGCCGCCACATGCTCGACAGAATCCCGGAATCCCGGGCAGAAGTAACTGGAGCGGAGGCCAGGAGTGCCACTCGTCAGATAATCGCAAAACGGCCCAAGAAGAGCATCCTCAAGAAAATGATATATAAAATGCCAGTGTCCCCCCTAACAATTTCCACATTTCCCAGGAAGGGGCCAGGTCCAAGTCGGTGAGTGAGTGAGTCGACACATCAAAGCAAGTGCACAAATTAAGCTAAACAAAACCAAACAACAGCAAGCAACTCGCATACACAGGACATTCCAGGGGCTCTGGGCAAAGGGGGGTATTGATTGAAATGATTGAAATGATTGGGTTAAGGTTGCTACTTCATCACGAAGATATAATGCAGTTGAATCACAGTTCTAATGTGATGTAATACCTTTGGTTAAAAACATGGCCCCCATTGAGCGACGCCACTGGTGGGGACAGTCTTGTCGGCATTCTTTCAAAGCGTGTGCCCCCCGCCCCTCTTATCCGACCCGTGGCCCCTGAAAAGTTAGCCCCAAGTTGCAGGAGCGTCAGATGAAGTTGCTCCACTTCAACTCACACACTCAAGCCTCGCTTGGTTAAGCATGTGTGCGCGTGTGTGTGTGTGGACTAGTGTGTGTGTGTGCGTGTGTGTATGGATGAAAGTTCAACTCGAAAGTAGCTGGTACATGGCTGCCTTTTTTTCAGCGCAACTTTGATGACTCCCCCCCCAGCCCGCAGCACGAAAAGGACGAGCCAAGACGACATTCCTGGGGGCCAGGGAAAATTTAGAAAACAAGCATGGAAAATGTGGGTGCGGATGAAAAGCAGTAGTTTTTTTTTTCCAGCTGGAACCAATCTATGGTATTGCGTAAACAAGGCGTCAATCAATCATAAATAGAATCGATCGATCGATTCTATTTATAATCGTGCAAAATGCAAGAAATTGAATGCAGATACTGAAATGTATGTTCCTCGTTTCCAGTCTTATGAGCGATATAAATTTTTTGAAATCGCGGTTAACTTTTTTTTTTTTGTTGAGTAGAAGCTGCTGTTTGAAATTGGTAAAAAATTCGATAACTTAATTTTCGATTACTTCATTTTCGACTACTTCATTTTCGATTCTAGTCTTATTTGCTGTCCTGTACATTCAAACATGCATTTATTTTATCTTTTCAACTTTCAACCAAAATATTTCTTTTGACTTTGGTCAATAAAAGGAACCCAATTAGGCTCATCGTTACTCATTTTATGAGGGAAACATATCGGAACACCTGAGTTGTTTTTATTTTGCGGTAATAAATGGAATTGAAGTGCATAAATGGTAGTATAGCTATCAAATAGCTCCAATCGATTTACGCAATTTTCGCTGGCTTCCGTACGGAAATTTTTGAGTGCCAATTGCACTCGACGTTTTGTATTTGTGAGAAAAACATCCCCACACATATCGAAGAGGCATTAACTAATTTTATTAAGCCATCATCAAAAAGCCGGACAAATTGCAC
Organism: Drosophila sechellia; assembly: GCF_004382195.2. Taxonomy (NCBI): domain Eukaryota; kingdom Metazoa; phylum Arthropoda; class Insecta; order Diptera; family Drosophilidae; genus Drosophila; species Drosophila sechellia. The sequence goes on from NC_045954.1 coordinate 4,273,347, forward strand.
AGGACTACGGACGCAAAAGGAAAAACTGCGGGTTAGCTACGAAAATTAAATGGACTGGAAAACTGGTCACTCACTCGTGCCTAAGGAACACTTTCGGGGGTGGAATATCATCCAGCCATCCATCCGTCCATCCAACCATTCATTCATTTCTGTACAGAGTGTGCGTGCATAAAACATTGCTTATTACAACAACAGCAGGAGCAACAACAACAACTGGACCTGGGACATCCGCAGAGCAACAAAATTCCCAAAATTCTGTACACAGAAATGAGCTTCGATGCAAATTTGGTTGCTCCTTTTGGCTCCTTTGGCTCCTGCTGGTGCTGGTGCTCTTGTTGTTTTCGCCGCTGCTGTTGTTTTGGCAGAAACTAATGGGGCACAATGTGTCCACACACACACACTCACACACACTCGCATAGGCACATACACGCACACAGACACACCGCCTCGGGTTGAGAGCAAAGAGTCCTGGCCTTAAACATGAGCTAAATCATCTGTAAATGCGGGCCTCAGCACGAGTCTCGGTTCAGTTAACTACACTGCCAGAAAATCCCGATGAAATGCTTATAAAAAAATCACCACAGAAATATATTTTAACTGGCCAGCACATTTCAATGAAAGCATTATATATATAATAAAGAAAAATCTTAATAAAGGATCATTTCATTTCTTTGTGTGTAGTCTTCTTTGGTCTATCGTTTGGTTCAGCCCCGTTTGGGCTAGTTGGTTTGGGTGGACGCAGTGGGGTTTTGGCCAGCATCGCCGGCCTCATCAGCCACGGCCAACAGCACAGTCGACCACGTCCTCACAATGCACACGCACTACGCACATGTGAGTGGGCGGATGGGATGGTTATTCCAGTGGGTGGCGCTTCAGTGGTCAAGTGGGATGGCTGCTGCTGCTGACGTTGCTCTGTAGCCGTTTCAGGCGAGAAAATTAAATTGGCCAAAAGTTGAATCCATAACTTTTAGCTATGGACTGGACACACACTCACACTCGTCTGTGAAAATTGAGTGTGTCCAGGATGGGTAGTGAAATGGAAATGGAAATGAGAATGGGAATGGGGCTGAATGAAAATGGATGGGCAGCAGAGTCGGCCATTTTGGTTCGACCCCAAGCGAAGGCCGGAAAAATACGTGTGCGAAAATGGTCACGATGAAAATGGCCAAACGGAAAATCGGCAATGATGAGCCAGCTATAACTGAGCAAAAAAAAAAAAGAAATGGAATCAGTTTTCTAATTTATAAATATACATATTTAGTTACCTGCAATTTAGGTACATTTTATAACAAACTCGAATTTCATATCATATAAATATGATAAATGAATAATATACTTTAATATACATATATTAAAATAAAGAGTTTGAAATATGCATTTAATAAATTTAAATACTAAACCACCTACATACGTGTTTTGCATTGGCTTTCAAATTTTTCTAGTGTTTCAAAGTTTAGTTTAATGCCCAACTGTATACCTTTTTTTTCTCATTTCAAATATTGCCGCCGCATAGCCCGAGGCCGTGGCAATATTTCCGATTAAATTTAATCTCAACTGTGATAAAAAAAAGAACTGCAAAATTAATACTTGACATACCGTGAAGACTTTTCCCAGCCAAGCGGAATGCAATAGGCGGCCGAAAATTCAGTGTCTGGTTTACTACCAAGGGCATGAAAACCTTAGTGGCTTGGGCCGGAAAGGGGGAGGTGGCATGTGAAAACTCTCGTAATAACGGGAATGGCGGGAATTTCAGGGACCACCAACTTGGTAGCTCCATTTTGGGGTCACTCTAATAAAGAGTCCGTGTCGGGATTCGGGAAACCCCACGCCCTAACATACATGTGTGAGTTTCTGCTTAAAAGCCAACAGCAGCTGCCCGAAAAACCATGAGGAAAATGGGAAATCGCCGGAGGGGGGAATCTCGGGTGGATGCAGTGGGGATCCGACAGCCTGGTTATGTTTGTTGCTGTCTTGTTGACTGGAAAATTTGACCGCCAGCTGTTTGTTGTTCTCCAAACCAGCCGACCCACACTCGCATATGGTGATGGGGCGGAAATTTATGCACTGCTGGCTGGAACCACCTTCCTTATTCCTATGTATTCTTCCCCACGTTCAACAACTCATGTCAAAGCTGATCAAGTATTTTAACCTTTTTCGGAACTCACAGGACCGAAATAACTACATTTCCTGCTTTTTGTATTATTCAAAAATTTCTCAATAGTTACGAATTATTTTCTCATAATATTTATAGAAAGAAATTATTTAAACCCATAGGTTTTCATTGGAGATATGGAATTGCAGAGGTATTCAAAATCTTCCCTGTTCGCGCACACTACCGCCATCTGTCCGCTAACGCCGGCAACGAACGGGCGCCATCTATGGGACGGTGACAACACCTCGGGTTTCTTTCGCTGTGGTGGCAAAAAAAAAAGCAAGAAAACAGGCTTCGTCTTCGGCGACTTTACTTTGGGGGTTGATGCTTTGCACTCCGATTAAGGACAGGGTTGTTATTCGCATTACGAAGGCAACTTTCGGTTCAGAAAAACTAGCAAATTGTAAGCTAAGCAAGATCGTTAATATTAAATTGTATATTCCCAACTCCTTAACAACAATATGAAAGCGGCTAATAAAAAATAACCCATTTAATTAAGTAAAAGCTTTTGACTTTACAATTGTAAAGCGATTAAAGCATTAAATTGCACTTTCATTTCCACTTTATAACTTTATGAATCATTATTCACGCCCTATTTTATGAAAAGCTTAAGTGTAATCAGCACATAGTATTTAAGAATCCTTTAAGATAATTAAGAGAAATTTAAGTTTTAGAAAGAGTGATCCGATTTATTCATGCTAAACTGTTAGCTATTCAGTAGCTTATAACCTATTCAAACGAATACACATTTATCTCAGTGCGCCCGCCTTTTTGTTCTACGTTAATTAAGTATGAGTGAAGAAATTAGACCAGACACTTCCAACACTGCTCAGTATTTAATTACGTGCTCTGAAAATGATGAGTACGTGTAATTTGAAATATTTTAATAAAATTGGCATCGTTGGTTCATAATTGACCCCATAATGCAGCCCCAAACGATCCTCCAACCACTTGTTGCCCCACTTTTGAATAGTTGAAAAAAAAAACTAATAGAAATTAAAACCCCTAGAAAAAAACCGGGAAAAATGAAAAGGCGCATATGCGTGTGAGATTATAATAGGGGTGTTGGTGTAATGGTGTGAGGGTGGTAGTGCGGTGGCTAGAGTGTTAGTCGTTCCTGGTGGTCATGTGTCACCATTGGCCAAGTACTTCTCAAAGGACAGCGAAGACACACTCGAACGCACACCAATGCAGATCGAAAGAGAGCCCGAAAGAGAGCCAGAGAGCGAGGGAGAGCGAGAGAGAGAGTGAGTGCAAAACGGAGCATTAAGGGTGCTTTTCTGCCGGCGTCGCTGCCGTGGTGAGTTTCCTTCGGTTGCCGTCGTCCTTTTACATTATTTGTCACCACCAAAGGGGAGGATTTCTGGGAGCAGAAAAAAATATATAGAGTAGGTGGGGGTCCTTGTGAGTCCTTTTTTTACTACTATTATTGTTGTTGCTTTTCTGTTGTGTTTGCCAGCGTCGTCGACGCTGTATGCATGTATGCGTGTTTGTTGTCCTGCGTGTGTGACAAAATGGTGAATTTGCTCTCGCCTTCGTTTTACATGGCGTTTTCCTTTCGTCCTTCTTTTTTTTAATAAAATGGCAGCGCGTGTCCTAGCCAAAAGCAAAAGGAGGGTCCTTCTTTTCATCCCGCCCCTTACACAGTCGCCTCGCAAATGAAATCCAAAAACACAAAACAATAAAATGCTTCAGATGATGATGATGAGATAGATACTGATTGCGTGTTGCGTTTGCCATGCTGGTTTTTTAATTTTTTTAGAGTGCCTTGATCGCTTGTTTTGAAATAAAGAATTTACATAAGCATATGTCACTTAATCTGCAACTTAATGTGTTATGTATGCAAATAAAGATACATTCAAGCAACCCAAAATCCCGTTCTATATTATGTAACTTAACATCTGCTAAAAATGGTTAACTATATGTTCATCTAAATATCTTTTCTACATCAAGATATATATTTAGATATATATTTAGATACCACTGATTTTTCGATGATAATTGGGATGCTTAAATCATATGCAAAAAACTAATAGATACAATGCATTTTTTTAGAAACAAGGTCCATCCTGCGCGCCAATAATTGGTTTCTTTTTCCAGTACTTCATTTCTTGGTTACTCTTTATTTTCGTTTTCGCAGGACTCTTTGGTTATTTCCAATTTGAGCTTGTGCAAGGCGGTCTTTCGTGTCAACCGTCGTCATTCTCAGACGCCATTGTAGTGCCTTGGTTTTTGTTGTTAATTTTGTTGTTGATTTTATCGTTGTTGTTTTTTCGAGAAGCTTGTCCTGGCATTGTTGTTGCTCCTGTTATCCTGGCTTTGGCGTTGGCGTTGTCGCCCCGAGGGTGAAAATAAGGCATTCAAGCGAGAGACACATTCAACATCTATCTTATACAGCATTCCACACATTTATACATATATATTATACATATATACCTACAAACTGATAAACATAGATGTACAATAAACCGTGTATATAGCTTGTTGTTGTGTACATTTGCGGCAGTCGGCAACTTGCAAATTATTTAAGATGCCATCATTTATGTATATTGATTTGCCCCTCCAACAAAAACAACAACATCGTGAAGAACACAATTCCAAGGAAGATAGATAGATACTTACATATATGCGAGCACTAATTGAAATACTTTTATCAGTGTTTCTTGTTCTAGTCATGCACATTGAAAAAAATCGATTGGAATTGCAAGTTCAAGATACCTAGTTCAAAAAAAGATCGTAAGGAACTTAGTTAGTGCCTACATCTGTTCTTTAATGAATTACTATTTAAAATTATTTAGATAGATAGATAGATTTTCTCCCTGTGCACTAGTTGCTGTTGTCTTGGGCTCATCCTTGGTCCCTGTCCGTTTATCCTGCCCCGAGGGACTGGCATCGATATGATCTAAGGGCTGCTGCTGTCCTGATTTGGCTTCCTTTGCCCTACTCCTCCTCCTCCCCGCTACCTTCCTTTCATTTGGTTTCGTTTCATTTCGGCTGCTATTATTTTATTTCATTTCGTTTAGTTTTGGTTTCGAATCGTTTCTGTTTTTGTTCTTCGCGCCTGATTGCGCAATTCGCCAGCCCACTCAGCTGTAATCATCAGCAGCATCTATCTATGTGCTATCCTCATCATCATTATCGCAATCATCAGGTAGAGGATCGCTAACAAGCCGTAAATTCATACAAACTGCAGGCAATATTTTGGTTGGACAAATGGATGGCCACCCTGGGGAAAATAGCCGGGAATTGGGCCAATCTTTCTCTGGGGCTTGCCCCATCTGCTGCCCCGGCAAATGTGTTAAATATTTCAATTTCAAATCCAATCCAATGCAATTCTAATAACCAAATCCGGTGCCGTATGCAATTTGCATGGCCAGCTGCTGGCCAAAAGTTGAAGCCCCCACCACAGGAGAAATGGCCAAACGGAGTGAAAATATTTTATAACTTGTTTTACTTTTCGGTTCCGGGCTTTAGTTGCTGTTTCGCATTTGGAAAGTTTCAGTTAAACTGTCGCAAATTGAGTTTAGTCTGCTGGACACACATGACCCCAAAGTCCCTTGTAATAGTTTGAAGTGATAAATTTCGTAAAGCCATCGATACAAAAACGAGCAATTAGGGATTTTCGAGAGCGAAAGTGTGGATATAAATGTGATAAATTGAAGGTAGCATTTTTAACAGTTTCAGCATAATATTTCTGCTGGCTTTTTCAACTTTTGCTGGAGAATCAAAGTAGCAAAAAAATGATGATTAAGACAAGCTGCATAACCCCAAACTATTGTCATCTGATTTTTTTGAAAATTAAAACAGAGCTTGTGGTTGCATTTCCAATTTTTATAATGTTGCGAAAATGGAGAAATTGTTGGATCGTTGGTGCAAATATGTGCATTCCCGACGCAGTCAAGCATGAATCTAATCAAAAATCGAATTCCAAATTCAAATCTCGTTCTCTCACGTATGCAGAGGCGTTCGAAAGTATACAACGTGTTTAAAAATGCAGGAGGCGGTGGGCGCGGCTTGCAATGTGGGGTGTGGCACATCCATTTTGCGCGAAATATGCAAATTCAAAATAAATCAAATCAAACGCGCCGCAAGAGGTAACGAAGCGGCAGCAACACCAGCGCCTGTATGACCAAGGGATAGTCAATTTGGTGGGGAAGGGGGGTGGGGAGTGGCACTGGCGGTTGCAATGGGGGCCACACCAGGGACGAGCAGAGTGGGTCCACCAAGGGGCACGGCCTCCTAAATATTTTATGTTGTATTTCGCGCTGATTGTTCATCGGCAAATTGCCTGGAAGCGCTTTGAACGCTCCATAGAGCGCCCACAACAAGTGCAACATTTTGAAAAATCCAAACGGCAGGCCAAGCAAGCTGATCAACGCAGCTGATACCCTTGGTAAAGTTAACCAAACGACTGAATCTATAATCTAGTCTGTTATATAAATTAAGAATGTAGAAACTGCATTCTATTGCTAACTATTAAAGCTGTTATTATAGCTTTTATATCACATACATAAATCGAAAATACTATGTTTCGTGTAATTTGAATACTTTCTGTTCGCAGCGCCCAAAACACATGGGGTCAGAGGTTAAATGCACCCTAGAAGTGGAAATGCCGACGGTTACAGGATGCAAATGCTGGCCGAGAAAAGTTGCACCGCACAGCGGCGCCCCCAGCGTCATAAATACGCAACAAACGTAAAATTAAACAAAAACATAACAAATTAATAGATTCATGTGTGTGTGTGTGTGTGTGTGTGTGTGTGTGTGTGTGTGTGTGTGTGTGTGTGTGTGTGTGTGTGTGTGTGTGTGTGTGTGTGTGTGTGTGTGTGTGTGTAGGCGAATATGGCAGTATTTTGTGCAGCTATGCACTGTGAGAAAATCAAGTAATCAATGCCTCGTTCGTTGCTGATTTCTTGATTCCAGGGCATATGAAATTATATTAATTATATTAACAACTGAGTTTGGTTTTTTTTTTTTGGGAAATTCTTAAAATCTCGTGATTAACAATTTTTTTCGCGTGCTTTCCCCAATTGCAGTTGCAATAAGTCCTGGCTAGCCGCATCGGTCGCTAGGCCCGATTGAGTTTTGCCTACATGCCAACCCACCCAACCACCCACCTCCGCTGTCCATTATTCACCCCCTCCCCCTACAGTTTCGCGATTCCTTCGTCCTAGTAACTCCACCATGTGCTATCCCCCATTTTCCAAAAGGGCGCTTCCTCCAACACTTGTGGAAAACGCGGAAGCGAGCGATCCTGTTTGGGCAATGGGTTCGAAAGAGTTCGAGTTCATTGTGCATAGTCAAATATTTTTCACCATAAATTTCGCACGACCATCAAAAATTGATTGCGCAACGAACCGTGCAACCTTTGCACCTTCAACTTTTTAAACAAACACACGCACACACTCGTGCATTGTTGGTGTTCAAATTTTGAATATTGTTTACATATGGGCATTGTCCAGAATTTTTTGCCACCCGCAGATTGGCGGTGCACGCCCATTTTCCAACCGCCCCACAAATAGCATTTTCCCCAGCCGTTTCCCATATTTCAATTTTCGATTTAGAAACAGCGATAAATGAATTCAGCAATGCGATTGAAAAATGATAGAAAAATTATATTTTTAAACGGACTTAAAGATAGCATATTGCTTTGTGTGTTAATACAAAAATGAATTAAATAGTTTGGCGCATTTAACTTGCCACATTTTCTTTGCATTAGAATATCGTATACCTTGTAGTTAAGCTTTTACTTTGGATTAATCTGGATTAATGCTGGCACAAGTTTTCCTCTGGGCCGTGTCCAAACAGCGGTTAAAGCGCCTGGCAATCACTTGAATAAATTTGTTTACCCACCTGCTGCACCTGCACCTGCTCCACCCCAAAGCGAAACATCCCCTCGAATTTGCGGCACCACCAACGACAATTGCTGTCCCCAAATGCAGGACGAATGGGGAAAAAAGTTGAGATGAAATGGCTGCCGAAGTGGAGCAATGTGCACTAATTTCATTGCTGAGTGCTTTTAGTGGGGACAGCGGCGCTGAGCAGCCGCACCCACTAACCCCGGCCAGCCCCATGCAGCCACTGGAAAAGAACCGCCAATCCACCGGGCGAATGAAAAAGCCGAGTGGAGAGTGGAAACTTCTGCACAAAAAAGAAAGATGTCAACAGCACCAATTAGTTTGAAAAATTGGCATAAATGAAGCCCGAAGCGAAGAAGGGTGGGGGTGGTGCTGGTGGTGCAAGTTGGTGGTTACGGTAAAGTGGGAAATGGGGAAACTGGGTGGAGCAGCTGCGACAAGTGCCTGGCTACCATTGCCATGTTGTAAATAAATGTAGTGGTGGCTCAGCCTCGAGAGCCACTCGATTTCGAATTATGAGCACCGCCCAGCCATCTAATGAGAACTTCCATTCCAGCTCTTCTACACGCCAAACAAATGCGTGGCATTTGCTTATATTAAATATTAAAATTAGGATTTCATTTTATTTGCTTGATATGACTGCAATACCTTACATTAAGATAAAGCTAAAACTACAAAGGAAATATTTAATGACCCATTTCATAAATTAAACAGAAATGGAATAATATTTAAACAAAATTTTTCTCAGTGCATTCCTGGGTTACCTATATTGAATGTGCGACAATATTCCTGAATGGGTCGGGTCACTCCAAAATCTGTTAGCCGCCGAGTCAAGTGAGTCACTGAGCCATTGAGCCACCCAACCATCCAACGAAACCACCCACTCCAGCGGTTGGTCGGTCATTAATTAAAATACACAAAATTGCACAAGTGCCCAAAGTGGTTCGATATGGCCCCCAAGTGGCGACCCAAGGGTTCTGCCTCTGCTTCTGATTTTGATTTTGATTCCGTGCTGCGAGGTTCCCGGCTTCAAAGTGTCGCCCTCGATTCGTTTTTTTTTTTTTTTTTGTCCCTTCTTCATCTCGTTTGGTTTTTTGTATTCTGTAGTATTTTTTAATTAAGTACGGCTGCGAAATGAAAGGCAATAAATGCCACTCTGGCAAAGGAAATTCCCCCCAAGCCAGCGCAATTTGAAGAGTGAGGTCATTCTAATTTCGCTGTGTGAAGCCCAACAAATGCCAAAATGGCCGACATCTGTTCGAAGCTGGGAGATTTGCCCGTTGCATGGGGAGGGTGCTGGTGGTGGTGGTGGTTCAACTGTCGCCCTAATTAATACACCCCATCGAATCCCTTGGAAAAGCCAACCAAACTAAACCCTCCTCGTGCACAAAAGTCGCCATTTAGCGTTCAAGTGCACGGGATTCAGATTCAGATTCGTATTCTCTCGAGTGCCGGCGACAAAATTTCGATCCGCATGGCTAAAGACCCATATCTGCATTAGCTTGAGCCCGAAAGATGTTGAAATTAATTTCGCTGAGCTTTTAATCAAATGCTGGCACATGTCGTCGGGGTGCAAATTGCCAGCTTATGTGCTATTGATATGAGTATAGAGTATAGGGATTATGGGGCATTTCATCAAATCAAACAACTTGCGACAATTCCCGGGAGCCAGATCAAAATGGCCACCACCGTTTCGAGCATGCCAAACACCACCCACACCACTCCAGTTAACCACTCTGGACCACTCGGCACCACTCGGCAGCACTCCGCACCACTCCCAACCACCATTGACGGCATTCAAACAGACAAGGAGTTAAGCCAAGTGGAAAAACAATGAAAACATTCGAGGATAATGATGACGTCGCCGTCGACGGCCCTTGAAATCGATATAAGGTCGGTTGTTTGTGAGAGGTCGGGGGATTGAAGGTCTATATATATATATATATATATATATATATATATATATATATATATATATATGTATGGCTATATGGCTAAGCCGGGGATAAGTGAGCCAACCACCCCGAAAGGAAGCCAGCTTCCTGGGACAACCCTGCCAGCACCCATGACTCCGGGGTCGACATTCCAGATTCAGGATTCTGTGCTCGGGAGCGGGGGAGGGAAGGGGAGCACTCGACACAACAACCGTCAGCGGAAGTCCTCGATAGGCCTCAAGGAAGTAAACACTCTTGAAAACCACGCAAAAGCTTATCGCCCTCCAGAATGAATATTGGGCTAAAGGTTTAAGGATAATAGTGGTCACAAAAGAAGGGATTCGATCGCTTATAGTATAGATTTTAATATATTTTATTAATTTGGGCGAAGATAATGATTTCTTAAAGCTTAGCACCCCTTGTACGAATCTGCCGCTAAAATATAGTCCAATCAATAGATACATTGTTTTCCAAGCCTGTTTGGTACTTCCTAAACCTTTGCTCGACTTAAAGCTCCGATTTGGAGGATACCATCCCAGAAATATAGAAACAATCCCCCCATTTGGTAGCTCTGCCTGTGTTGTGATGCAAGCCAGTCCTGCCAAGGAACAGGAATGGAGTCACGTAAAATATTTTGTCGTTTGTAATCTATTTACACAAAAGGACGCTCCCCACTCAGGCTCCCAGCTCCACAGTTTCCCAACCAAGCCCCCAAACTCATCACCCCCTGTCGTGTTGTGTTATGTTTTTCAAGAGCAACAGAACAAGGACATCCACATGGACGAACGATGGATGATGGAGCCGCATCAAGAGCAGGACCTGAAACTGGAATATGGGATGCGCGATGCAGGGTGCAGGATGCTGGTTGCTGGCTGCTGGATGTTGGACGTTGGACGTGGAAGCTACTGCTGGACGGATTGTCATGGTGAGGCGACATTTCATGACAAATCCTTTGTGCATGCATTCCAGACACTGGCACGAGGAAAGGCTGAAGGACCAAAAGCACAGGCTAAATTGCACTCAAACCAACTATTCTCACATTTTGCAGGTAGCATTCTCTTTTGGTAGACTTTCATTATTTTTAAACATTTTTAATTGTTTTAAATAAATCTATATATATCTATCTATCTATACCTTCTAAATATATTATTATAATAACTTTTGCACTAAAATTTTCGCACAGTGCTGTCTCTGCAACTCTGGTGTTGGCGACACAGTTGACGCGCACTCGCCAAATTCTTGCCCCGGCCACGCCTACCGCCTACTTTTGGGTCGGTGGGTGGCACTGGGTCTGGGCAAATAAAAAGCGAAATAAATGTACACCCATGTGATATTGTGTGCTTTACTCTGGCTGCCCATCATCGTTTTTATCCTCCATCTCTGTCCGTCTGCCGTCCTTTCTTTTGATAAACACAACAACAAGAAAAGAAGGCAAACAACAACAACGACAACCACTGCGTGTACTTTACTTTTTGCTGATGCTCCCAATCCCGCACCCATTACCTTTTCGAGTTCACCTTGCTCGTCTTTTATTCGCATTTCATTTCTTTTCCTCGAACAGATTGTTTTTTTTTTTGTATCTTTTTCATACGAAGGAAAACGAATGTACATAAATATAACATATGGAATTATAGAAATTACAAGAATAATAAATATTAGCTTACTTATCGAACTACCCAAATCGATATAAAGCCATTTTAATAAATCATATATAATCTCATATAAACGTATTATATTTCACAAGGCATTGCAGCCATAATTTTGAAATATGCCCTTGCCATTTCATTTATTTTATATATTTAACTTTAAAAGATATTCATCAATATACCAGGTATCGAATCTTTCGAATCCTTAGCCGCTTGCGCTTCCTGCAAAGTTGCTGCCGTCGGCTAATCACACCGAAAAATATACATTCTAATCTACCGTGGATTTGAAATAAAGAAACAATCTAGAAAAATGAACAATAGCAGTGTTGGTAAATGAAAGAATATTACGTAAATATAAATGGAAACCCACTGCTCTCGAATTATTTATTCAGATTTGATATTGCTGAATTCGATGACCAACCCACTGTGTAAGTAAAATGTGTAACTTTGATGGCAGGACGACGTTTTCTTGTCCTTTCCGCCATCTGTCTACTGCCCAGTGTGTGTATATCTTTTGGAGATATATGCAGGGAGACAACCACCCACCTCACCCCCACACTGTACTCCCGCAACCCCCCTCCAACCCTCCCATGAGAATCCTCCAGCCGAAGGACTATGTGTTATGTGCCGTGCCGCCGTCGAGTGTTTGGTAAATAACACGTTCGCTGTGTCGTCGCGTCCGAATCTGCACCACCATCGTCACCATGTTACTTGGGGTTGCTGGATATGCGGATGGCACTATACCATGCCATACCATACGATATGATATCATACCCTCTTGCCTATCTTATAGAATGCCCGGGGGAAGCTTTCGGCTTTCGACTTTCAACGCTTTCGGGGTGGAATCACATACTATACTGCGGGTATTCACAGTATTCACAGTACTCAGTATTCCGTATCGCGTATTCACAAAAACTTGGCAGCTGGGAGAAGCCCAAGTGAAGTGAAGTGCCGCGGCGGCCGCCATTATACCAATCACTTCGAGGGGCGGTGCTGTGGCAACCGTGGCAGGCGCCTAAACAACAACAAATATACGTGTACGTATACGAAAAATAAGCGGCAAAACGAAAGCCAAAATGAAATGAAAATGAAAACGAAATGAGATGAGATGCGATGAGATGAGTTGGGTTGGATTGGGTTGTGTTTGGGTTTGGGTTTGGGCTCAGTTGAGTTGAGATGAAAGCGCGACACGTGTAGCCACCCGCACCACGTAACCGCCGACCCCCGGACATTTTGACTTTTAATGAAATGAATATGCTCCACCAGCATCCACAACGGGCACCACCCGCATATGCACTGAGCGAAAAAACAAAACAAAAAAAATAGGGAAATTAATTAAAAACCAAAATGAAAGAAATTAATGCCAGATGTAAAACATACTGATATGCAATGTTTGTCATCTACGTCAAGCTTAAAAATACTCATAGCTTCTTTTTTACTTAGTTTCTGGTGTTTTGAGTATCATTCACCATAGGTTAACCCAAAACATAAGCTTCTCAAACTGCTCAAAACTTGACATTTTCATAGATTTCGACCCCATAAGGGTTTAACTTTTCCCCAAGTGCAGCACAGTCACTTTGGCTTCCCGATGAACGTTTCGCCTTTGTTCGGCCCCCTTCGTTCGCATTCAAGTGTCGATTTGTTTGCCCCAAACTCCGACTCCGATTTCGACTTGCCGGGAAACTGCATCCGGCGGAGAATGTGTGCCGGACGGATGCCGTAAACCGTTGCCGTTTGCCGGGTGTTGCCGTAATGCACTTGAGCATAATTTATGCTGTTAATTAGTCCCGACAAAGTCAATGGCCATTCACACGATTCGCCCCGATTTTTCGCATTTTCCGACCAGCGGAAGGGGCAAGCAACCATTTTTACCCGCTTCCATGTGTGTGTGTGTTCCATGCCCGCTGCTTTTGGCATTGTTTTTGGCCCTAATGAGCCAACTTTTCAGCGCGCCGTGTTTAGGGCCTGGAGTGCGGATTAGGATCTGGATGGTCCTGGGTTCGAGATGGAGCTGCGCGATTGATTATGGGATGCGATGCGATGCCAGTCAGTCGAGGGCATTCGCAGAGGTGTGAAGAAAGTGGATAATATGGCTCTTTGTGCACTTCAGGGCAACTCATAGCCAGTAAGTAAGTGGCTATAAAACTACTCTCCAGCTGAATTCGGGTAGTACGGATGAAAACATACGAGTATTCGCTTTCTATTTTTTGCTAAAATATTAACTATTATAATACATTACAAATTAAACATGAAAACAAAGTTAAGGTTAAACTTAAGTGAGTGTAACCAAGCGTATAAGAGGAGAGTTAATTCTGGTTCGTTATTTTCAGTCGTATTTAAAATGGCATCCCAACGCATTTTCATCTTTTGCCGCTTGAGCACGTCTGCTATTCCCCCCGCCCACCGACGTTGCAACCCCAACGCCCCCAATTTGCAGCTATCAAAAACATATGGATACTACTAGATACAAAGAAGTGGCATGCAGCTGCAAAAAGGTTTTTGTCATTTCTCAAGGATATTTCGCCATTTCTTCTTCTTCGGCTGCTCCAAACGAGCGATTTTAATTAACTGCTAGCTGCTCTCTCCGTCTCTTTTCCGCCCGGTCAGCCTTTCTCTTTCTGTGGGGCCAAGATAAAAGAATCGTAGAAATGGGAGTTACGAAAAATCACCAGCAAAGCGTTTTTTCCCCCATTTCTTTCTTTTCTTTTTTTCAATATTTTTTCTTTTCTTTCTCCTTTTTTTTGGGGTGGGGGGTTGGGAGGAGGAGGCATTTGTCAAAGCTTCGTGGGTGGAAAAAAAAGAGGGTGACGAAATGAGGGGGTGACGGAGATTGGGGTCCCTTTGTTTGGTGTTTGCTGAAAAGATTGTTTTGTTGTAATGCCGCCATTTTGAAACTGAGTGGAGCTCCACAAGGAGGCAAGCATACAAAAAAAAAACAACAAAGCAAAATGGTTGCCAAATGAGGCAACAAAAAAAGGGGAGCCAAGCGGTACCATAGCAATATACATAATTACCCATTGGGTCCAAGCATCTAAAAGCTATTAGCTATAAGGAATTTACCCTTCTCAAAGAGAAGAGAGATGCTCTTCCGAGATTCGTCTACAGATTTCCCCAAGACGATCTTCTAGAGCGCTCTACTATCTAGCCCGCTGGTCAAATCATCAGTTAAATGCCATTTCATCCCATCCCAAACGGTTTCCAGCGAATTGGTGCCGCAATCCTGAGAATTTGCTGTCCTGAAAAAGAGCCAAGTTGATTAACATTTCCATGGACATCTGACGAACCCTCTTGCCACCATATTGCCATGACACTCACCCCGATACCCACTCTATGTAAGCCAGTATATATATGTACATATCTCTATGTCTGCGAGTCTGTAGCAAAGTGTGTGTCCCCTGGCGTATTTATGTGTATATTTGTTGGAGAGGCGTTCTAATTAGAGAGCAAAAATTCACGCAGATTGACGCAAGCACCACTCAGCCCACACAAAAGTGGTCCGGGAAACGAGGATTCTGTTGGTTCCAGAGGGGTTTCCGGGGGCCAGAGACACCCCTAGTCTCGTACAATGGGAATGCGGGGTGCAAATTCTTCAATTTAATAACTCACATCCGGAGGCGGTGATGAAAATGTTGATGATGATGAACAACTCCGCCACGACGAGCTGAACTGAATGTGTACATACATACGTACGTACATATACTCGCAGATACTATGTATGGGATGAACAATAAGATGTTGGGACAACAACCACTGAAGGACTCCAAAGCGCCGGACGAATGGTTGACACGGACGCAAACACGGACACGGATGAGGATGCGAGTGCGGATGTGGACAGGGCCAAGGACTGCCTTTGGCACCCCTCAATAGCCGAAATCGAGGGCATATAAATTCCGTTTTATACCAATCATTAAAATTAAAACATCCTTATTACTTATTCACTACTTACTTATCATATTATCAACAGAAAAAGCAAAAAAATAATGTAAATGTATAAATATTCGAAAAATATAATATTTATAGATTCAAATAGGTAATAGCATAGTATAGCTTAGTAAAAATTTATTTGTAGTGTTCCCAATTTACTCCAAACCATTGCAATCTATAGGTTCGTTTAATTAGTTCAAATTCGCCACTTGAAATAAACCCCTTTTCTTATTGTGGCATTTGGTTATAATAAATAAAAGTCAAGTACCGGGTATCACAAAGTCGGAAAACTTGATGAGTTTTGTTTGTTTTCCTTTTTCCCGCTGGTGTTGTTGGCGGTGGTTGTTTGCACAACAGCAAAAAGAGGGTGGTTCCAAGGACGTGGACTGGGTGAACTGGGTGGACTGGGTGGACTGGGTGGCCCAATGGGTAGGTTGGCCATAACGGAAATGAGACGTTTCATTTACATTCACACAAAGAGCTGATTGGGCTCGAAAATTGGGATATACTTTGAGCTTGAAAGTGGGATTTTGTGGGCAGGGATGTCAGGGTTTGAGTAAATTTCGAATTTGGGATTGCGGATGGCGGCTGGCGGAACTGAAGTTAAACTGAGAACAGAGAAGCATGCAAGTGACAGTTGGGTAATTTCCAAAAGGAGAAAGAGGGTGGGCCACAACGGCAGCAGCGACTAACAGGTCGAGTGGTGACTGTACCTGTTACGTACAGTCCGCACTCTCGACTCATGCATATTGAATACTTATTCCGCCGGACAGGAAGCGGACAGAACATTTCGGCGGAAAGGGCGGGACTACGGCGGAGCATTTGTATTTCCGGTGCTTAAGACAAATTTTAAAAGAGCCGCCATCAATATTTGATGCCACTTCCTGGCTGAACTCGCCGGCAACTGCACCTGGCTTTCTAACAGGATACGATGTCCTTGGGTTTGAGTTGCTTCTGTGTCCCGAAGTGGGAGCGAAAAGGTGGCAAAGCATTCGTTATACATGTCATTATCAACACTCTTACACTTTTTGTTGCATCTTTGTAGATATGTATATTCATACTAGTATATTCCTACTACTAGCTTTTGCCCAGCGTAAATTTATGTTTAGCTGATATTTGCACATTAGTTACTAACTAGAATATGCCTATTTCTATACTATTCGATGTTAATGAGGTACAGCAGCTGAAAAACAGTTTCTGGCAAATAATCAGTGCGAAATGGATACCAAATATGTCTGAATTGTATCGATATCTGCGATATAATTGGTGTTCGAGT
This sequence comes from Drosophila sechellia, assembly GCF_004382195.2. Classification (NCBI taxonomy): domain Eukaryota; kingdom Metazoa; phylum Arthropoda; class Insecta; order Diptera; family Drosophilidae; genus Drosophila; species Drosophila sechellia. The sequence goes on from NC_045954.1 coordinate 4,290,137, forward strand.
TGGATTACAATTTGTGTCCGGTCATTGCAGGATTTCTGCATCCTTCCTTCCACCCCAAAATTCGCTCCCCATGTCCAACTGCATCCAAATCTCCGGGCTTGTTTGCCGACTGAAAACGGAAAACCACTGCCAAACGTCTCGAATGTCTCCAGTTTGCCCCTAATGAGCTGCCCATTGTCCGCCTGTGGGGTCAGTAAAGAGGGGAAGAGAAGGGAAGGGGTCCGAAGGGGTCCGAAGGGGTCGTGGCTGTTGCAGGAGCAAGGACCTCAATCGAGACGGGGACAAACTATTTGCAACTTTAGCCAGCGCCCAATTAGTGACGCTCAAATAGCAGGAACAGCAGCAGAAACAAGGGCACACTGGGCAAAATAATTGGAATGATATTTTCAAGCCAACACTAAGCAAATATAAATAATATAAATATAAATTAAATAAAAGCTGGCAGTGAATAGCATTTATTTTAGAAAGTACACTCTAAATGAAGGGTCTGCAATCGAAGTGAGCTCTTTTTTTTGTTTTTTTGCAGTGCCTGTCCACAGAATGTAGCTGTTTGGCTATTGAGCAGGATGTCCTTATCCTGACCCTCCTCCTCCTCCACCCACTTATCCTTTGCCGTTGGAGATTTTTGCGCCGAAGCACTTAGAAAATTGCGCCATAATCAGCCGCAGTTGGCCTAAACCGGGCGAGAATCGACAGTCCGATGAGAACGAGCGCCTAAAGTCAACAATAAGCCAAGACCTGGTCTTGATCCTGGACTCCCTGCACCCAGGACAACAAAAGCCAATGCCATGTTGGCTTCAGCTTTAGCTTCACCATCGACTGCGGACCGGCAAAAGTGCTGACTGTGACAGCTTACTTTATTGGCAAAATCAAATCAACATGGCATTTGCATACACTGCCAAAGATACAGGACCTCCAGGAGTCTGGAGCTGGAGCTGGAGCTGGAGAACTGAGTGGGCGTAGATATCACCCAGTCAATCTGCAAATATGATGAAATGCCGGGCCATTGGAATCCGAATCGGAATCATGGGCGGTGGCAAAGGGGGGCACTCTGCTGCTCGTCGTGTGCGCTAAATGCAAGTCAAACACAAGTCAAGAAGGGACTGCAAAGGGGTTTCCATAGAAGGGGGTCTTGAAAGCGTGCACAGTGGTATGGAAATGAGTAAATGAGTATATGCCTTTCATTAATTGAAATGCTAATGATAATACCTAGATGTCAACATTAATTCTCATTGAAGAAATGCTTTTGAGAACCCACTTTTCTTGCTGGCAACAAATGTCACAGTTAGTTCTAATATTTTTATAGTATTCCACAAAATATCAGATGAGCACACTGTATGTTTACCGTTGATGGGATTGTGGGGAATTGTGGGGGTTGCTTGGTTGTTTGGATGTCGGGATGGATGCTCGCTCTGATGGCCTCGTCGTCTAGGTATTGAAGCTTGTAAAAATTGCATGGCGCTGCATTGCCGCTCAAGTACGAGTGGCGGCGTAGTGACGAGCGCTGAGTGCTTTGCCCACCCCCCTTTGGCAACAACCCCCCCACCGCCTCCCAACTCCCAACCCTTGGAATGGCAGCCATCTTAGCCAGGAATCACTCTCTAAAGGCCTCGTTTTCGAACCAGGCAGTCGTAGTCATTCACATACAATCAAGTGGGCTCCCTCATCCCCATGAACTCCCCTGTTCCATAAGCCACATTTTACCCCCTTTTGTACCCTACTTAGAACCTCCCCCCCTTTTCACCCCTGTCAACAAATCGCATTCATGACATTTTCTTGCATTGACTGGGCCACCAGTTGCGATTTCTTGTGGGCGGGGTTGGAATAAAGGGGGCCAAATGGGGGGCGTGGGTTGTTGTCGGCTGTTTTATTTATTATTTGTTGTCGTCATCATTAGTTGTTGTTGTTGTTGTTGTTGTTGTTGTTGTTGCAACCGCCATTTGCCTTTTTAGCCGACTTGCAAGGGTTGCTGCTGCCTCAGATTTTGTAATGAGTCAAATTGTGGAGCGTGGTGGGGTTTTATGGCATTATTTAGGGGTACGAGCGCACCTGATGCCAGGCATTCAGGTGGAGTTGACTTGGCTTGGCTTTAGCTTTGGCGCACTTGACGCGTTTTATAATTTCCGCAAATAACAAACGGCTTAATTTGCGCATATTTCCGTTTGGATTTGCACGACTCGAGTGCCGATGGCGGTTATTATTATTATTTTCTTTTTTTTCGTTTTTTCATTTCCTTTTTGTGTGAGCATAAGGGGCAGTATTTGCACAGATGAGGGTGGGGTCATTCAATATGATATAATTCAATATAGTATATATAAAAAAATGATAAAGTGCCAACAATCTTATGTAGCCACATTTTCGTAGACAGCTAATTTGATTGATATCTATTTTATTTACAAAAATCATGTTTCTTGTTGCATTTTTTTTTTTAATTTTCATATTGCAATCAAACTGAATTCAAGCTATCAACTATGCAACTTGAGTTCGCATTAAGTTGATGCTAAAACCTTTTTTCGAGTGCAGCATCGTCACCCAACTCGACCACGTTGGTGACATCCTTCTGCATGCGGATGCTCCTGTGACAAAAAGCCTTTCAACGTCGTTAGCTTAATAACTGTCAAGTTGATGTACGTATGATGAAAGGGGTCTGGTCTAGGGGGCGTGGCCTGCCCACATAGTCACTTTTTTTTGTTATCTGTTTTTGCACATATTCTTTAGCTTTGGCTGCTGATTCTACGGCTTCTGCTGCTTCTTTCCGCACTTTGCAGTCAAGCCACATAATTACAGCAACAAGAGGAGCACCAGCCCCACCACCTACTCCACCACCCACATGTGCAAGTGGGTGCAAATGAGGGAGGGAGCGGTGCCAGGGGTTATCCATTCAAAGGACATGTGCCAATATGACGAAATGCGGTTGCCTGCACACAGAAAAGAAGGGAAACGTCGAAGGAGAGACAAGATTTATATGGTTTATTATCAGTTGCAAAAGTACCCTTTCCAAAATCCTCGAAAATTAATTATATTTCATAGTTCAAACCACAAAATGTATTTAATTAAGCAAGATATTACATTTGGTAAGATTTCACACTCTGAGTCTCTTTACTTTCATTCTTCTTCAAATATTTTATACCACAATTCAAACTGTATTTTCCAGAACTTGTCTTAAAAATTCAGTTTTTGTAAGGTAAAAATCTTTCATCTCAGAATATTTTCGAAAAGGCTTTTAAAAAAAGGAGAAGCAAGAAATTGAGGACGCTGTAGAAGGACTGAGAGTGCGGTTCAGTCCCTAGAAATGTGTGAGTGCCATTGGTGTTTGTTGGGCGGAATCGGATGGAATGGGTGTTTGTGTCCCCTTCCCCCGCATCCCCTTTGGCAATCCTCGACCTCGGCGGTCTCATTTGCTCGAGTGGCGGCCAAAGCAAAAGATTTCTACTTGCTGCACCTTATCATCTCGACATTCTTTTCTTTTTTCTTTCGTTTTTTCTTCCGTTTTTTTTTTTGCCCAGCCCCGAATGACATTTTGCACTTTATTAAAACCATATCAACGAAGCGGAAAAGTCAAATGCAATGCTGATTAGCCCTGCGATGGATGGGGTGGTAGGTGGTGGGCGGATTTGACCACATTTGGCCTTGCGGTTGACAAGCTGTGGAAATTGGCGCTTGATGGCGTCCTTAATGGCCAAATAGGGTTTTCTGCCAAGAGACTAAAAGGCAGCAAAGAGGTTGAGAATCACGAGAAAATTGCAATTCATTCGAGTTTACAGCCAAAAGCGATTGAAAAGCGTTGGGGTAAATGCCAACAATTAAACTCAAGATAGGAACTAAATGAATGAACAGTAAGTAGATTAAGAAAAATAAGGTTTTGACCAACAAGTAAAAATAAATTTATAAGCGATGTTTTAGGATACCTATATCCAATTCTAGGAATAAAATACTTAATTTAGGACCTGAGCATTCTTTAAAGTTTCGCTTCAGAGCCGAAGGTCCTGCTAAGTCGAAACTTTTTCCGCTGTTAGGTATATTAAAAAAATGCTATCTTCAACCGAAACAGCAAACAAACAGAAAAAAGACGGCAGAAAAATGGAGCAGGCAAACAAAAATAGATAGAAGGCGAAATATGTGGGGGGTGTGGTTGGTGGTGGGCGATTTACTACCTGTCGCTGGGATAGGACAACTGCCATCCGAGAGGACAAGCTGGACTGCAAGGACATCGAGCCAGGCAGGCGTCCATTGCCACCAACACCACAAGATACAGCTGTCGTACATAAGGCCCATGCTATGTACTAGGCCTCCCCCCAAAAAAAAAGAATACAACAAATTCCAGAAAAAATATATTTCACTAGGGGAGCAGCAGACAGGTGAGCTCAACAACACCTGAAGGATCCCAGCGTCGGCGGTGGGGCGGGAGCAGGCGTAGCAGGACGATGTGGAAGGACGCCAGATGACAGGACAACGAAAAAATAGCGACTTACCGTCGGCGCCCAAATGCACAGAGAGAAAATGCGGAGACTTCAAACATTATGCAAAATATTAAACTGAAAAGTTTCTTTAGAATGCATATTTTGGTTTCTGAAAGGTGAATTGAATGTTTGCAAGCGATAACTTTAGATCTGAAAACAATCCTAGCAAGCTGCAAACTAGATTTCCCAAGGTGTCGACTTCCTGGCGGCCTCTCCATGGCCATGGCCAAAAAAGTGGGCCCAGTGGAGCAGGGGCGCGGATTGCAGGAGCGGAATGGCAAAGGGATCTGAAACTGGGATGCGAATCGGTGGCCTGTGGACTGAGAAGGGGTGGTCCTTAGCCACCCCAGACACAGGGCGTGTATATATACGTATCGTACAGCGTTTACAGCCCTATGTGTGCAGAGGGTTGCTATATAAGCCCATATACACATATACATACATATATGGGTGTGTATATACAGGGGAGGTTTCCGTTTCGAAAAAGCTAGGCAAAGTAAAGCGCTATAAGAGCAAATATGGCTGCCAACACCCGAATTCGACACGTAAAGTGACGCGTTAGCTGCGTTGCTATGACAACCCAAAAGGCCTCCTGGCTTTCCCCGGAAAACCTGCTCCACCCACCCGAATAAAAACGCTGGAATATCGGACGAACAAAAAAAAAATGAAAAGCAGTTCCCAAGATAAAGAGCAAAGAAAATGGCATGGCTTTTTCAGGGTTTTCTTTTCGTTTTTTTTTTTTTTTTTTGAGGGGTTTTCCCTTTGTGCACGGCACGTAAATAAAGTTGATGCGGCGGTCTATATTGGTGGGTCATCGGATTTCGTTTAATGAGATTTTCCATACACGTCGTCGCCAGTCAGGTGAAAAAGAAGAAGAAGAAGACGTTGGATATTGAAAAGGGTCCCCGAATTGGAAAAGTTCACCATGGTGACGCGAATTTCCCGGGGGAGCAGACGAACGCTGCTCTCCAATCCTCTGGGGAACTCCATGTGAACATGGAGTGCGAACAATTGAAAGTACATACCACAATTCTTGGGTCAGTTAAATAAAAGCATTTGCCGTCTTAATTAGATGGATTTGGATGCATTTCACCCTCGACTTCTTTTATGTGAGTAATATCCGAGGGATTTCGATTAAATCCATGCCGTTGACAGAAGATCTTAAATAAAATATTATAGGTCTTCATAAATGCGAATGTGGTTCGTTTTAGTAAGAACGTAAAAATTACGATTCTAAGTAGACCAAAATAAAAGCTTATAAAAGTTAAAATAGTTGTGAAATATAGAATATATATATATAAATGTTTATAATTGGTGAAGCCAAGTGAAAAATATTATTCTCGTTCACATTTTCCGCGAAAATGTAATACGCTAATAAACAACCACCACAAAATGGCATCCCTCATGGAAAACGTTATGTTAATTTAAATTTTCCCTAGCTACCTTCACTTTTGACACGGTTTTTTTTATACTTCCTGGCGCTCCCTCGAGCGGGAATTAACCCAAATTGCTGATATGTTCTTGGTACATGGAATACAAACTACTGAATACAAAATACGAAACACAAAGGCTGCGCAGGGTGCAATCCATTCAAATCAAGCGAATCGGGCGAATTTAACAAAATTCGGACGCAGTTCGCTGCACTCCGAGGATTTTTAGTTTCCTTTATTTTTGTTGTCGGTTACCCATCTCGTGTGTTTTATTTATTTTTTTTTATCGACGCTCATCTGTCTGTCTGAACTGAGAATTTCCAGCTCGCCCCCTGGAAAACAATTGTTTCGATTGCGCAAAACGTGAATTTCGTTAGCGATCCGTTGGGATAATAGCTCAAGGCTGTATGGCTCTATTGTGTTGCCCAGAGAAATCTCAGCGCGGGACTTGAATAAACATTTTGTCGGCTAAGCAAACAAAGTAATTGGGTTGCCAAATATTGCGCAGGGATCTCCGATCTTCTTCACTACACATATATGTATTTCTGTTTTCGTTGGAGATCAAGATCTCAGACTCCAGACTTCGATAAAGCGAACCGACTCGAAGGTGCATCCTCTCTTCTTTTTTTTTTTTTTTTTTGAGTCGGCGGAAACAGACAATTGTCCTGGCTCAAAGGAAAGTAAAGGGGACTCTCCTCATTTACTAAGTAGAGATCTAGGAACCTAAGCCGAAAAGTTAAGTAGCTGCGATCGCCGCTTTTAGATGGATCGATTTACGAATGCCGAGATACGAAAGAGTTGTTCGGGGATTACTTTCAAATACCCTCAGATCCCCGATCTCCGATCTCAGATCTGTCAAATTGTGCGTGGGCTAATATGGAGTCCAAAATCAAGGTGTTGCGCCAGCTGTCGCTCATTCAGAAAGTCGCCGACCTAAAGGATCCCGCTTCTGTTTTTGTTTTTTGAGTTTGGGTTTGGGTTTGGGTTTGGGTTTGGGTTTGGGTTTGGGTTTGGGGGTTCGAGAACCGTCCGAGAAGTTTGACAAAAGCTCAGGGACCGACGCTTTGAAGTGACCGACAATGCCGGTACACCTGGGCAAAAATATAAGTGAGAAATGTGACCTTAACTTAAATGAATGCTGTCGCATAAATATATATATATCGCTTCTTTATATATGTAATGATTATACTTTTTTAAATTGCTTGGTAACTCCTCTTTTTTTTGCGTTGCCTTATAACTCATTTAATATTGAGCACTTCCTGTAGCTGAGCTGTAATATCCTTTGGCTCCTTTGAATCACTTCATCCGGAGCTGCACGAAATTAGCTCACTTCAAAGTTCGAACATTTCCTTTTGGGCGTGAGTGTGTGATTCGGCAGGACTCTTGAGGCTCAAAATGCCGGCAAAGGGGGACGCCTGTCATAACTGCACAATGGGACGAGGGACGCGAATCGCAGGACTCACAGGGCTCGCTCGCAGACTTCCTTTCATTGTTCGAATCGCTCTGGAGCGGATTCCCCATATAGATTTCATTCCGCTCAACAGAGGTAACCGATACGGATACTTGTTCTTTTAATTGCTCGGGCGAAAACGATAGGCAATCATCATCCACTGAATCAGAATCTGCATTTGAATCTGGATCGGGATTGGGATCGGCAATCTGAAATCAGGAACCAAGAATTAGGATGCGGGGCAGCGGCGACCATTTGGCGTCGACTGTTGGCGGTCGGCGGCATTTTGATTGTCGGCTTTTGCGGCCGGCACAAAGTATATCGAATTACATATCCAGCTAGTCCATCCAACTGACTGTATGACTAAAGAGCTGATGGACGGAGAGTCACTTTTATCCCGAAAAAGAATGGGGCAACATCCTCACTCGTTCCATGTGCGCATATATGTTAGTAGTATGTTAGTAATTGTTATATTAAAAAACTCGTAATTACCCAGCAATACTTATGTATATTATGCATAAAATGACTTTTGTTTATAATTTTCTGAACACTTTCCGCCAACTTTCAAACGATTCGTTGAACAACGACCCTGTCTTTCCCAAAAAAAAAACCGCTAACAGCGCCATCTAACGGGGCATAGCACAAGCTGCGCCTCAGCCAAGTTGCACAACCAATTTGATGTAGACCGCCACCCAGGGCTGCATCGCCAAGCCAATCGCCAATCGGTTTCTTATCGGCCATTCTAAACATTTACTTGTAAGCTTTTGTCCTTTTTTAGACAATTCAAGCTTTAGAAAACCTGGCAGCCCTGCAAGGAACGGTCTGAGAACATTGAAAATCAAAAAATCGCAGGGAACGCTGGCGAAAAACGCGAATATCGAAACGTCCGTCGCCCCGCCCGCAAAAAAACGCGAAATCTAACACCGAAACCGAAATAGAAGATAATTTAGGGTATATTCCCTCGAAGCAACAGAAAAGCGGGCGAAAAAGGATAAAAATTCTGACTTTCAAGTGTGTCACAATCGAACAAAGGCGAGAAGTCGGATTACGGATTACATAGAACTTTATATACATTTGTATACGTGTATATAGATTACATATAGGCTGATAACGGGACTTCATTTACCCTTTATCCTTGGCGGCTCGGCCTTTCTTGTTATTGTATTATTATGTAAGCTTTTTGGAGTGTGTTGTGCTGTTGTTGTTGTCGCAATGAACTCTTTATTGTCAAAGGCAATTGAACGTTCGCAGCTGCCGCACACCACGCCCCCTTACGACCAAGCCACTCAACACCCACCCACTCATCGCCCACTTTCCATCCCCCACAAACACGCACACAAATGCACACAAACACGCACGCACGAATACAAGCGCATACGCAGGACACGAAAGTCCTTTGTCTAAAAGCCAAGTTGTTGCTGTTGCACTTATTTGATGTGATGACTAAGTGCTCTTTTTTCGTTTATTTGTTGTTCAAAATAGACGTTGGGCGATATCGATCGCCAGGTTTCCCAATTATCGATAAGTCGCATGACGTGTTTCCTGCGAAATTCAGTTCAAGGCAACGCCTCGAGTCCTGCGTCTCCGCTTTGTGCTCATCATTCGTTACCCATCCTTCATTTTCCCTCCCCCCTTTTGCTTAATAACAAAATCTATTCTGACATCAAACTATAATTGAATTTGCGAAACCGATACCTTGGGCACGCTAAGTCGATTATTTCGATAGAAGCGATTTTTGTTTAAGGTTGAAATTTTAAAACTGAATCTATTCAGACACCCTAATTATACATACATGCAACGGCTTATTTTTGATTAAATTTTCCTGGAAGATAAACCAATGTTTTTCTTTACTTTTAGAATTCTCTTCAGGATGTTGTCGCTGTCGTCGCCGCCGTGGCTCTTGCTCCTCGTCCTTTTCTTCTTTGCAAATGGCTCGGCAACAGTGGTTTCCTTGGCGGAGAATGTGACTCTGGCGACGTTACCATCCACCTCGCCAATTTCCGTAAGCTTTAGCACGACCTCCTCGGTGGTGGCGCCCATTTCCACCGAATTGGAGAATCAAACAGCCAGCAGCAGCAGCAACCTTAATACAAACAACGAAGCCAGCGATGAGCAAACTGGCAATAGCAACAGCAACACGAGCAGTCACAGCAGAAACATCAGTGGCTTGCCCAGCAGCAACAGCAACATTGACAATGCCAACACCAACTCCAGTTCAGTTTCCTCTTTGAGTACAACGACAGCTGCCATTTCTGGTGTAGATCAGCAGGAGTCCCTCATCCTGGCAACTCCCACCGCCCTGAATGGCAGTGGTACACCCCCCGAGCATCAGACAATTGGTCAGGCACCGCCCACAAAGGGGGAACAGGAGGCCATCCTGCGAGCTTTGGATTGGCTCAAGGAGAAGAGGGCTTCGGACTACGGCTGGGGCAACGATACCCATGTGGTTATACTGGCCAAGGAGCTGTCCGGCGGCCGAGATCCCAACGATAGTGTGGATGGTCATGTGCAGGTCATCCAAGAGCTGGAGGATACGCTATCCGTGAAAGAAATGGAGATCGAGATCCTGGCCATGCTGGATCGCCATCATACACTCCCAAAGCCCCTGGATCTCGACAAGCTGGCCAGATACGTCCTGGCCTTGGGTTCCCTGTGCAAGGACCCGAAGCACTTCCATGGCCACGACCTGGTGGCCACACTGCAGCATCATGAGCCGGCCCAGGATATTGAGTTCGCACTGACTACTCTGTCGGCCTGCAGTTCGGCGGCCCATGTACGGAAACGCCAGATCCGACGGCTGCTGGACATTGCCAGCGGAGTGACGGACCAGAGCGTTGATGCCATTGCAATGGTGATCCTAGCCTTGCGATGCATCGTCACCGATCATCGCCATCGACATCTGCAACACTTTGTCCGACGACCGGCGAGGGGACTGGCCAGTCTGCAGGATCAGCGCGGCAGTTTCGGATCGCTTAGGAGCACTGCACTCGCCATGCAGGCTCTACAGGATTTGGAGTACGATCCGGCTGGACATTGGAACCGCACAGCCGCCTCGCGCTACATCCTGAGTCGCCAGCGAGCGGATGGAGGATGGAGCGAGGAACCGCTGCAGGATGGCCAGGAACCCGACATCGGTGTGGGCCTCACGGCGGACATCATCCTCGCTTTGGGCTGGAAGGGATTGGGTGCAGTGCGTGCACTGCAGTGCGACCATGTGATACGCGAAAGCAGTGATCCTACGGGTGAGTACGGTCTCTGGGGTCACATACATAGATTAAACAATAGATAAGAATGGATTAGAGAATGAATAGGGTACAAAAGTAGAGATTTGGGTCACCATTTTATCCATGTATCTACTAAAAGGTTACACTGTACTGTACTATCTATTTACCCGCACAGAAAACGGCGAGCCAAAGCTGGCGGTGCCCTTCGGACTTAGTTCCTCTGCAGAAGAGTCGGATGCCAAGAACATCTCCTACACGTACACACTTTGGGTGGGATCCAATGTGACCGAGTCCTTCTCCCTGTCACTCGTCTCACCCAAGAACACCAGCTTCTTTAAGGCCATGACCCAAGCGGCCGAAATGGATCCCAGGTAAAACAGCAATTCAATCAATATTCTGCACCATTCTGATTCATACTACAATCATTATTATCTTTCAGATTTATTTTCGAGGCGCGTGAATGGCCCAATGGTCACTATGTGCACACCCTGTATGGCAAAAAGGAGGAGCCTCGAGGGTGAGTATTGCCCGCAATCCTACCATAAATGACATATACCTACAAACTGATTGTTTAGGTATCACTACTGGCTGCTTTATCGATTGCCAGAGTTGCCCGATCCCAATAATACGCCCGGGAATCAGCTTATTGCGCCTGTTGGTAAGTTTGGATTTGGATTCGGGATTATAGTGAAAGATCTCTGACACAAATGAACATCTTTGATATTTTGCGATTCGTGAACAATTCATTAGATATTCAAGTGTAGAGTCAGAGAGGTTTCACTGTAATTAATGGTGCTTCCCCGAACTGGCGGTAATTTCGATGCGAACTCTTGCAGGTGTGGACGAGCTAATGGTCGAGGATGGGGAGCACTATCTTTACTGGTACAAGAAGCTCTAAGCACGCGGCCTTAGACGGAGCTGCAGTTTAACCCACTAAGCAAAGTCGATAAACACCCGGTGCTATTGGACTATATTTATTATATATATGGCCATAGCCACGTCTCACACACACACAACACACACGCAACAAGCAAAAAGGCACTTACACTCGCACAGGAATAGCAGTATGCTTCACAGTACAGCTATTCCTGAGTAAGTGCATATATAACTGCATAATAATGGCGTAATCAAAAAAAAAAAAATAAACAATAACAAAAAAAAACGGAAAAAAGAACACCCAAAACAATACACAGAAAATCACAAGAAAGAGTGAAAGATCGGTGAAAGGAGGTAAACTGTGGAAGCCCAGATTTCCAAGGGATAACTAGGATATAACACCGTAATAGTTAATTGCTCTAGACCTCACAACTGATCTCGATTCGGAGCACCTCAGGCTAATACTTATGCATAATAATTAAAAAAAGAACGATAACAAACAAAAAGGAAGAGAGAGTGATAAAACCAAAAACTTAACGACTTAAATGCACTAACAACAGGCATCGAACGGTTAGCCGTTGACTAACGGTAGCAATCCGTCCGTTTTAGGCCCTCTCAATGCTTCGCTTCGCAGCTATCGATGCTTATCGATTATATAGTCTCGGTAATCGAGCCATAATCGAAAAAATCGTTTGTGCGATAAGCGTTGCCCATTTAAGACACCCAAAGAAGAAAACAAAACCAAACCAATGCTTTATATGTTATTGAAGTTAGAGAGTAGGGAAGGAAAGAACGATTTGAACGATCCGCCGGATCTGATGAATCTGAAGGTAGACAAAACGTGAGAGGTGGAGAAAGCGGCCATCGAGCTAGTCCAAGCGAAGCATGTTATACCAAACACCGTACGTAACAATAAGTGATTGAAAATCATCCTTAGACATACACACATACTGCATAAATCGATATATACATCTTGCATATACATTTAAAAGAAAAAACTAAACAAAAAAAATTGAAAAAAACTAGTTTTATATGAAGTTAAGCGAATGAAGGCCGTGGCATATTATATAACGTGTATACAGAATAGCGAAAACGAGAAGAGAACGATACTACCCCAGGACACTATATACAAACGCTCTACTATATGCCTGTCACATCCCATTATTACAGCATACATATACCCAAAATTACATTAATGCATACATACTATTGGTACATACATGCTATCTATCCCCTAATCATACATAATATAGCATCCCAAAACCCCATATTTCTTCACTTATCACTCGGAACTTTCAAGCCGTTGATCTTAAAGCCTAGCCTAACCGAAAACTACAACTACTAAAACTACTACTTGAGATCTTTAAGTGCAGCAGCGAATCCAAAACTAAACTAAACATTACTAACCTAGCGATCTAACTAACTCGTTTATATTGATAAGCATGAAATTGAGCTTTTTAATTGTGCAGAACCCAAATTAGAACACAAAGAAATACAGCTACAAAATACACCGACACCTAGAACACAGATGGATTTGGAGAAAGCAGCGTAGGATTTGAGGAATGAGTTATGTATGTTCTTCTATAACCCATAGTATGTCATGTCAGTATGTCCCCCCTACTTCTATGATTTCCCACGGAGCTATTTTGAAGTGCCCCCGACTTTCAAGCGACAGCAGCAGGATATTGATACCACAAATGCAGAAGTCAACTCAAATTTCAAGGAATTGATCCTATTAGAATTCGATTCGATTCTTTTGCATTTCAAAGTTTGCCCTTGCTGACTTCTTATATTCTGTTTGGTGAGTGGAGAAAGTAACAAGAACAAGCGTGAATAAACATCAAAATAATTGAAAACTTTTGGAAAAAGCATTTTTACTTGACATTTGATTGGATTATCCCAAACAGGTAAGGCGTTCTCAAGTTTAAAATGTAAGCTTTTATTTCAGCTTTTCAATGCGGAGATTCAGCTTATTTGTTTCAGGCAGATTAACAGTTTAGTTTTATTATTATACGTTTCATTTGTTCACTTTACTTTGCCAGAATTTGCGCTGTTTATTGTATGAATATAATATATAATATATAGATTCGATATTCGTTTGTCTTTGCTACGATTTGAAGAAGGCCGCATAGAGCACGAAGGCAACAGATTTACAACATCAAACACTTTACAAATACGTTTCGATTACTCATACACACACATTACACACACGCCTAGCTAAGTAGGATGGATTGGAGGATAGGATTTGTTTGGATCGGCAACGATTCGAGAGTTCAACCAATTGTAACACCTCACTTCATCCGGAATTTTTCGTGGTTGCAGTTTGTATATAGGAATATTAAAAGCGTTAGGATCGTGATTCATTTATATTTGGGCGGGGCGGTTGGTAATCCTTGAATGATTTTCGATTTGGATATGAAAGCTACACTAATCTCAAGTTGTGTTCAGCCATTCATAAAAGGAAATGGTGACTCTTTTATGCAAAATATCTCAGTATAAGCGGATACAAATATATAGGAAGTTGTGTTTTTCCCATTTCAATAAGTTTCATTGCGAATTTGCGAAAGTGTATAACAATAAATATAGTTTTGTAGCATTTACATAATAGTTTGCATCACTTTTCATTCAGTTTTCAACAAGTTAAAGGATAATACAGCTGGAATTGCAATTTAAATTAGTGTTGGATTTCGATCCCACTTGAACACTTAAGTTGCATCTGTTACACTGCACATTTACATATAATCTCTCGAAAATGGAATTTAAAACCTGTAATCTCAGCTGTTATCAGCTAATTTCAAAGATTACGTTCTCCCCGCCCTTTGCAAGTGTATAGCTAAATATGAATGCTATGTTTACGTAGTGAGGCGGCTTTGCCTCGTTCTCAGTTGAGTTGCCCTACTCCAGGGGATTCCCCTCCTCCTCCTGCTGTCTCGCTCGGTTTCGCTCACATGGCGAAACTGAGCTGCAGAGCATTGCGCAGCTCGTTGAGCACCATGGATCCAATGACCATTTTCTCGCAGTTTACCAGCAGCGTGAGGGCATCCTCTGTTTTCCAGTCGAGGGTGAGCAGGACGAGGCTTTTGGAGCTCAGGGTTTGGCCAGCGAAACAGTGTAGCTGGCCGCTGGAAGAGCTGTGCGTATGCGCCACGTTGATGGACTCGAAAACCTTTTTGCGCAAAGCGGCCACATCGATTAGATCCTGCCTCAGGCCACGCAACTCGCACTGGTGCTCATTCATTCCACGCAGCTTGGCCCGCTCCTCGCGATGACAGCTCTCTCCGATCTGGACGGATCTCACCAGCTCGCCCACCGGCGGCTTCAATTGCAGTCGTGAACTGCCGGCACTTGACAGAAGCTCTAGGTCTACAGCATGCGTCGAATCATTGAAATCGACGCCCAGCACTCCACTCGCTGTTTGTTGGGGCTGGAGAACAGTGATGGGCGCAAACTCATTCAATTGCATGCCTGCCGGCAGAGTTGTTTGGCCCAGACGAATGGCCGTAATCTCTTTTTCGTCACGATTCTGGAACTGCAGCTCAATGGAGCACATGCTCGAGGAGTAGAGATGCGGAGAGCGGGTGAAACGGTAGGCCAAATGCAGCCCATGGCCACTGACCTTGTTAAGCAGCTCCTTGTGCTTGAACTCGATGTGCGAGGGACCCACCAATTCCACATGATTGCGGGCGTGCTGCGGCTGCAGTGGCGCCGCCTGTCCAGCCATCATTGGTGTGCCTATTGAAGAATTATTAAATAAAAAGAGCCTAATTTAGAGATGCATCTGCTTACCAGGCGTCAGGAATCCTCCCAGTGAGGGCGTCATCACGGGACCAATGGGCGGAATGTCATCCAAATCGAGTAGCAGGTCCAGATTGCTCTTGGCGGCCGTTTGCTCCGGCTGTTTCTCGTGGTTCGCTTTCAACTTCTCCGGCTTCGTGGCCGTGTCCGTTTTCGTTTCGTTCTTTTTCACGTCATTATCGCTACCGGAAGCGCTGTCATCACTACTACTGCCACTGTACGCCGATGAATCCTCGCTGTCCGAAGTTCCTGACGAACCTGTCGCATTGTTATTGTTGTTTGTAGTTGCTTTTACCGGCGAAGAAGTAGCGGCCAGCTCATTGCTTCCAGCATCGATAAGCCGCTCCTTCAGCGAGGAAACCTTTGGCGGCTGCTGCTTTTTCACCTCCTCCTCCTCATCGCTGCTCCCGCTGCCATCGCTATCGGATTCACTGTCGCTAGTGCCGCTGCCACTGTTGCTGCCTGATTCCGAGTACGCGGAAGACTTTTCGTCCGATTCGGACAGGAAGCCCTTCTCGCCTCCAGCACCCTTTTCCTTACCGCCTTCCCGGCCGGATGTATCCTTGGAATGTCCAGAGGGTGAGTCCTCACCCGGCAGCTTGTCCTGCATAAATCCAGCTATATTGCGTACCGATGAGTCCGGTGGAATCACCGGAAAGGCGGGCAGTTCCTTGTAGCCAGCCGCTGGCATGTTTAGGTAGTGAGACAACGATCCTAACTGGAACGTGTTGCCATCGCGGTATTTACTCTCCGGCACCGGAGCCGGTTTGCTGGCGAGAAATACTTGGCGGGCATGCTGACTGAGCACCGAGCTCGTTCCGCTCGCCGGAAAGATAATTTGCCGCAGAAAACGGGCGCGATCGCGGACATCGTAGTTTGGATCGTAGCGGGCCAACGTAAAGACGTACTGACACAGCAACGACGTCTGCTCCGGATTCGTTAGATAGAGCTTAACGCCTAAGTTTAGGACCTGCAGCTTCACCACATCCTGCTCATCGACAAACGACTTGGCCATCTTGCGCAGCACATCCGGGGCAATTAGCGGTACCTTCTCGTTGTATTCGCCTATAAGCCAGATGATGGCTGCCCTAGCTGCGGGCACATTGATATAATCGATCAGTTTGGCCATCTGGGTGATAATCTCAAAGTGCTCGGCGGCTTTCGTTTGCAGAAGACGCTTAATCACCACCACACTCTCGGCCACCACGTGCTCTAAATGGAGTAACGGAATACTTATAAAATTAAAATACAAATGGCTAAAAGAAAGCTTAACGCACCGTCGTGGTTGGACAGCAGATGAACCAGGCCACTCAAGCAGGTCTCGGTAACCTCCTTAATGCTAGATGCACATCGTCCAATGGCCTGAATCGTGGCCGCCACAAAGGAACGATCACTGCTGGAGATATAGGTTTGAAATTCGCGCAGGATGAGCGAAATACTGCCCGCCGAGGCCAGATTGGTGAGAATATCCAGCTTGAGAAGCTTTATGTGCGTGGGATCGCTGGTGCGCACAAAGAACGACTTGAGGTGCGGCTCAAAGATCGCCTTACGCTTGGTGGACATCGAGGCAATGCAATTGAGGACCACGCTCTGAACTTCTTTATGCGATCGAAGCAGTCGTATTAGTGCCTTGGCAATCAGTTGCACTTCGTTCTTGGGAGCAACATGATGATAGAGCTGCGCAACTGCCATCACCACGGAGGCATTTCGCGATTGGAGCAATGGTTTCGTTTGCCTTAAAAGCAGGCGATGATCCACATCGATGTGGTAGCTGTTGCTCGGAGAACTGGGTGTCCTACTGCCATTTCCGCCACCATTGTTATCATTGTTCGTACGCGACTTGTTCTTTTCATCATCGCTACTGCCATCATCGCTGTGGGAAGAGGAGTGCGAGGATTCGTCGTAGAAGCGTTCATTAACGGGCGTTTCGCCCAGGCCATCGTTGACCAGATCCTCATCGTCCGCATTGGGATCAACGAACTGAGTGCGCGCGTAGCGGGTCAACATATTAATGATGATCACCTGACCCCATTCGTCCACATCCAGCAGGAAATTGCACAGCTTGCGGTAGTTCTTGTGTATCAAATCCACACGTTCCGGACAAACCTACGAATAAAGACCCATCGTATACAGAGGAAAAATGGTTTACTTTTCTGCAGACCCACCTCATCGAAGGCCATCACCGCTGATCCCACCACTAGAGTAGTGCGATCCGATAAAAGCTTCTCAATGACCATGACCAGTTCATCCTTTTGATCCGCATCCAGGGAATACAACTTCGGGATGGCATGTGCCGCTGTTTTCCGCACATATGGACTCAAGTCCGCGGCACTATCCCGGATGGCCAGCATTACGATTGGCACAATCATGCTGACCCTTATGGAGGACAACACTCGAAGAGCCGAGGCGCGAATAAGTTGATTGGGGTCCTTGAGCGCCCTCTGAAATGTGGAAATGGATAGCAGAGCCAAGTCCTGCTGCTCCTCGGCGTATCTCACCAAATAGACGTAGACCAACTTCTTGACCTCGATGTTCTTGGACACCACATTCTTGACGACTGCCGGGAACAGATCACTGGCATCCCGTCCGCGGGCAATCATGCCAATGATGCGCTTCATGGCCTCCAGCTTGAGTCCATCCTTGTTGCTGTCCAACATTTGCTTGAGATCATCATGCTTGCGTCCGTCGGATTGGAAAAAAGCTGCTCCGCTGGCAGGATCCGCTCCGAATTCGACGTCCAGTCCCATTTGCGGCCGCTCCACATATGTGGACATGGCGAAGGGATTGCTGGCCGAGTTCTGCTGCATTCTTGCAAAGATTTTCGGGGATTACCCAGATTTCGGTTGACCAGTTGACCTTTTACTTTCCGTGCTGATGATTTTTTTTTCCTTTTTTTTTTGTGTGTGGGAGTTGGCAGTTTTCCCTTTCTGTTTTTGCAAATGCCACCACTGTGAAACCTTCGTTCCGTATACCAAATCCTCAAGACGATCTGGTGGTCAGCAGCTCCTCCTGCCACGCAGCTTGCGAGTTTTGCAAGGGATACTTTTATTTATGCCGAAATTCTGACCAATTTTTGCATTTTTTTTAGCTTTCTGTTTCCTAATGGTGGGCAACTGTCGATAGTTGCCGATTAACACATAGCACAAAAATACTAGAACACTTTAACAATGATGGAATGCACATATAGTTTTCATATAAGTACGCACATAAATAAAGAAATGTATTTGTTACGAAATTCAATACTTTAACCAAAATAATCGCGGCATTTACTTTGTTTTTGCATTTTTGCATTGTGGGTTTTTTGTTATTATCCGTTAAAAATTCGGTATCGCGTATTGTGCACCTATCGATGCCGACCTATCGGGAACTTCTGTTCATCGATACACTCTATTTGTCCACATCTATCGGAGTCTATCGCATCGACTACAACTACGTGGCTGCAGTGCGTTTAATAGCGATTAAAACCAGGCCAAAAGTACTAAGAAAAACGATGGAATCGACGCTCGCCAAGGTGCTGCTCCTTGTGGGCAGTCTGCTGATCCTGTGCCGCACCAGCCACGCCTTCATCGTCAGCGTGGACGCCCACAATGAGGAGTGCTTCTTCGAGAACGTCGAAGGCGGCACCAAGTTTGGTACGTGAGCGATATGGATTTGCGGTTATTGACAAGGGATCTATGCTGATAAAATGATGGTGACTTTGCAGGCGTCACCTTCGAGGTGATCGACGGTGGCTTCCTAGACGTGGACATCAAGATCACCGGCCCGGAGAACCATGTGATGCACGAGAGCGAAAAGGAGTCGTCCGGCAAGTTCACCTTTGTGGCCCCCGCCAAGGGAACCTACACCGTGTGTTTCAACAACGAGCGCAGCAGCATGACCCCCAAGCTGGTCATGTTCTCCATCGACGTGGGTGAGGCACCGCAACGTGCGCCCGGAGCACCGGGCGAGGAGGAGGTGGGCCACACCAAGCTGGAGGACATGATCCGCGAGCTCTCCGGCACGCTGACCAGTGTCAAGCACGAACAGGAGTACATGCATGTGAGTGAAGAAACGAGGTGAAGGTAGAGCCAACATTGGGGGATGAGGAAGCATATGATATCTAGCCAAAAGCAATCGAGTAACTATTGCCACATAGCCTGGAAGCCTACAGCATTACTTGTACAGATCCACGTCGAAAGATTTAAGAGCGGAATCGGTAGACTTGTTCGAAGGAATGGAGCTGCTGACTGCCACATAAACAATAACTAGTAGCGTTTTTCAGACTTTGATGTTTTCACCATCGGTTTTAATCAAAGCTGAGCTTATGCCCTGACATTATTTGTCAAGCAATCAACGACTAATCCTCCGATTTCTTTGCTCCCGCAGGTGCGCGACAAGATCCATCGCTCGGTGAACGAGAACACCAACTCGCGGGTGGTGCTGTGGTCCACCTTCGAAGCCCTCGTGCTGGTCCTGATGACAGTGGGCCAGGTGTACTACCTGAAGCGCTTCTTCGAGGTCAAACGCGTCGTGTAATCCCGAGCGGAAAGCCAGGATGGAAGTAGCAGCATGAAGACGGCACACGAAGCTCTGGGGGAAATGTGTGCGCAATGCGTTGCAGTCTCAGATTTAATTTAAATGATTAACATCCTTTTGTAATTAAAATAAAATACCTTGTAAAAAGTAACTAGTGCTTGAAAGTATGTCTATCATGTTTGTGTTTCGAGAATTATTAACAGAGAAGCTATATTAGAGAATTAGTATTTTTTTTTTTTTTTTTGCAAAATTACCAAATATCTCTTAATGGAAACAGAACAGCAAATATTTTCAGACACACGTTCAAGGGGGGAAGAGAACAAAATTAATAAGAACCTTTAGTTTTCTAATAAATGTAGAGTGACGAGAGAAAAGTTTGTTTCCAACTTCGAAATGGAAATGGATTCTAAAATATTTGCCAAAAATCTTAATAAAAATAAAATAACTTTTTAGAACCAATATTAAATTTTTTTCTTAACTTTTTGAGTGTTGGGTAGTTAACGTGCCAGTGGAAATAAGTTATTATATCTGACGGCGCTTTGTAGCACTGGACGGTTCATTTGACACGTTACGTCATGGTAGACGAACTTAGAAAAAGTGCGATGAGATCTTTTCTTCAAATGTTCTCCCAAAAACCCATATTCTCCTCTTTGTGCGGAAAGACCTTAGTCGTATGGCCTGGTGGTCGTACAAATGTGCCGGAAAGTGTTTTCATTCAGCAGATGCTGCAAGAATGTCGGCAAATGGAAAAACCGGACGCTTCGGTGGATCTCAATAATTTCAAAGCTATTTCGGAGCAGTCTCCCGCCAAGGTATACTCATTGGAATCGGTATCGCTTAATTGCCTTCTGACATTGATTCAATCCGCCCACATTAGTTCATCATCGATTCCTGCCGCGTGAAGGCACAACCGGAGGATCGAGGTCCCAGCATACAAAAACAAATCGCATCCGCCTATCCGGTGATTCACGAACGTACCCTTCTGCTCTTTATCAGCTTCTTGGAGCACAAGCTCAAGTTCGGTGGGTAAATCACAACCGGAAGAAATTATGTTTTTGGGTCATCGTTTCACAGGCAGCGAGCAGGAGAAGGCCCTCTACAAGGACATGACTGTGATTGACCTAGTGCAGCGCCTGCTGGCGAAGAGATGTGTGTGGTTCTTTGGCGATGGCGACTATTACTGCACAATGCAGGGAAAAATTGGACACGGGGGCTTCGAAGCAGTGGGCACTGCCGCCGAAACGGATCCCCTCACCCTGACCTCGGTGCTCAGCTACGACGAGATCAAGCTGGCCGCCCTGCTCTACGTCTCCTGCCACTCGGAGTTCATTAACAATGGGAGTAGGGCCAATGCGGGTGCGGTGACTCAGAATAAGGACACAATCGAACGGGAGGGCGTTGTGATTGGACTAATTGGAGCTCGTTTCGAGCGTCCCGATGTGATGGAGTACCAGGATATCATGATTACCAAAACCCAAAACACTCGGGCCAAAGGCTATGGTTTCGATTTGGACAAGATGTCCAGCGAGACGGCCACTCCTGCATCAGATTTGCGTAGAATCTGGCGGGAGTTCTACGAGGAGCCCAAGGACTTCATTTACGCCGACACTCCGTCTAATCCTCTGCGTTTCGAAAAGGTTCATGAAGGCTTCTTCGATCACCAGGTAATGCGCAAGCGATATGCCATCAGTTTCGACACCCTGCTCTTGGAGGCACAGGACAGAGCATTCAAGGCTGGTAAGCCCGCCTATATCCATGTGGTGGGCATCGGACTGGGCGTTTGGAAGGCAGCTAGTGAGCAGGAGCGCACCTTCCTTGAATGCTTTGAGGGACGATTGCGGTTTCTTGGAGAACGGCTCAGCTACATCGGAGTGGTACACTTCTCATGGTTCCATCTGCCGCGTGTGGGCAGCATTTACGAAGGAGCCATCCTTCCCGTGGACAAACATCCCCAGGGTGGCATCCGCATCCGCAATTCGGTCAGAAATCCCGGAGACAAACTAACCGAGGACATGCTGCCCGTGGTGACCTACGCCTGGGATGGAAATGCCCTGCCTGGCAACGAATTTTGGGATGTATGCAAGAAGTGACTTAACTAAGGTATACAATTATTAATGGTTCTTCTCCTACAGAACATGCTAGTCAGCACTGGGGATCCAGCAGCAGCCTGTTCCACTCTAATCTCTGAGCTCCAAAATCCCCACATCAATGTGCACTACATGAATGGAGCCAATCTGCACATTGCATCCGTGGAACACGGACTACTCCATGTGGGCGACTACGCTAGGCGACTGATTGACTAAAAACTATGTATCTAAACGCTATGTAATATATATATATTATTAAAATAAATATATTACGATGGTGATGGGGATCAGCTTTTTTCGTGTCTGACTCGTTGATACATATGTGCATATGCACATATGGAATCATGGAAGCCAGCTGTGCGAACAAACCACCATATTCTTCTAAAGAATCGATGCCCGCATGCCAACAATTCCATTGAATGAGAAATTGATTGAGTGTGTTAACCATTACTGAGTTCGTTTATTGAAATTGAATAGAATTATTAGCTGTCAAATGACAGAAATGTGATATTATTGTAATGTACTGCATATAGATAGCAACAAGTAACACAAGATCCCATTTCGTTTTCGGCCATGGGCTAAATAATGCAATTCCCAGTACCACAATCCTGAATCTTAGTGTGTTTGTATTTTGGTGTGTTTGATTTCTTTTTTTGTTTTTTGTTTTTTTGGCATTTTCGTTAAGTATTACAAATGAATCGTATTTAAAACACTTCTGTTCTGTATACTTATACTTCTGAAACAGCGTCGTATATCGAAAACAGTGATATAACATTCACAACAACTTTATGCTCAAATATAATATAATATAATATTATTCTTTATCAACAATAGCGATTTATCTGTAACGGTGCACACGCCCCCGGCGAGCAGTGCGACACTATATAGCCGCATCTCGCTCGAATTCCCACTGTTCTACCGACTGCACTACATATGTACACTTGCCTCTCGCTCTCTCTCTATATATATAGACCACTATATATATATAATATATATACGATATAACTAGATATAGTATATTTTCGTTACATTTCTTTTTTGTAGGTAATTAGTGCGAGAAACAGTACAATAAAATCGAAAAAACAAGCGCAAACATGCTCCAAATATGATTTAGTTGAAGGTATATATGCAATAGGTAGGTATCGTTAACGCTTTTAGATTTTTTCTAGGCTTGTATTTCTGGGTAATTCATAGGTATGTATGTTTCTATATAATGATGGCAAACGGCTTGAGGATCTGAGAACAAAAATCATTTCACATCTGTGCAATCAATCGAACTTTTGCTACTCAAGCTTCAGACTTACAACTAATTTCCTGTATAACAACAAATCGAAAACTACGTTTACACTTCAGTTTTCACTTTCACTTTCAGCAAGAAATTACTTATACTTAAACTTATCTTTTGCTATTTTTTCAATTTGTTTACATGACATATTTCGCTTTAAGTACAACAATCTCTTGTTGAAAGTGAATACTAACTTCTGAAAGTATCCACTCGAATGAACACAAAGAATTTGTTTGAAACATGGCTTAGTTATGGATTCGCTGCGCAAATCAAAACGTATTTCGTAAACATAATGTAATATATATAAAAAAAGAACATGGAAGAACAGAACGTGCTTTAAAGCTTCTTATCAACAATATTTGTTTGTGATCTAATATCCCAGAACTCAAAACAAATTATGATAATGATCGCGGCATGGGTGGTACAAAAATTCGTTCGATCGTTATTTTCATGATTTCTTTTTTTTCGGGCGCTCACTTTTATGGGAGGGGGGAGCAGGGGGTAGGGCAGGAATAATACCAATAACGGATACATATAACATACAAAAGCAGCTGTGTTGTGCCGTGGCTCGTTAATTAAACTCAATTGAGAACAGCTTTTTGTCAAAGCGGTTAGGCCAACAACTTGGCTTGAGTCACCCAAGTTCGACTGCATATGCATGCGCATATACATAGCCATATACATAACCATATACATATCGATACATATCTTATATAACATATAACAGAGCGGCGATAACAAGGAATCACTCGTCATGTCCGTTTATTGTACTGCGTGTGTTGCGTTGCGTGTACGTTGCACGTCATTCTTTGGTGGATGGGCGTATATGTTTGTTGAAGGCGCCAGCGCTTGTCCATCCGCCGCCTCCGTATTTGCTTATTCCCGTAGCCCGCAATCCAATCGGTCCACCCATATGTTTTTTCGCTTTTTTCTTTTGGCTATCCACTCTTATATCGCCGGCAGCATTGGTTTACTCATCGAAGTCGCTGATCAGCAGGCCACGCTTGCCGAATCCCAGCGACGAGACGGCGGCCAGATTGGTTGTCGTATCGATTCCCTCGAATAGATCACTGGTCGCGGAGCTGTTCAACGAATTGAGCGTAACATTAAACGTCGATCTTCCGCTGGCCGTGTGGAAGCGTTCCTGGAGCTGCTGCTGACGCTTCAGGCGATCGAGTTCCTCACGCAGCGCCTGGTTGCTGGCCCTCAGGCTATCCGTCTCCCTCAGACAGTCGCGCAGCCTGTTTATTGTAGACAAAATTGAGTAATTGGTGTGCTTATGTTTGCTGATCGGTGGATTAGGTGTTTGATTGGGTGTTTGGTTTTGTTTGGGGTTTGTTTGGGTGGAAACCGCATTCGATCAGTGCGAATGTCTTGGGTTCACGACTTGAGTGACACAGGGACATTCGAGAGTCCAGCTCATATTGCACGAGATAGTGGCGAAAAAGAACCGTTTCAAAAGGGGTTTTGTTTTACAAAAAGATAACACCACCCGTATATCAGCACTTTAAGTACGCATTTCTACGGAAAATGTGGGAAAGACCAAGACCAAGTGTCCGCCCTTTGGGTAACTCTATTCCCAACTGCATTCGATGCATGATGTAAGCGGAATATGGACTTGATTAAGATCTATAAGAAAACCCCTTTTTGGAGTCAAGTTAAATAAGTTGTATAGCAAAATTTTCTGTCACTTTCTGGTTTTCTGATTCAGTGGTTTTCCCCCTTACAACCCCGTCTCCACTCACGTGTCAATCTCGCCCTGCATGCTCTTGATGTACTCGCACGCCTTGATCAGGATCTGCGATTTGGAGTCATTGGGCGGCGCTCGTCCGTTGGAACTGCTGGCATTGCCTTTGCTACTTCCGTTGGTATTCGTACTTCCGCTGGTGCTGGGACTCGTGCTGGCCTCGCTGAAACTGGAGCTGGAGCTCAGACTAGGCAGCATCTCCTTGAGCTTGAAGATCCAGCTGTTGATCTTGTCACGGCGCCGGCGTTCGACTTCGTTGTGCGTGGCACGACGTTTGTCATCGCGTTTCTTGTACGCCTCCAGTTTGCTGGATGGTGTTTGGCCAGCGGATTCTGGCTGGGATCGGGCGTGGGCGTGGGCATCGCCATACAGGACACTGGTGGTGCTGGTGCTGCTGTTGCTGGTGGTGGTGCTACCTGGAATGGGTGGATTCACGGTCTGGGCGGTTATTACCGGTGACTGTGTGCTGGAGGAAGTTTTAACAGGTGGAAGGCGCGGCTTTTCGTTCAGCGTATCCAGTTCCAGCTTTATGGCCGCCTTGGTCGGAGGTTCACCCATTAAGCTGCCAGTTTCCTTGACCAAATAAATCTCACAGCCAGTGGGAAGCTGCAGATTGTTGGGCAGCTGCAGATTGCTGGGCAGCAGCGAATGGATATCTAGATCGCATCCCGGTTCCTGTTTAATCGTATAGTACTCCTGCGAATCGTCCGAGTTCTCGTCCCCGCAAATGGTGAGGAATATCTGAGCACCTTGGCTATTCATCAGCGGGTTTCCCGTGTCGCTGGTGAGAATCAGGCTTTGCTGACCGTTGGCAAAGGAACCGTTAACCAGGGCCTCCGACAAATCAGCGGTGTGGTGATTGGCGATGGTCATGAGGCCAGGCCCAGCTGTTGGATTCGCATTGCTGCTGTTTACGGAGGACGAGGATGTGGAAGTGTTGGTGTTGCTGGTGGAGGAGCCGAATTCCATTTCCAGACGTGGCCGCTTGTGAACATTCATTGTTGCATCGATGATCCGCCGATGGCAGTCCTCCAATTCGTAGCCCAATCCCAGCCAGAATCGAATCCGTGTCGCCGGGAATCACGTAACTCCGGATCTACACGGGATCTCCTCCACTATTTGCTCCGATCTTTCGTTGGAGGATACTCGGATATGGATGGTAGATATCCCCCGATCTGGCCGCTCTGCGGTATTATTAACTACCGACTGCCTCGAGGATTTGATTTGCAATCGAGCGCTGCGGCGGATTTATGGTCGTTCGTGTTCGCACGGCCATTTAACAATACGATTTGTTGATTTTTTTTGTAACAAAATTATTTTCGTTTGGCTTAGTGTGCCCGCCGGCGGGCAGCAAATATATGCCGACAAATACACACAGTACAGGTGTTGCGAAAAATACCAGAATTGGGGAAATCTTTTTGCGGCAATTCCAAATAGTTGTTTGTATTCAAAAAACCTCTTAATATATATCTTAATATATCTTAATAAGTACAAAATCTGTACCTTTAAAATGAAGAAAAACATCTTCATTTAGTTCAATAAACAATTCACAACTAAGCAAAGGTGTTCTTGGAGGTTTTTTGATAAATTTAAATATACCAAATGCATATACGTAATATCTAGTGGACAACAATACCACACTGGTGGCCAAAATGTCGTTGACTTCGCAATTTGTTGCGAATTTGAAACGTTTTCGCCTGGTGACCTTCGATGTGACGGACACGCTGCTTCGTCTGGAGGATCCGCTCCGCCAGTACCATCAGACGGCAGAGGAGTTCGGGGTCGCCGGAGTGGATCGCCGCCGATTGGATCAATGCTTTCGCCAGCAATTCAAGGCGATGAGCAGCGAACATCCAAACTTTGGACGTTACTCGCCGGGATTGGACTGGCAGCGTTGGTGGCTCCAGCTGGTGGCCCGAACCTTTTGCTGCGTGGACCAGGGACTGGCGCCCGAGAAGCTGGAGAAGATCGGCCAGCGACTAATTTCCGTTTTTCGGACCAGTGCCTGTTGGAGTCACGTGGATGGTGCCCAGGAGCTGGTGCAGAGCGTCCGAAATGCCGGAAAATGTGTGGGCATCATCTCCAATTTTGATTCGTCACTGCCACAAGTTCTGGACGCCATGGGCTTTGCCGGCAAATTCGATTTCATTCTGACTTCCTACGAGGCCGGTGTTATGAAGCCCGAACGCGGCATCTTCGAAATTCCGCTGGAGAGATTGCAAATTCCAGCGGAGCAGGCCCTTCACATTGGCAACAAGTTGGACATGGACTATGAAGGCGCTCGGAATTGCGGCTGGAGCGGTTTGCTTGTGAGCGGCGGTGACAATGCCCATTCTTTTGCCAGTCTGTCCAGTCTGCTGGAGGCCTTAAAAACCCAACCAATCCCATGGTAATCCACCAAAGAAACTCCTCTCGGGAACCAGCAGTTCTTCGATTGGATCATGGCTGTTGTTATTTTTGTAGATTTCCTTTTTTCTTTGCATTAAGATACATAACTGAATGTAAAACTAGTGGTAAATATAAATACGCGATCTTTATCATATTTCTTTGGGAAATACGAGGGAGGAGGTCCTGGACAAAAAAAAACACATAATATAACATATATAAAAACAAGCTATCTGAAAAAAAGAATAGTTAAATACAATTCAAAGCTTATTTCTTATCGAATGTGCACAAATCTTTGTTTAAATATTCATTAAAAGATATAATTAATCTAGATAAAGTGACATTACGAAAGAACCTCCTCCTCCCGAACATTCCCGCTTATAAGCCTGATTAAACTATACCTGAAAACTTATCCTATATACACACACATGCACACACGTCTTTCGCACACATACCTAATTACTATTTAAGAACAGATTAATCGTACAAGCTATTTTGTGACCCAAAATATTTGGTTGCTTTGTGAAGGGAATGTGCCAGTCCATCTGTTTGTAATGGCAATCATTACTATGTAGCCTTCGTCGCCTTCGCGGGCATTTGGGCCTTGGCCGCCTTAAGCTGCTCCAAATTGAACTGTTTCCGGATTTCGGTGGACACCTGTCGAATGACCGCATCCGTATTGGCCTTCAGATCCCGTTCCAGCACATCGATGTCCACATCCTTGCTCTCCAATCGCATTTGCATGTCCGAGTAGAAGTCACAGAACAGCACCGGTTCGTCGGAGCCATTCGGCGTCCTCGTGCTGCAGTATTGACCCCTTCGATGGAGATCATCGTTGTTGGTTTTGGCGTCCAGGCCAAGCAGACGTCTCGCTCCCAGCGGCAGCTGCTGTTGGATCAATCTCTCGTGATTCTGGGAGATGTGATGCTTTAGCTTCTTGAACTCCTTCACCTCGTTCTTCATGTACTTCACATAGCTATACATCTTGGAGGTTTTCTTGGTAAGGTTCTCTAGGCAACTTATGAAGTTTCGCACCTGCTGCGTTCTCGGCAAAGTGCTGGGATCCAGTCGCTCGGCCTCGTCGAAGTGCTGCAGGGATCGATTGAAGTCGTGTTTCATGGCCAGAGCAGAGGCCAGGACCACATGATTCTCGGCCACATTAGGGGCATGTTCCACCGCAGCGGTCAGTATCAGATCGGCATCGGCCAGTCGACCCATTCGAAAGAGTATGGTGCCCAGACTCAGCAGGGGTATATCCTTAAAGATCGGCGGAGCCAGCAGGGCAGCCAATCTGGCACAGGGCAGGGCTTCCCGGGCATTTCCTCGCATCCGCCAGTAGTAGGAGCTTAGGGTGTGGAACTTCCAGGAGGCCGGATGGTGCTGCAGTCCGTCCACCGCAAATCGGCGGGTCAACTCCACGGTGGCCATGCCCACATTGGTGTCATGCTCGCGCTCCAGAAAGGCAGCGGCCATGACCTCGGGCCGAAAACTCTCCAGATGATCATAGGTGGCTGGACCCACGCTTAATCGGTGGTAATCGCTGCAAATCGGCTCCATTCCCATCGAGGATGCGCTCTTCTGGATGTGCAATTGCCTCTGGTCCGGAAGATTAATCCTTTTCAGCTGCTCTGGCGTGATTTTCAGGTAAGACATTCGCTTCTCCAGCATGTAGTAGTCCATGGCGCACTTGGCCTGCTCGGCCAGATCCTCACCGAAACGCATCGAGAATCGTAGGTGCTCCACAATCTGTTCCCGCTTGCGCAGCAGATCCAGATAGGAGCGCTCCACATACTCACTGTACCTGATCTGCTCGAGAAATGCCGCTAGATTCTGGGGCTCACGCATGTGGAATGGCGAGTCCAGTTTGGGCACGATCTGCTCCTCGCGAAGAACCCAGTGATTGCAGGCCTGGATCAAGTGAAAGAGGCCAAGCAGCACGGCGAACGCCAGCGGGCGCATCTTGAAGAGCTGCAGGAGGACCACAAGGATCCGGGAATCCAAATACAAACAAAAAATAAACAAACTCGCCGGCGTGTGACCAGAGCTAAGAAATTGCACTCGTTGCTTTTAATACTGAAAACATATGCCATACTGTTGAAGTAGGGTATTTAAGAGAGCGCGACACAAGGTCATACTGAACCTGTGTATTTCGAAAAACGTGCGGATTTCTTGAGAATAATTTCGGAATTGTTTTTAACCAAATACAAATACTTTTACGACATGGGCGGTCAGGGCAAGGCGATCAACAGGAAGCGCAAGTTTGTGGGTCGCAAGTCGGACGATCCGGAGTTCGATTTGGACAAGAAGCAATTCAAGGTGCTCCATCTGAATGCCACCGAAAAGCGGCTGATCATCGTTTTGGAAGGAGCCCAACTGGAGACTGTGAAGGTGGGTCATCACAACGGGTACAACGAAATATATATATATATATAATATATATCCTTCCATATATATATATATAAACATATTTCCATTGCTGCAGGTGCACAACACTTTCGAGCTGCTGAACTGCGACGATCACGCGGGAATCATGCGCAAAAACCAAAGAGATCCGGGCTCCTGTCGTCCGGACATCACCCACCAGTGCCTGTTGATGCTCTTCGATTCGCCACTGAACCGGGCCGGTCTCCTCCAGGTCTTCGTGCGCACCGAGCACAATGTGCTGATCGAAATCAATCCACAGACGCGCATCCCGAGGACATTTAAACGCTTTGCTGGCCTGATGGTGCAACTGCTGCACAAGTTCCAAATTCGCGCCAATGACTCCTCCCGTCGTCTGATGAGTGTCATCAAGAATCCGATTACGGATCACGTGCCGGTCGGTTGCAAGAAATACGCCATGAGCTTCTCCGGCAAACTATTGCCCAATTGCCGGGAGCTGGTGCCACATGGCGACGAGACTTCTGCCAGCTACGATGAGCCGGTGGTCATCGTTATCGGAGCCTTCGCACATGGCGTTCTCAAAACGGACTACACGGAGGAGCTGTTCTCCATTAGCAACTATCCACTTTCGGCGGCCATCGCGTGCTCCAAAATCTGTTCCGCCTTCGAGGAGGTTTGGGGCGTGGTATAGTACAGACCAAGTCCAACGCATTGTTTTTCTTAGTTTAGTCATAGCTAGTAGTTAGTCTACATCTATTCTTTTGATTGCCTTCCATTAAATTTGGTGGAACATCCAGACCAGAATACTATTTTGATCTTTCTTAAAGTTTAGAGCATACTAAGGTGCTTATTTATATACCTATAATATTAATGTTCTATCAATTCTGATAGTCATAATCATCACGCCAGGCGAAACACACACACTTTCTCTGTTTTTACAATTACTTGATTTATTTATGTATAATTGCAGTTACAAAAGATAGGCTTAAAAAACTTGCATAATTTTGAAGTTATGTTTACGGTAATTTCTTGCTTAACTAATTGCACTGTTCACCAAAAGGATTATTGCGAATTTTGTATACGTTACACAATTGAGAGCTCTATTAATTCCCGCATGGGAAGGGGAAGGTTTGAAGGATGGATTATCTACTTGGTACCCGGCTTCTTGGTGCCCACCTCGGCTGCCTTCTTTTCCGCCTCCCGCTTGGCGGCCGCCTCCTCGCGCTGCTGCCGGATCAGGGCCAATCTGGCCAGGTCGGCCTTAGCCTCGGTGGTCTTGCCAGCAGCATGGAGTTTCTCGTAACGCTGTCGAGCCTTCTGCTTCTCGATCTGTTCGCGCTCGCGGCGAGAAAGC
This sequence comes from Drosophila sechellia, assembly GCF_004382195.2. Taxonomy (NCBI): domain Eukaryota; kingdom Metazoa; phylum Arthropoda; class Insecta; order Diptera; family Drosophilidae; genus Drosophila; species Drosophila sechellia. The sequence goes on from NC_045954.1 coordinate 4,321,127, forward strand.
TCCGGCTTGGGAATACCGCCGGCACCGGCTGGCCCGTCGTCCAGCTTGATGGCCGATAGCTTTTGTGTGGCCTTCTTGGTCACCCGGTTGGGGTTCTCGATTTCGATGAGTGAGGCCACGCCCTTCTTGGCATCGCGCGCTTCCGCTTCGGAGTCGTCGGAATCCTCGCCGGACTCCGATTCCGAGGAACTAGCCGCAGCGGCGCCCGCCGCTGATCGGGACTTTTGATTGCGATGCACGGGCGCTTTTCGTTGGGCGGGAGTCTTCGCTTTCGAGGCGGAGGAACTGGCACCGCCGCCGGCAGCGTTTTTATCGTCGCTATCTGATCCCGAGCCGCTGGTCTGGTCGCTGTCCTCCTCCGATTCCTGCTGCAGTTCCTCGGGAGATGTGAAATGGCGACTCCGACCCTTGTGGTTGACGAACTTTCCTCGTGGCATGATGATTTATGGACTGATCCGTACGGTATCCGGGGTATTCGCAGGTCTCTCCTCCTGTATAACCAATTTGCTTGTATATATAGCTTTCACTCCTGCGACGTTAACGGATCCTTGCGTTCCGTTGATGTCCCGAAAATTATCTATATTTAACCTCGTTGTAAAAAATTTTTGCACTAATCAGTGTTGTTCAGTGCCAGTCGAAAGTGCGACCGTGCATTCACTGCATAGTAATACCGCATAAATAACAAGAATGGTAATACCGAAATACGTCTGGCGCCCTCAAGTGTTCAAGTTTGCTGTACTCGGCAATTAACCGCTTCCATAACCGTTTCAAAACAAGGCGGGAAATTCGAAAGTGTCAACGGTTATTTGATTTTTTTTTTAATTTGCTTATTTGACTGGCACTTTCAATAGAAGCCTACTTAGCGTAGTTTCTGAGCATTACAAGTATCTTTGGGATAAACTCTTTAGTTTTTAATATGTTTAAAATATGAAATATTTGTATATTTTCATAAATACAACAAATACCATATATAATTTCTCCGCCCTTCATATGCCTAAAATGTTAAATGTTCATAATCAATCTTTATAAATTCCCACTAAAGAACCAAAAATTAATTTATCTTAACTGCAAGATTTACTAAAAAAAAAGACCTTGATTTTGGAAGTGTGCTCTTTGCGGCTTTTGTAAGAAAAAAAAACAGAAAACTGCCTAAAATTGAAATAAATAAGGCACACGTGTTGGGAATTCTCATTTGGGCGATGGTTAAACCGTAAATTAGTGGTACATATTCCACTCTTTTCATTTTATTGGGTCACCATCGAAAGAAGAAAAACCGATTTTACTTTTACCCGCTGATTGGTTTCATTTTCGAAACCACCATTTTGTCGATCCGCTACAACTGCAACTGCACAGAATCTCGAGATGCAGGAAAACGTGAGAGTGAGAGTCGCACTGGCATTGGTCTGCTGCTGTGATTTGCCGGAAAACCAGTTTTCTTCGCTTTTCACTGGCCGCCGCCACAAGTGGCAAGCCAATAATGCGGCATTAATAACCACAAATAACCGAAAATCGTTTTGCATATTTGTGTCAGCATTCGATATCACATTCCTCGATATCATGCATCTCATTAACGGAAACTCTCTCACATATGTACAACTTATTGATCAAAAATAAAAAATAACACACAACCATAAAAAAAGAGCCAGAAATATAACCAAATATAATATACTCGAAAATTTAATGCACGAATTAATTATGAATTCCGTGTGTGCTCGCCACGAAAGCGGCAAACACAAAAATATTCAAAAAATTCATCGTAAATGCTGTTCTTCTGGCCCGCTGCTCTTCATTTCCACGCTGGTTGGGTGAATAAATTTAAATGAAAGTTCTTTTATTTATTGCTATTACAGCGGCAAGATGCTGCTTATGCACTTAGAAAGTGCGCCATGCAAATGAGAAGAAATTAGTTAATGGAATTCTAATTGCGTATACGCACTTTCTTGCTGCGTGCGTCAATGTTTTTATACGATCGCTCAGATCGGATGCCATATAAACGTATATCTACTATATGTGCATGTGTGTGTGTTGCAGGTGGGCCAGGTTTTCGTGTGGGTGCGTGATGTTTGCACACTAGCGATGGGAAGTTTGCCACCGCGTTGTAAACAACTTATGATATTATTGTAATTTCGGCATAAAAATGGGCCTATGAAGAATTCGTATAACTATGAAAAAGAAAGGCATTATCTTACATCCCTTTTTTTTTTTTTTTTTGTTGCTCAACTTTTTGCAGTCACTGTGCACAGTGGACAATGGACAATGGACACCCGGCGGCACCACTCGACTTCACTGTGCTCCGATTCCCGATACGATCGTACATACATATGTACATACCACGTACATTGTACATACATATATGTATATGTAATGTATAGTAGAGCAGGCACTGTGATGTCTCGCCACAAATGAATGGGTCGATGACAGATTGTGTTGGTTGCTGAGGCTGATTGTGTTAAAAAAAAAACAAAAACGAGAGCGCAACGAACAAATTCCCGCCTAATATCGTTTGGTGAACTCCGATTTGGTTGTCATTCGGGCGACTCTTCCCCCATCATCATATTGCCTTAGTTTCCATTTGTCTGCGTGTGTAATCAGTAATCAGCACTTGATATCAGTACAAGAACAAGGTGTGTTCTTACTTGTTACTGCTACTGTTGCTGCTGCTGGTGTTGCCCGTTGATGTTGCTGCTGCTGCTGCTGCGACCGCTGCTGTTGCTGCTACTTAAAGAACGTGCGCGACATACAAATATGTGCTGCTGCAGGCTCTGCCAGTGCTTACTGTACTTCATCGCAATTACTTATGCACACAGGCAACACTTATTTATTTCCACAGTTGGCCACATCTCTCTTCAGTCTGCACATTGATTTCTGGCCAGGCATTACTTAAGGTCCTACTAATGCAGCACCTTTTGAATGGATTTTCTTAAAAATAAAATAAAGTTCTAGTTTGCGGCTAAAGAGAGAGAGAGACGAAGAGCTGCCAAAATCCAGCTTGGATTCTTCGGCGAACCTGGCTGCTCCTCGCCTCTTGGCCCTGGAAATTTACGATGCTTCATTAGCATTCACGAAGAGTGGACAATAAATGGCCGCAGCTCGCTGAAAATGCGTTTGACTTGGTCCAACTGACTTACGTTAGTCGGCGGGCTCAACTAAAAAAAAAAAAAACAGAAACAATACAACGCGGGTCAAACGCAATTTGGAATGTTTATTGGCTTTTGTTGGCCATTTTCGCTAAATGTCTCTTTTTCGGTACGATTCAGGGGGAAAAAAAAATCCCGAAAACGAATTCAATAAATTAATTTCGTTTTTGGCTCAGCAGCAGCATCAAAGAAACTTTAATCCCGCTAAGAAATCTGCTTTCCCATCGCTGTTTCTTCGTTTATTCCATCAAAGGTCAATTTCGCTTTCTATACTCTTTTCCAAATGCGGTACTACGTTTTTTATCTGAGCATATGAAATATGACTTACTTGTTTTTTTAAGAAAAAGGGTATTTAATATGGCAAACTTGGTTGGTATTTAGCATGTTGCAACTACAACATTGAACTTTCGCACCACGTGTGCTGCTGAGCTAACCTTTTGTTTCGGAATATCCAGAAATGCCAGTCCAAGTGCCTTTGTTCGTTCCCTTCTCTTTGTGCCAACTGTCGGATAAATCATCTCTTTGGTCAAAATAAATCTTTAGCACAACTCAATTGTGGAGAGGAATGTGTCTGGTTTAAGTTTAGTCAATAGAGTAACCAGAACTATTTTTACAAGCTGCGAGACTGATATATGGCATTCGACACGGACCTCATGTTCAACTTTCCACTCCCAAAAAGGGTTGAAATTCACACAGAGAGAAAAAATACAAAGAAATTTAGGACTAATTTATATTAGGACATAAAGATTACGTCTTGACCTTGTCATAAAAAAAAATGAATTACAAAAACCCCCAATTACATTTCAATTATAAAGGTGTGGCTAAGTTCAGCTAGTTTTTTTTTCTTTGTGCAAATTGATCGCAACCTAGATGACCCACAAATGGCCCTTTTGGCAGAAACTTTCATCCACATCGATGCGGGGTTATTAATGATCGGTCGATCCATTGACCCCGACAGAAAGCCAAAGAAGAAATAGTAATCAAACGGGTTCTCGGAAGAAGAAAGCCCAACGATGCTGGCCAAGCTGCGATGCTGAGCTGATGAATAATTCAGAGCCCTCGGGTTCGTAGGAAACCGTAGCTTTCGGTCAACCGAGCAGCTAAGCTACGCTGAACTGAGCTGGCCCGATCTGGCCAAATGCTAGCATGGCTAGCATATATTTGGCAATTAGCCGTGGGTCAATAGGTCCGTGTGGTGCGAGCTAATATAAGCCGGTTGCCGATCGTCGGCTAGCTCAGTTATAGACGAGATGAGGAACGGCTGTTGTGTCTGGGCTTTGCTGGCTCTCGGGATGTGCCTGGTGGCCACCAGGGTCGCTGGAGAGACCATGATCGAGGTGGACGAGAATGGCGATGAGTACGAGCTGAAGCGATTCTACATTCAGGGTCGCCAACTGAAGGGCGATGGCAGTCAGTCGCAGTGTGTGGTCACGAGAAGAAAGCGTTCGGGTCGTGCAGCAGGATCAGGATCGGGATCGGCGGCCACACTGTCGGTCAGTTCGCAACCCCTGAAAGTGGAGAGTCTGCCCGCGAAGGAACATCGTGAGGGAGGAGCTGTTCTGCAGGAGGTGGAGAGCAATAGCAATAGACGTTATGTCGCCCTGACTGGAGTCCACTTGGAGTCGCCTCTGCCCCAGGCAGATGTGCAGAACGATGACAACGACGATGACGACGAGGAGGACGATGATGGCGATGATCAATCTTCCAGAAATCAGTCCAACTTTGTGCCCGCTGCCTTGGCTTTGCCCCTGCAAAGCCAGTCCACTGCCGCCCATCTGAATCAGGCAGTCAGTGTGGTCGCCAATGCCGCCAGTCATGCCCATGTGGCGGAAGATGCTGGCATCGTGGTGGTCCAATCGCATCAGCCGCCCAAAGTCAATCCCGATACCCATGCCGTCTTCGAGCTAAAGCCCGTTCAATCGGATGTTGTCCACCAGTCAGCCGGCGTTAGCTTCTATCCCTTCGTTCAGCCCTGGGAGGTGGTGGACCAGGACGAGGATGACTACGATGAGGACGACTACGACGAAGAGGACTACGATGATTTCTACTACGGCGGCAATGGCTTCTACAGGGATCAGCCCGGCTTTAATGGCCTGGGTGTTTTCGAGGAGGAGATCATCAGCGAGGACCAGCCCGTCTCTACGATAGCCAGTTGGTCAACCGGTGATGATGACAGCGACATTCTGCCAGCCGTCAATAAGCGGCCCAACCAGAAGAACAAGAACAAGAAGAACCAGAAGCAGAAGAACAAGAATCAGCAACAGAAGAACAAGCGACAGCAGCAGAAGAAACGCAAGCAGCAGGCTCAAAATGACGAGCAGCCTGCGAAGCAGAAGAAGAAGCCGCAGCAGCAGGATAAAGATCAGAAGAAGAAGCAGGATAAGGATCAGAAGAAGAAGAAGCCAGAGGAGAATCCGAATCAGCAGGAGATGGAACAGCTTACTCCCGTGGAAGTGATCAAGAAGCCAGTGGCCATGGAACAATCAGCCGGTGCTTCTTCGGCCACAAGTAGCAGCAACGTCGCTGCATCCTCCAGCGGCGTTTCTTCATCGGGCAGCAATTCTTCGGATAAGAAGAAGAACAAGAAGAAGAAGAAGAAGAAGCCTAGCAGCAGCAGCAGTCTTAGCCAGCGCAGGACCAAGAAGAAGAAGAAGCAGTCGAGCAGCAGCAGCAGCAGCATCAACAGCAGCAGCAGCATCAGCAGCAGCAGCAACAAGCGTCGCCGACCCAGCTACAGTATTGGTTCCTCCAGCAGCAGTTCCTCCATTGGTGGCTACCGTCGCCGTCGTCCGCAGCAGCAGCAGTTGCAGCAGCAACGTCGCCGCAAAACGCAACAGCAGCAGAAGCGCCGTCGCCAGCAGCAACAGCAGAAGAGACGCCGCCAGCAGCAGCAACAACAACGCCGTCGTCTGCGCAACAAGAATCGTCAATTCTACGGCGACGAGCCCATCATCAACTGCATTTACATCAACAAGGACCCAGCGACGACCACCACCACGCCGCGTCCCTTCTGGAATATCCTGGGTCGCCAATCGGATGCGAAGCCCAGTGCGGAATCCTCTGTAGTCTCTTCCGAAGAATCCCAAACGGACCCCGTCGCCCAGCAGGCTGTTCTTCAGGCCGTTCGTCGCAACTTTGGCGAATTCGGCGGACGAAAGCGCACCAATCTGCGTTTCGTGTCCTAGATGACCATTTCCCTCATAAGTCCTCATTTTTTTTTTGCCTATTTATTTATTTATTGTAATGACAACCATAAATTTTTTTTTTTGTATGATTGAACGTGTTGAAAGTTTAATTTTAGAGAGCCTTCTTGTGTGTGGACAACTTATTTGGGGGGCGTTGCATTGGGCTTTATTGATTTCTGCCCGCAGGAGGGTGGTAGGCGGCAGGGCAGGAATGACTGGTCGCAGGACAGGTCAGAAGAGAAAAGAACAGGTGTGTAACCTGAATCTGTCGCCCCGTGAAAACCATCAGCTGCACTGCGACAAATTTCGTAATGAAAGCTTGCTGAAAAAATTGCTGATTTGTTGCACACAGGAATTTGTGTTTGGAAAGCAATCACCATCATGCTAAAGTCTTGAAATATTTCTTTCACATTCTCTTATAGCCTATACGACTTTCTTCCAGTGTAAAAGCCTCCTCTGCTAGTTCATTTTGTCCAGGACAAAGTTGAAATCACCCCCGAGAGGAGCGACGAGAATCGAGAAGCGGGACGCAGAAACTCCGGATATATGCCTCACTGCACAGGCCAAACAATTCCGGGGCAAAGGACCGGAGAAAAGGGTTGCGGAACAGGGCACGTTCTATGTCTTCCGCCAGTAGATGGCGCTCTCTTTCAACTCAAATCGCGCAACACACTGTCCTAAAAAAAATGAACACTCTTTGTGTCTCATTTTAAAGAGTAGTTGGTCTAAAAATGTATCTTGAAAATAATGTAAAAATGTTACGAGAGAATTCTTCTACTTAGCCATGTAGCCTAGTCTTCAAGTAGATAATCCCGCTTGTTGGTCATAATTTTCTGTCAGTGCCTAAATGTGAGCACTCGTAGTGACTCATTGCGATACTTTGGATCGATATTTCCGTGTCCAGCAGCAGCAGCCAGGCAGCTGTGTTTTTACATATATACAGACATATATACATACCTATATATGTATATGTATATTCGTGCAACAAAGGTATCCGCAAGATACAAAACCCATACTCGCGCAGAAGATTACCCGTGATGGTTTGGCTTCCGCCCACTGGGAAAGTGGAAAGTTGGAAAGTTTGTGTAGTTCCCTTTGTGTTTTTGTTTGTTGGACAAATAAAAAACGTGCGCACACAGGACCTCAGCAGAAATCGGGTGGCAAGGTGTGGGGGTGCGTTCTTTGACGTGGCGGCAGGACAGTGTTTCCCAGTGGGTGTGGCCGGGAGGTGGACTCTGGTGTCACCACCCACCAACCAACAGAGCAAGCTTTTCCCTCCGAACTCCGGACGAATCAACAATGTCCGCTTTTAGCAAGTCATCGTGCGGCAGTTTGGGGATCTGGGGATACTACTCCGAGCGATGGTCATAAAACGAAAGCAACCCAGGGATGAAGGGCTCTCTAATCTCTTGTACGAGTATATAACATAAAGACTATATGGGCAGACATGCAAAGTCATAGGCACATAACCGATTCTCTGGGGAAAGATCGACCAAAAAACTAGTGAAAGAAGAACTCAACCTACAAATGTAGATGGCATTTGGTTGAGATTGGTACCACCTTTAAGTGAATACTTTTTTTTGGATACCCTAGATTGTAAGTACATATTTAAATGTATATTTATTCTAGTGGTTCCGATTTGCTTTTGCTTTTCTCACGATTCTTTGTTTTCTTTGAAAAGGGGAGGTTCTATTTTTTGCGCCACTTTGAGGGGTTGCGTTATTGATATCGTGCGACTTTCGCAACTTTATTTCATGTTTCTAGTATTTCCATAAAATAACATTAAATTGAGATCCTTGATTTTTGGATCCTTGAAACGAAAGCAGCTGTTGTGTGGCTGCCCCACTGATTTATGGACACTTAGTGGCCCGTCCTATCTAGTTCATATCTCTTTCACTCGTTAAATAAAATGTAGCACACTGGTAAAAATAAAAGTAAAACCTTTTTCCAACATACAGATATATATATAATCCAGTTCGATCCCATTTCCCTCAATGTATTTCTCACTTCCCACTCCTTTTCGACACAAACTCCTGTCAAGGTGTGAGACGCCGCGGGTCAACAACAGATTGCCGGGACAGATGTTTTGGCTGATGATGATCCCTTTTTTTTACCATGGAATGGGCAGGGGAATCGGGATCCTCGATCCTCGAGACCTAGTTACGCAATGATTTGTCCGATTGTGGGCGTGCTGGAGAACCCTCCGCTTTCGACTTCAAAGTGCCCATACCATAAAACATAAAACAATCGACCCACGAGGGTTGGAGGAGAAAGGTGCGCCCATTTAGTAATAATTGGTTGCCTAATTGGGCCATTGGCACGAGGTGATGATGAAGTGGAGCCAGACAGCCAGCTCTTTTCAGCTGTCCCTTTTCGAGGGATGCTGCGGTCAAGCCGATCCCCAAGTTAATTATTAAGCCCGATCTCAGCTGCCCGTGCACAGTGAAGATCTCAATATATTTTATAATCCTTGTAGTCCTTTGTATTGCCATAATATAGTTAAAAATAATAAAGACACTTACCTTTCTAAGTAATGATACATCGAAGAAATTTATCCTAAAACCAGATAGAAAAGATAAATTAACATCAATATAAATCGTTGATAGATAAATAAGTTATATAAGTTTGGATTTAATGTTTAATGTTAATGTTTTATCCTTGATAAGAATTGTATGTATTTTTTTGGCAGTGCTGGCCCAAATTGGAGCCAAAGTTGGTCTGTTTTTGGGACAGGCACGAGCCAAGAAACCGCAGAAATGCAGCTTGCACTAAGAAAACGGAGAAGGAGTGGATGGACTACCAGGAACAGGTACCACCGCATCATCATCAACATCATCATTGTTGGAAAAGAGGGAACTAAAATACAGAAACAGAAACGGGAAAAGATCCTGCAGGAGGACAATGACGTTGCCGATGATGTGTTGCAGTTGCAGATAGAATTGCCAAAGGGGGAGATCCTTGATCCTTGCACATTGAGCGGCACGTGCCCCTCGGTTTTCGTTTATTTACGAGTTGCGATCATGTGTGGCAGGGATGCAGCGCGTGCGAGGATCCTCCGCTCCTCGATTCCTGGATGCACCTGTTCGCCCGGCCTGTCCCGTCCCGGCCCATTAAAACCCCGAGGGTTGGGGGGTTCGCCTCAAAGGGAACAGAAACAGGTTCAACGATCGCTACCTGTTCACCGCTTCGTGTTGCAGCATCAGGATATCGCGGCAGTTTCCAAGGTTGCCGCTTGCAAAGGCAGTTGCAACTGCAGCGGGATGAGCAGCATCATATTTTGGGGAAGGGGCACCAACGTAGCAGCTGAACGGAAGGCTCAATTCAATTCATACAAGTTTTTGTGGAAATTTAAACAGACGGCAGCTTCAAATGCCCTTGTTGCAAGTTCTCAATTCTAAAATCAATAATGGACCTTTCCCCCCTTTTGGTTAATTAAACAACCAAACTGTCCCACCAAAAGCATGTAAGCCAACTCAGGTCCTGGTGTTCTGACTCCCATCCTAGCATCCCAGAGCCACGCAACTGACACTCAAGGGGCAGGAAAATTAAAGGTAAGGCATATATATCTATATATATATATATATATCTATATCTATATATATATATATCTATATCTATATCTTTATATATGTATATCTTTTCCGTAGGGTCCGGGAAAAAGGGAAGACATGTGCATGACTGCTTAATCTAATTTAACTGCAATGCCGGGGACGTTTTAATAGGAAAAAAACAGAGCGAAGGAAAAAATAAATGCAGCAGAAGTCAACCCCATGCATGCAGCATAGTGTGCCTTGTAGCGGCTACCATTGTGCAACATAAAGAAGAGGGCCCTGAAGAAAATAAGGAAAAACCTGCGGGAATGCTAAAAGAGCCAGGACAGTACAAAAGCAATTAAAGAAAAGATGATGATGATGATGTTGATGATGGAACAGGGAAAGGCACATATAGGTGCATACAACTATAAAGGTAGAGCACACTCAACCGCAGCGCCGGAAGTGCACACAAAGAGATAGAGATGGCTAGATACGAGAAGATACTTGGATACTACAGATACTCAGATACTTCAGATGAGCAGTGGAACACAAAAAAAGAAAGAAAAAAAACGGAAAAAAGGGAAGGGCGCCCGAGAGAAGATCAAGTCCAAAGTCGGGGGCATCTCGACGCTGCAGTTGCAGTTGCAGTTGCACTTCGCGCTTGAGAGGGCACGTGCCCCTGCTCAGTCGAAGGGCGAACCCACATGACATTTTTTACCTCCTAAACCTGAACGTGAACGCGAACCCATTCTTCTCCCGCGTCTCCCTGTTCTTGGCCATCTATGCGGTACAGATGGTGGCCAGGCCGCCAAGTCTTGAGGCGCTGGGTCCAGCTGCTGGCAACAGAAGTTCTTGATGTCTCTGATAAGTTAGGACTGGCTTTCCAGACTTGGTGTACATGGGCATTCCTTCAAATTGGCTTACAATTCCTTTCCTTACAACCCAAATGCTTGTTTCGTTTTCGCTAATCATAATTGATTTAATAGATTTCCTCTTCGAAGCCATCTGTAGAGTTCTGAAAAACTTATTGCCGCCATTCAAGCTGATAGTTATTGTTAGCGAGAAGACAAGGACATGGCTTCTCGTCCTGGCTTAATCAGCTTAGGAAGCCTCGAGTCGATGAAGAAGTTCCACAACTGCCCCTTGGATGCGACCCACTTGGAATATGGTCAAGTTCTCAAGTTGACATTGCACTATCAAGATTGTGACGAATGCGGCGGAATGATGTGTTATGGCAGCTGGTCATTTTGTCAGGGTTCCGTAATTTCCTTGGCTTCCTCCTCGTCCTTCGCCTTTTACATACTATCCTCTTTCCTCCGTCTTTCCCCCGCTTTCCAGAGGTTTGTGGGCAACGCTCGAGCGACTCAGTTGATTTGGTATTCGTCCTTCTAATCTCGCCCGTGCCACCGTGTTACCATCATAACTATAGCGTCAGCTGGAAGAGTTAGTCCAGAGGCCTGAGATCCTCGGCGTGACATTGCTATAGATGACACGGAAAAAAAAGTGCAGCTATCTCATTTCACTTCAAGGAATATTCCATTTCAAGATGTTGGCAGTGCAAGCAGGATACGATATGTTTACAATATTAAATACTATTAAATTCTGCCCAATTTTATGGTACCCTCGATTTTCGGCGAGTGTAGCAGCCGTTACAAGACCAACGACAAACGACACACGACAATTCCTCGTTCCTCCGCTTCCTACATACCCACGCCTTATCGAGGGACCTCCTTTCATTCTCATTCCCATTCCAAGTTCCCACTTCCACTTCCATTTCCATTTCCACCTGGGGCGCACAACTGTCTTGCTCTTGGGCGGCTGTCTTCGGTCCGCTGAGCAAATGGCGGGAAAGCAATCCCAACCAAGTCCGGCCCATATGGCAAAAGATATGGAGCTTCTTATCAGAAAACCGAAACGGAGGAAGAGCCACTGGCTCCCATTTGGGAACTGCTTGGGATCTCTGCGGTTTGTTTTTATTTTGGAATTTTTTTTGGATACCTATGCGGGTCCCATGGAAAGCTTTGGTGATAAGCGTTTGCTTGGGCGTGGGAAAATGCTGGGAAAATGTCCTTATCTGGAGCGTAAGTGTTGTCATTTGAATCCACATGCAAATGTGGGTGGATTATCACCTGGAATTTGTATATGTTTTCCCAAGGAGAGATGTTCAAAGAAGCATTTCGTGGCCACTTTACGGCGTAATAAAACCTTTAATGTGGAAGCCTCTGAATAAAATTGTAATGCAATTACTTCAAAAAGTGTCAATATTATATGAGTTTTAATTTGTAACAAGAATTATGCTACCTCAACAATTAGCCCATTTCGAATATACATATAGCCTTTTACTTTTGATTTACTTTTGCTCACTTCTTTACCCAATTATTCCCCACCTCATCCCCCCTTTTGTCGGCCTTTTGCTTTGTACCAGTTTCATGGCTTGCACGTGATAATTGCATCGGTTTCATTTTCGATTTCGTTGCGTTTTCCTTTTTTTTGTCCAGATTTTAATTTTTATCTCGTTTTTATTTACACGTAAGGCTTTAAAATGTATTTACATGCATATATTTTTTTTGCACCGATATCCAAGTACTCTCCTCCATCTAAAGCTAAACAAATATTACTCGAAGTCAACCAGAGATCTGGTTGCTCAAATTGGCAGACTCTTCGTGTCTGGCGTGTAAATAAATACACATACTTTGTTTAAATTATATATATATTTATGGAGCTGGTCGAAAAGTCTGTGTAGCGTAAAGACCAAAAGGAAATCGAAACTAAAGCATGAAAAGCAGGAAAAGTGTTTCCTGGGCGGAAGGAAATACGGATATGTGCTACAAGTAAAATGCAACTCACTTCATTCTCTCATTTTTTTTTTAGCTTTTGCAGAGCAAAAAATAAGATTTAAGTTTTACTTGCAACAACAAATATATCATCATATTTTAAAGGGTTTCTTTCTGTTTGCTACTCCAGGATTTGTTGCATTTTCTCTTGGCCAAATGTCAGATGTCTGGTCCGGACAAAAATAAAAAACGAAGCGCTGAGTGAGCGTGCCAAATGCAATTATTTCGACGTCTGCCATCTAAAATGCCAGAACCTCTGGGATTACGACCCCAAAAAGCATCTGCTTTCCCGCTGGGCGTGGGCGGGGGATTTTCGGTTTCTGGTCGCGCACCACACCCTATAACCTTTAACCTCACCTTACTGCCCATCCTCAGCGGACGGATGTGCGTTAAAAGTCACGATTAAGCGCCGCATCAACCCACCGAATGAAATACGCATTTCCACATCCCCACAATGATGAGCTGTTGACTCTTCAGCATTTCTAGTTTTCTGGTCTCGGGTTTTTCGTTTTTTTTGGGTTGGGAATTTTCTTCCTATCTCCATCGAGGGTGGATGTTGGCCAGGGCTTGGCTTTCGGGGCATAAACTGCATGAAATTAAGTAATTAACTGGCTGAACTTCACTCCACAGGTCACCAAATGCGGCGCAAAAGGTCACATCAATATGCCATCAGCCATGATGAATGTGCGCTGATTTATCAAGTGAAATAATGAACACAAATAAAGTTAACTCATGGGGGAGAGGCTAAAAGTAGTAATACTATATTTATATTTATATGATATAATTTATATTTCAAAATTATTCTGTAGGCACAAGATAGTAGACTTCACATCTCCATTACTCCTATGCTTCCCGCCCAAAAGTTGTCCCAAAATCGAGGCATATAATTAGTGACTTGATCTGGGATCGCGGATCACAGCTGTTAGGTACCGAATGATTGCCGCGAAATGAGTGTTATATGTATATGCTATATGCATGTACATATGTCTCACTTGAACCCAAGCGGACATAAACGAGTTTGCCCCCGTTAGAGCTTTGTTGGCCCCTTTGGCTTGGGTTGCCCGATTCCTGATTTCCGATTCTTAGTTCCTCTTAGTTTGCAGCTCTTGTCGGACATGACATAGGAAAACAATAGACGACGTCCACTGTACAATGGACCACGTCTTATATAGAGATACATAGGTGGAACAAAGCAGCCAAGGGCCAGGAGTGACCAACGGTCGAGGAAAGTTCCCATCGGGCAAATGAAATTAAGCAAATAAATAAATGGACGCGAGAGATCGCGAGAAAAATGCAAATGAGCCGTGTCCGGCAAAGGGACATTAAGTAGCCGGTAGCTGACCATTGTCCAGCTTTAAGACCAAGCAGGGGTTGCTGCTCGTGGTCTTCGGTCTTTGGTCTCATTTCTTAAGTCGTCTTGAGGTGGGACACTGCACTTTTCTTTGCATCCCTACCGAATTCCAGTTTCCGTTTTGCTCCCATTGTAATGAGTTCGCGCTCGTTACTCAACCCGTGTTCCCCTTTAGAGATCTCTCACCCTTCCGATGATCCCGCTCCTGATCCCGATCCCGATCCCGACCCTTCCCCTTGTCCCCTTTGCCCTTGTGAAATTGCAGTTGGTCAGCAGCAGTCATCATCAGCAGTCGCCTTAATTTACGGGCCCTCGGGCCCAGAAAAACGGCGACCTCATTTGAATATTAGTTGGGTTGGTCCTTCTTGGTCAATGATCTTGATTTGGGCCGGACCTCTGTGAAATTGCCTTCGCCAAGATATATATAAATGTATATGTATGTATTCTCACATCCTTATGCATTACACGCTTGACCAGCCGATCCTCCCTCCTCCCATTTTTCCCATTCCTGGCCCCTTTGAACTCATATTTCATTTAGCTGACCAGTTCACCGAGATCTTGGTCATCCCGTTTTCGGAGCGGTCAACATGCGTATTACAATTTGATCCGGAATCCCTTGATTAGGAATTTGTTTTATGACGCAGTCACTTTTTTTACTTCACATTACTGCTCCTGGCTTTTGGCGACCCCTGCTCCTTGGCCGTTAAAATGATAATTTATGGATCCGCAGCCGCACCTTTTCTGGGTTAATGAGAGTTTGATCTAGCGGCGATTTATCTCTGGTTTTCCTGGAGGGCAAGCGAAATATCTTATTGATGGGATTAGCTGGCAGGATTTCTCAGGGCGCACAAAAAGTGGTTAGAGATCAGATTTTAATGTGCAGTTCTACATCACAATTAAACCTTTGCGATCATTGTAAATTAAGATCGACTCAGTTCAGTATTTATAAGACCATTTTCATAAGTATTTTCGTTTTCATTTCAATATAAGTATTTGCTTAAAGATGCTCCCCTTTGAAAGCGCCTTCGACTATCTCTCGATCCTTGCCCTGTTGTTAAAATGTCCTGGCCTCGGATATTCTGGGCATTTAGCAGCCTTAATTGCAAGTTGGCTCTGTTTCGCTTTCAGCTGAGCTGGCAACGTCCCAAGACGAGCACGATGGACGAAGGACGAAAGACCTACCGAACCCGATCGAAATGAGGTCAGTGACTGGCGCGTTGCAGGCGCGCAAGAAACGAGATCGGGATAGGGAAAATGCTAAAGGACAAGCTGGCAGGACCCTTGGGCATTGTGCCAAGGCGTAACGGTTTTCGCCGTTTTTTGTAGCCGCCTTTGTTTTGTTTTTCACTTTATGTACATCTTTTTTTTTTTAAGTTGAAAGTCCAGGACGTGTCCGTTGAATGGCAGGCCAAATTAAAGCAGGGCAAGTTTCGGTCAAGGACTAGCAGAAGTTCGGCGAAGGATGACCAACGGTCGGTTTGGAATTTCGAAGAAGAAAAAAATACAGAGCAATGAAAATATTCATAAATTGAAACCAAATTGCACAAAACTCAAACTCCATTATTAATAAGCAAATGACCAAAAAAAGCGAGCCAACGATTTTAACCAATTATTGCTCCTCAAACTCAAATAAACAGTTTCCATTGGTCCACACTTCTGGGATGACTCCTGTACAGCTTCCATAATGGAGTGCAAAAACTGACATTTTCTAACCCAAAAATGGCCCTTGACTTTGGTCTAACCTCTGCAACCCCTGAAGGAAATGGCCCAACCCCTAGCATCCCGAATTGCACAGAGTTGAAAGATCAAAGAACATTCTCGGACATTTTTAATGAAATTGAAATGGACCCCCTCTCTTTGGGTCGAATGAGATCGCACATCGGCAGCAGAAAATTCAATTAGTTTTTGGGCTGGAAAGTTCAAGATTTTCGTGTGCCCATTGGACGGACATTGGTCAGCAGATCATCAAAGGGGGAAAGGGTAAACGTATCTAGCGTAACGAAACAGGATGTTGTCCAAGAAAACCAAGAAGGAGAGAAAAGGGTTAAGTCGCCAAACTGGTTTCTGCTCATCAACCGTTGTTGATTTATGGGTTCACCACCCCATTCTCTCGCAAACCTCTTTTTTTTTGTTTTCCACTTCCCTGCTAAAGGTGACAGATCAGATCCCCGGGGCGTAAGTAGAGCAGCATCCCGAAACGGGATGATGATGATGCTGATCTTTCTCTTGGCCACTCGTCTGCGTGTTAAAATCCCTAACCTCACCCTTCTTTACCGCTTCGATCAATTGTCTTTGAAAAGATATAGACGATCTGCGATCAGCTGCCTGACCAATTAGTCAACTTCTCATCCTTTCGCTTGGCCTGAAACTTTCTCAGGGCTCCTCCGAAGATTTCTTTGGGAAAGTACCTGGCTGCTCGGTGATCTGAACCAAATGTCCAAACTATATGTATTTCAACACGACAGCAGCGGAGTTCAGGTGAAACAAGTTTCGGTTTTCCACAATTTCAGCATCATTTGGCGGCTCGTTCTCAGCACCTTTTGACCCCGAGACGAGTGTCGTTTTAACTGCGCCCAAGAAACGAGAAAACACAAAATGAGACAAAAAATCCAACACCAGCAGCAAACAACAACTCGTAATATGTTTTATTGCCATAAAAGATATGGTGCTGCGACTTAGATGAAAGCTGACCGAACTGGATAAGTGGTCAGCAGTTTCCGTTAGCCCTCTGCCACCATCATTCCCCACCAATTTCATTTCAACTCGCTGACCAGGGTGGCCCAGGTGTACCCACAAAAACAACAAAAAAAAAAAAGCGAGAAACACCTAATTGCTCATATCTGTCACAACGCCAGGTTGGAGATCTCCTCTGCATGTCATGTTGTACTTGCCACGGCCAAAATATGTACGACCTAGGAATCTACAAGAGTCTTTGGGGATTCCTCAGTGGAGTTTTCCAGCTAAAGAAGAATCGTACAATATACAAGACTACAAACAAGACTCAAGCTAATAAAACTGCCTTATTGAATTATATTTAAATATAAAATGAAACAATCTTCTTTTAGCGTATTTATTTGAGGCGCGCAAGCGTAAATTTTTAATTTAAATCTATAGGAGCGATATAATGATGCTTTGTGAAGCCAATTGTTGTAGAATTTATACTCAAAGGGAATAATCAAGTGGCTCTTCTAAACGAACAATTTTGAAAGACTGTGACCAAATGGAAAATACTTGCGTTAAAACATCATTAAAATTGTGACATCAGGCATACAGCTTGTTCGGCTTGAGACTTTGCCTTTGGCGATTGTAGACGCCCAAAAAGGTGTTACAGTGACCGCAGTAAATCTTCTCCTCATCATCCGAGTTCTTCAGACAGGGCATAAAGCAAAGGGCCCATGAATACCATCTGGAATTCCAATCCGATGCGCATTTGATCACTGGACGCTTCTTATAACCGCAAGCGGGGCAGAAGATACTGCCATTCATGGCACACCATCGCCTGGCGGAGGTCTTGTAGGCCATCTTGCGAAAGATCATGTGGTGCGGCGAACACGGACCAGTGGTCTTGGCTTTTGGACATTTACTGTACTTCGCTTTTGAGTGCGGACATGTACAGTTGGCAGCAGCCACATTGCACTTGACAATCGATGATTTTTTGGTCATGTCATCGCTAGAGGTCCTCTTTTTGTTCTTACCTGCGGATCACATATACATTAGGTATATAAGTGTGGTCTCATAATCGGACTTACATCGCCCCAAATTTTCAGCATCAAGATCCGTATCCAATCCATTAGACATCATTCTTTTTCGCATCTCGCATGCCCAGTAGCTCTTATACGTTGGGGGATTGTAAATACTTTTGACTTTGGAATGGGCCATCTTGAATAATTCCGGATGCTCATATTCGATGTGACGCAGTAAGCTACCGCTATCGAAACGTGAACATTGGATCACTTTCTTGCAGTACATGCAACGAAGGCACTCTTTCTGAATATTTTGCTTCGACATCTCGATTCTGGCTTAAACTATATGTAATAGTGTGTGACACGACCCAGTGAAAGTGTTTGTTGAGAATGACTGGGGAAATAAGGGATCTGCCAAACGGTTGTCTTTGTTCGAAATTATTAATTCACAGCCTGCTAGGCGATATACATACCAGGGTACTCAGGGTTTCAATTAGAATGAAATATATATCAGAAATCAGAAATATAAAATGGACAAAGTTGCCAAATGCAACGAGCTAACAACCGCATCTAGTGGTGCATCATGCAATCTTCCTCTTCAACTTCCATTTTCCATTTTCCTTTTGCCGCATTCATAAAATAAACAAAATACAAAAGAGAGAAATAAAACGGCGCAGAAACCTCGGCGAAATCATAATAAATATCTCGCATAAATGCAACAAATTTGAGGCGCATGCGCAACCTGCAACCGGCTGCTGTTGCCGTGTAATTAACAAAAACAACAGAGAAGCCAACCACCACCACCCAACGCCACCCACCGCCACCCACTGTACCACCTGCACGACCGCCCCCCGCCCACTTTGCCACCTTCGATGAGCTAACGTCGTTTTTTTTTTTTGTTTTTTTGAGCTGACGGCACGCGCTGCGCTGCGATGCAATTTTCGGTATCTGCAAGATACATTCGCCGCTTTTATGATTTACGCTCGCCTCACTTTATATAATCTGATGGATCGCCGGATCGGGCCTGCACACAATCCACTGAAAAAGAAGCATTTCATAATTGAAAATGTTGCAACTATTTGGTAGCAGTAGCTCCACCATCTATCCATCCATCAAATCCATCTGTTTGGTCGGCTGACTCTTGGCTGCGTTGCATGTTTGATTTCTGCTAATGCAATGCGGCATCTTGTTGCTGTTGTAATTAACAGCAGAGTTTTTCACTTTTTTTTATATATTTTGTATATCTTTGGGCCTTTTCAAAGGCCTCCAAGGCATCCAAACATTCAAGCTCCGCTCAGGAGGAAGTGGCCGCATATCAATTGCCTGGAAATGCGATCAAATCACTGCCGGGTTTTCGTTCGAAACAACCAGCTAATACATTTTACTTAAATGCGCCCATAAACACAGTCGATCGAGTTGGGCTTTTACCAGATAAAAGATAAGTAAATACATTTTTTTTTGGTTGGTCACATTAGTCACATTTAGTTTTGGATATCGCTGCGAGATCAGCTGACAAGGCCAAAAGCTGAGCACTTGCGTCTCCAGTTCTGGGGCACAATGAAGGAGAAGCTCTTTTCGCGCGGCGCCTTTCGTGATGGTTAGTTCCCAAAGGTATTCGCTTACCATGTCCGTGATGCGCTATCGCATGTCTAGTATCACTTTCGATGGCCTTATCAACGCTATCATTTCTAGAACAGGGACGCGCAGGGGGAAACTTTGCGCACGCGCAGTGCATCACGTTTATTAGCCAACAACACCCAAGAAACTCACACGAATGGGTGGCTGGCTTAATGGACGGATGGATGGCTGGCTGGTTGGATTGGATTGGATTGGACTGTTCGTACAGGACCAGGAACTCAGGTTTCGCCATATGATCGCAGACGGGCTCCAGACGGTCGTGTTACCCGAGGGCAGCCCTTACGTAAGGAGGCTGCAGCAGTCCACCTTGAAAAGTGCTTACTCAGCTAAAAGACCACATCTTCTTATATAGAATTAAATAAAACGACCTGACAACTATAGATAGATCATGCTTACATCTTTAAATAAACAAAAACATAAAGTCTATTCAACAGTTACTACTATATATGAAATATATATACATATATATATCTGTAGAAAGAGGGCATAAAGTTGGTCACGTGTCGGGATTTACCGCAATCTACCATCATCAACGTAATAATCTCCCGCCCCGTCTCCCACACTCGATGAAGATCGATAAACGATTGGCAATGTGTGTCGTCCGTCGATTTCCTGTTTTTACACATTAACAGTCGTCCGGTGTCCGTAACCCCATCTTTATCGATTGCTAAAGCAATACGAACAACAACTACTCAGCTCCCCAAAGAGTTCTTCTCTCCATTTGCATGTGTGTGCTGTCGGTGTGCATGTCCGTGCGATGGTTTTCTTTAGCTATATGAGTGCCAGGGGGTATTTTCGACGGTCACGTCCCCACATAAATATCCATAAAAAGTAATGCTCACATCCGTCCGGATGAAATGCGTTCGTGTTTGGCGCGAGATTAATACTACACATAGGAAAATTATAAACAAAATTGTCCAATACTTCGTATGTAAGTCGGAAAGTGATCAGATCAATGGTTTATATCCGGAGGAGATTTCTCTTAGAAGGCGATTATCAAAAAATTTATATTATTTTATACATTATTAAGCGGCAGCCCAACTAATTTTTTTCTCACTGTCGTCTGTAGTCTAAAAATCTTGCAACACTTTCGTTCATTCTCAAGCCTTCAAGCCAGCTCTATCGTAAATCATAAGCGATAAGATAACTCTCATAAAAATAAGTCAAAACCTTCACACGATCAGAGCGAAATCAAACAAAGATATAGACACTGGCATACCTGAGATGTCCGCATCCCATCCATCCCATATTCGATGGAGTTATCGGGCCAACAGGCAGGTGTCCAACACATCGGTGCAAACAAACGGGTATACGAGCTATATATGTATATATAATACTCGTATATATATCCATCCCATCCAGAGGGTCCAGGGAAAATACACACGAGAATCCAAATGGCAGAGAGTTTTGATTTGTTGCCTCATTGGTTTTGGTTTTTCGGGTTTGTTTGGGTTTATTGCGGTTCAGTTGATTCAATATTTACCCAGCTTATCGAGCACCCACTATCCGAAGCCCGCGGCCCAGAATCGGGATCGGGATTCGGTTCCAGATTCACGGCGAGTCGATTAGGGAGAAAATGGGTCAGAGGGGCGTCGATCGGAGATTCAGTTTGGAGATCCAAAACAACGTTATGACATTCTTCATAAAACACATAAGTAAGGTTCTCAGGCAATTTTGATAGACCAAAAACTAAACTGTTATAGCTTATTTGATATTCAGATATGATATCCACAAAGCTGTGAGGTACTACTGAAATTAACAGATCTCGTTATTGACAAAATCCCTGGACATTTTCGCTGAAGGCTCGTGTCGGGGTCACCACTCAACTAGCGCCAGCAACCTCCAATAGCGTCTCACTTCTAGCCCAGACCTTCCTCGCGCAGCGTTGGATAGGAGGCTTCTGGCTAATTAACCGAATGCTTAGTATCGAATATCGAGTACCGTATGGCAAGGTCGCCGGATTCTTCGCCACGTACGTACCGCCTTGAACGCAATTCACCGGTGGCCATTCGAATATTCACAATCCAAGTCCACATCCGCCCACCTGCTGCTGCTGCTTCTGCCTCTGCTGCCATCTTGGCCAAATCATCGATGGCACCTTGGTGTTTGGCCAACAAACCAACCAACCAACCAAGTCAACACCCATAGCACCAACACCCAGTCAAGGCCACACATGTCGTGCTGAGCGAACCCACATCCTCCCGGCCAATTAATATAAGTTCTTCACTTGTGCAAATAATTCAATTAGCTACGATAATTGGTAGCTCAGCTGAATGAAACAAGTCGCTAATCTAATACACTACAAGAGATATATACATAAAATACATAAACAATCCTTAAGGCTTAAATGGAACAATATTACTATGAGAGAATATGGAAGAATTAACCAATGGTTATACATTATATTGTAATGTTCAGCTAAATGTTATATTAAGCTACATCAAGTAATTGACATGTACCTAAATTCATTCTGTCAGTTTCTTTATAGCGAATATAGCCGATCGAAAGACCCGTCAAGGTGCTGGAATCAATGTTGCAGTTATTAGAGTGCAAAAGTAAAACGGAGTCATTGCTAAAGCGCCAAAAGACAAATCAATTAAGCGCGACACCCGAGTAATCCAAGTAGTCGAGTATCTACATATCCAGCTAACCATATATATAGATATACCTATGTATATACATATATATATATTCAGTGGGGCCAACAAACCCATTTAACCCACAAGTGGCCAATGTCTTGTGCTGCGTCCGTTTAATTATGGAAAATGATCATGACAGAGAGCATTTCCTGTCCCTGTCTGCGTTTCAGTTTGAGTTTGCGTTTGGCTTTGCTTTTGCGTCATGTGGTTAAAGTGTCTTTCTCTTTTCCATTTTCAAAGTCCAGACCCCAGACTTGAGACCTCGTACCTGACCGACCGCCTCCCAAAGACCCCAGACCCCTCCTCCTTTCATTCTCTTTGATAATTTCTCCGCACTTTGGCGGCGAGCTCGGACATCGCACATCGCACAATCCAATACAATACAATCCGATGGCTTTTATGAGCACATGGGCTTCCATGGGCCCAAATAGTTGGGCCTCCGGGCTGCATCGATCTGCTCCCAGAATTTTAAGTACTTGCCGATCTGGCCGTTCTCTTGATTCCCGGCGTTTCTTGAACCTAACTGTTGCTCGAAGATTGAACGATTGATCGATCCCTCGCCGCATCGGTTGATTTTCTAAACGTGCGTTATAAGGATGTTCCATAGACAACACCAGATCCTCCAAGCAACACACGTGATCACAATGCTGATCATCGTGTCAATTGTCCCCGAAGAGTAATCTGTACTTCAGCGTTGCTTTTTCTATTATCGAAGTTTATAGGAGGTTCATAAAACTGCGAGCTGTTACATTTAAGAGATTTTAAATTTATTATAAATCTGATTTAAAAAACAAGATCATCATACGAACACTTTCTAGAGACCATTAAATCCTATAAAGACAAAATGATTCTTTCAGTATCTTTTTATGAACCTGCTGCAGTCATCAATGGACAGTGCAGTGCATTCCTAGAGTTTATTATCCTGTGGCATCGATTATGATCAATGCCATGGGCTTTATGACCAGCAACTTGGATCGTTAACTGGGAGTCCATTAAACCGAGGAAGGTAGCCAAAAGAACGTGTCAGACATAAAACCTGGTCACAGTTGGCTCTCCGAGCATCATTCATCCGGAGACGGAGAGACTGTGGGATATGGGAACGAGAATGGGAGTTTCCTCCGCTGAAGTTGAACTCTTGTCGATGTATCCGTTGCTGGAATACTAATACCTCACACCGAGAAAAAGCATGCCTATTACCATATACACATATGTCCCTCTAATATTTTATATCATCGATAATATATTTTTCACAGCCCCAAAATATGTAGTAAGTGAATTTGAATTTAATTTACTTTCATGCTCGAATTCTAGAAATTCGCATACCTTTCCTGCTATTTTAATGTATTTATCCCAGATTTTTTTGCCGTGCATCAGGAAAGCAAGCTCCAAGAGAAGAAGAGCTGCCATTAAATTGGTACTTGATGGGGATGCGATGTGCTGATGTCGCTGCGCTCCATGGCAATGGATTTGGATTCGGATGGAATGTATGCTCCATCTGCAGCTCCAGCGTTTCGTCACACCGTCCGTTTGCCATTTTTGAGGTCGACGTATCTCTCGCACATTTAATGTCCGATTCCGCATTGTGCGATGCATACTAATTTGGGAGGGGTTGTTGTGGATGATCTGGGCATCTGAATCCGAATCCGAATCCGAAGCCGATGATCATGATGTAAGTAAGTAAGACGACAGAGCAGAGCAGTCAGATGATGATGTGGCTGCCAGTATCTATATCTCTGTATCTGTATCTGAGTATCCGCCCACGCAGTAGCGCGTCGTTCCTCCGTGGGAATCGTTTAAAAGGCAACTACCACACGGCTACCAAAACAAATTTCGGTCGAAAACGTATTTTATGGGCAAAACGTGAGGATGCCTCGAGAGGGGATGTGGATGGATGTCACTTCTGCTGGCTGGCTGGGCTGTTTCGTTGGGCTTATTTATATGCCAGCCGGATCATCATCAATGGCCCTCGCAGTGCGCACACTCTCCGCTCGGACTTGCTAACTCCGAGAGCCCGGAGTCGATCTGTGCACTTGGAAAAGTCACCATTTCACTATACCATATTTTTTTACAATTTGAAATTACATATTATTTCTTGGTATTACATTATAAGATTGGTATTCCATTTAATAGTAACTAGAAACTTTAAACTAATGCACACAGCTGCACTATATTTTTTTTTTTCAGTGTACCATATGCATTCACAATTGCCCACTGGTGACATAATCCACTGGCAGCAGCCAACACATTTTCTGTCACTGGAGACGCACTTGAACCTCCAGCAACAACAACATCCTGAAAGAGGTCAAGTGATTGGCCATCTCATTGTGTTTTCTCATCAGGTGCGCTCAGAGGGCCTAAAGCCCAAAAACTCCGAGTGCCAAGTGGTTGGGCCCAAAGAAATATGATACGCAACATTGTGTATGCATGATCGTCCGTCGCATCCACAAATCCACATCGCTCTTCGATGATACGATGATCATCCATCCATCCATCCCATGTCCCTGTATCCCTGTATCCCACATCCCCCCAGTGGGAACGTGATCGGTTACAGTCTGCATCCCGTTTATTTGGCATCCTGAGGAAGTCAGGTGCCTAATTGTTTCCGCCATCATCCGCAACCCCTGCTCCTATTGATTTCTTCCAATGTGTGGTTAATTTTTGTCACCTGATCTCGCCCGATAAGCAGTGAGATTTAGTCTTTATCCTTTTCACTGTCTTCTTTCTGTTTTCTTTGTTTTGTTTTTTGGTTGGCTAGCCTCTTGACATGGGAATCAGCGTCCATAGGGTTTCCCTATGGATTTTTTTGTTTGTATGAAGTGTGGGATCACACTTGAAGGATTGAAGGATTCTAAGGAAACTTTGATTGGAGTATCAAATAATAAATGGTTTGTGAATTACTCGGAATTTATTGGGGTTACATAATTGAAATGGCTTCATAAGTAAATATTGGAAACGATTCACACTTTTTCATTGAACATATAATCTCCCATAAGCTGTTGGTATAGATGATCTTCAAGTGCTGAAAGCTTTAACCGCAAGACAGACCTTTCAGTCGCTCCTAGTTAAAATTCAAGCAAGTGCCCATATCAAATGGAATGCACACGGCCAATGGGAGCAATGATGATATGTATCTTTGGGCAATTGGAGCACAACCGCCCACTGATAACTGAGCTACCAGAAGGGGTACCACCTTCCAAAGTTTTACCTTTGAGACGCACTGCATGCTAATTGAATGAAACGCAGAGCCCAAGAAGCCCAGACGCATTTCCACCTAATGAACTCCCTCGAATCGGGTTTCCAGCTATTTAGCATTTAATTAACTTAATAATCTGTGTGCCAATTGCGAGGAGACGGAGGACCAGCTGCACATCGTGGGAAATGACTAGATTACATTTATTTTCAATTATTTTATCAGAGAAACGTTTTGCGGCTGCGGTTTTATTACATGACATATTTGCTTTTCGTCTTTCTTTTTTTTTTGTTTCGTTTCTGTGTTTTTGGTCTGGTCTTTTGTTTATCAACAAAGTTGCTGGACTTTGTGGGGGGGAACCGGGGGCTTGGGGGCTCTACGCTCCGCTTCTTGTCACATAATGTGGCGCAGCAATTAAACGAAACGGCCTTACCGTCCGACAAGAAAATTAAGCCAGTTCGCGCACTTTGCATACCAATTGTTCCGATCCCCATTTGTTGCTCGAGAAGATCGAGCACGGGAATTAGGGCTTAAAAACGAGAGTGCCCAATAAAAGTAATGAGACTCACAGATGATTACTAATTACTAAATTTTAAATGATATTTTAGAAGTGGGCAAACCAAGTGTTAATCCATATTTTGTGATGAGTTTAAGATATATATATAATATATGCTCAAACGGAACTATTTCTCTGCCAACGCACACGGAATGGGACCACGACCACCCGAATCGAGGGTCCCGGGTTCTGAAGCAAGTTCCTCGGATCTCTGAGCTCGCCCCTGGGGTAGGTCATAACTTTTAATGATGCGCGGATTTGTCTCTTGATCATCTCGGTCATAAAAAAAGAAGGGCGAGCGGCAAGGGGTAAGGTCAGCAGCCGGGTGGCCAAAAAACACGACGAACCAAACCCAAAACAAGGTGTCGGCTGCTCTTTGGAGTTAAGTGTAATAAGCGGAGACTGTTGTTATCGTGGGCAAATATTAAACATCTTGTGTGGAGCTTTAACGCCGTTTTACCCGGTATCTGTATCTCGTTCCGCCCGGTATTTGTCTTTGTCGGCGTTTTGATGTTTTTATCTCTGCCCGATGCTCCACATACATCACACTGATGATCTTTACGATCTCGATGCCGTAGGGGAAAACCCAAGGGAACTGGGGAGGCCGGAACTTGTCGCATGCCAAGACGATTGCGTGTCGTCACTTCCTCTGTTCTGTACTATTCACCGATAGCGTTCAAATAGATACATATATTATAACAATTAACATAATAATAATGATAAGGGCTTAAACCCAAGTGCCTCCATATAGATTATGTAGTCACATAGCTGTTTATCCCCCACCCCAGACGATCGGCTAAGTAAACAACGGCTTGAGCTCGACGCCCGATCGCAATTCATGGACTACACACTCAGCCGGAGTCAAGTGGGTCAAAATCAGCATACAAATCCGCAACTGATGTCGCTGATTTGATCGCACTGGCGACGATTGGTATATGGTATCGGATCGGAACGGATCGGGGGAATCCGATTGGATCACGCGATGGGATCAACTAAGTTGCCTGGAACTTATTGCAATTGTAATGCGTTGAATATTGATGAGAGAGCCAGCATGCTCTTGGGGTTGAGATTCGTTCGGATTCGTTCGATTTTTAGCACGTGGAAGAAAAGCCAAGCAGATTGAACCACAGCCAAGAGCCATTTAAATTGTTAAACACAGTCGGAATCCATTGAACTAAGTCGATGTATAAATTTCCCAGCGGACGATCTTCCAATAGATTAATGAGCTCTAGTTGTCTCGATTATTCTAAACGAAATTTAAGCAATTTGAACTTTGTAATTGGGTTTCCGTTTAGTTATTTTATTTACCATTTTTTTTTTTTTTTTGAAACTTCTTGGTCCTATGCAAATGATAAGGGCATAGGAAAAATAATTCTCGGCCCTTCATAAGAAAACCTCCTCTAGCTACTTCCGCTCCTAATGGAAACATCAGCCACAACAGTGTAGATATATCGGAAATGGGTCTTCGGATGATGACTCCTCCTGGACAATCCATGCATAATTGGACTATCTCTGGCTAACCTTCTGGCGAAGATAACCACGGGAATTAGGAGCAAATAAATGTCACAACAGAGGAAGAGCAAGAACTGCCAGCAAAGAGGGAACTCATTAGGCAGTCGAAATTGCAGCGGTTCCACTTCAATTTCATTACTTCCACATCTTCGATTTCGGTTTGTTCATTTCCGTTTTGTCCGCTTTGTCAGGCCATTTGTGATAATTGAAATTTTGTTTCGTTTTTCGTATCTGAAAACAACAACGTACAAAACACGACTGGACCCTTAAAAGGCGATCTATATAGCCTGTCTATTGTGCGTGGCAAAGAAATGCCAAGGCAGCCCGAAAATTACGTATTCAATGGGCAATTAAAACGCGCCGGAGAAGATCGAGGAGATCTTTTGCCCCATCCCCGCGCCGCGTCTTGCCTCTTAGTTGACTGGCACGAAGATTGGATTGGATTGGGATTTCAAGAAGAAATCAAGCCAGCCAACTGTCAGTGCCGAGGCATGGCAAAGCATTTTAATATAGAAATTTACTTGCGGCCATTATTTTAGGCCAACGGCCTACAACGGCCCGAAGTCGAGGCCCATGTCAGCAGCCTACAGGCAAAAAAAAAGATATATGGGGTTTTAACAGATTAAAAGCATATAATACAAAAAATTCTTAGATCCTTTGA